>NW_017306286.1:1652661-1700451 GCF_000935625.1 Nanorana parkeri | reverse complement strand
CCTGTCCTGCATCAAGAAGGGAATGTTTTGCAGGGATAAGTCTATAATTTTGCCACTTTACACATCACTGGTTCGGCCTCACCTGGAGTATGCGGTGCAGTTTTGGGCACCGCTACAACGAGGGGATGTCCTTGAACTGGAGAAAGTCCAGCGAAGGGCGACCAAACTCATCAAAGGGATGGAGGACCAGAGCTATGAGACACGGTTACTAAATTTAAATATGTTCACGCTGGAACTAAGGAGATTAAGGGGGGACATGATTTTCATGTACAAAATGTTCCATAGTCAAAGCAACAAACTCTTTACGATTAATTCCGTAACAAAGACTAGAGGCCACCACCTGAAACTGGTAGAAAAAAAATTCAAACACAAGGGGCGGAGGGGGTTCTTCTCAGTTCGCGCGGTTAGGGTCTGGAACTCGTTGCCACAAGCAGTGATTTCAGCTAATAGTGTGGAATCGTTCAAGAAGCTTTTGGACGATTTCCTGAGAAACGGTAATATACAGGGGTGCAAGTACTCCTAAAAACGAGATGACTCGGGGATCTTTACACACACACACAATAGGTTGGACTTGATGGACATGTGTCTTTATTCAACCTCAAATACTATGTAACTATGTAACTAGGAAAACTGCAACATTTCAAGGGTTGGCAGATGTCTTCTTAACAGCGTCAGGTGAGTAGACATCTTCCCATGCCAATGATGCTGGGAGGCACCCTGGATTATTGAGCATCTCGCCCGATGAGAAAAAAACAGCACACATGCAGCTAGCACTTTCCTTTCCCTTAAAGGAGAACTATGGGGTAAGCGTTTTCCCCATAGTTCTCCTAAGGGTCACGGGAGGACATAAACTAGTGTCCTCCCGTGACCCAAAGCTCAATATATCACGAGCTACAGCTCGCGGTATACTGAGACGCAGCAGCCGGGACGGATCCCGACATTACTGTCGAGAGCCACCCAGCTGCGCGATTGCGTTTCCTCTGGGTACTCCGGTTTCCTCCCACACTCCAAAGACGATTCCAGATGATTTATGAATAGATTTGTAATTATTGTGCTGTTTCCAGATATAGAAAACTGCAATAACACGTAGATTCGGACTTCATCTTAAGTAATCTCACATGCAATATACATCTGAGCCACTCTACAATGGTATACATGTCCTTTCCTTATATACACATTTCTACATGTAGCATTCTATTCAAGGTACAGAAACCATAATGATTTGTAGCCTACACAACATAAATGAAAACATTGCTATTCCTTTAGCTATATTACCTCTAACACTGAATACTGGTCCACAGACAATCCTGAAGATGATGTTTCTAAGATGCTCTGGCACTCCTGAGAAATTGCATTCATTGATGACAGGACTGGTTCTATAATATCTGGATACTGTAAGACAAACAAATTGCACAATGTGGTTATTATACAAGATACTAACGACAATTTACCACTTCATTAAAACCATTGTAAACTCAAGAACACTGAAAAATATTTTCATTTAAAAAAAAATTATATATATATATATTTTCCCTACGTTATGTTAAAAACATTTTTTCTTACCAATATTTTTGGTAAAACATAAGAGACAGGGTTACGTTGGGTAAATAGACACCAAACATGTCATGCCTTAAAATTGTGTGATTGGCCATAGGCGGTTCTTTAAATGCTTTTACTGCTCATCAGTTTAGTGTCATCAATGATTAATGGCCCTAAAATTATTGCTCATGTGTACCGATCTCCCTTTGATCTCCTGTCACAGAGCAGCCGTGCCGGTCCCAGCCGCACCGGGCACAATGTATCTCGGGACCGGCAAAGGCACTGACAACGGTGGCTGCGGTAAAAACGCAGCCAATACAAGGGTTCGGGCGTCTCCAGAGATGCCCGATCGCTTGAATGTAAAGCTCCCAGCCAGCCGTTTAATTAAAACGGCCAGCTGGGTATGTATGTATAGACACACACACACACACACACACACACACACACACACACACAGGTATGTATGTATAGACACACACACCTTTTAACAGATTTAACAGATTCAAAGTGACTAAATTACAGAACATATTGGAGGGAAATCTCTTGAATGGAACAAAAAGTGACGTGGGTTTTAACCCTTTGATAATCCATCCATTATAAACAGAAAAAAAAAAAGATTTGACTTAGGTTAGTTTGTCTAAATAGACATTTAAATTTTTGGTAAGTGAAATTCCAGTGGTAACATCTTAGTATCCGAGTTCCCAGCTATTTGCTGCAAAATTGCAAAGAAGTCTTACACACCCTATTACAGGGGTGGCCAATCCATTTTCTTAAGAGGCCTCATGAGAAAGTGGGACTGTTGTGGAGGGCCAAAGCATTTGAATGGCACCCCAAAGACACCTCCCGGCCTCAATGCGATCAACCACGCTGCAACACATAGCACCGTAATACTGTGCAGTTGAAAAGTAGGGCATGCAACGCTACGCACCTTGAGTAGCTTATCTTTCACTCCTGCCACCAGGATCTTTGTGCTGCGTGGAACTCTTGTGTTGGTGAGCAAAATCTGTAGCAACGGTACCCTGGAAAGAGGCCACAATATATTATAATGAGTCCCCTCTAACATTTCAGCAACCCGCTGCAAAACAGAAAGAATGTTTCTCTAATAGGGAATGCAGAATTAAAATGGATTCATGACACATCCACCTAGAAATAGATACCTGTATATTTTATTATAAACAAACTGACTTGCTTTGGGCTTATATAGACATAGGGGTCTATTCACTAAGCTGCCGTAGGCAGCCGAGTGAATGACCGACCTGAAGCGAAGTGACCCGAACGCTGTTTGGCTATTAACTTCAAACTGGTACGTCTGATTTCAGCCGTATATAGGCTGAAATCAGCCGTACATCGGGTGGCTTCGGGTCGGCCGAACATGCACAGCATGTTCAGCCGACCCGAAGTGCAGAAGGAGTTCGACTCAGCCGATCCGACATCTGGATCGGCTAAGCCGAACCTCCGGCAGGCTAGTCGCTGCTGTTTGATCTATTCTTATAGATGCCGAACAGCAGTGAGTGAATAGCCGAGTTAAAAATGTAGAAAAAAATAAATAGAAAACGATTGTGCGGAGCTAGCAGTGACATTTTCGGCATAGGAATACATTGCTAGATTCCTATTGGCTATTTCAATTTGCAATAGCAAACTAGCTATTGCACCCGCCCTCTGCTGTTGTCAATCACAAGTGGGGACCTGATGGAGAACTGCAGCAGTGGGCGAGTGCTATAGCTAGTTTGCTATTGGCTATTGCAAGTTGAAATAGCCAATAGGAATCTAGCAATGCATTCCTATGGTGAAAAATATATTTATTTATTTTTTATTCTGACGACAGCCCACGAAGGATCAGCCGAAGCTACGGCTAGATCCTTCGGCTGCTTCGTGAATAGACCCCATAATTTTTACAGAAACTTAAGAGTAGTGAACACTGAAAAGGTGAAGCTGGCCATACACCGGTAGATTTTTGTGTCAACATTTATACAAAAAAAAAATCTCTGTAGAACATCCGATAATGCCATCAGAGACTTGACTAATGTACTTCGACATTTTGTTTGATCTTAACAATCAATTTTAGAAATGAATGGAGTTTCTCAAATGAAAACCACATTCACTGTTAGAATTTCGTTTGTTTGAGAAAGTTTTTTCCATCCTGCTCCTTTGATTTCTTTTTTTTATCACTACAGTCTAAGAAAATCAAGCAAACATTTTGAAAACAAATTTATTCAAACAAAATTCTGCTGGTATATGGCCAGCTTTAGCATACAACTCAACAGCCAAGAGGGCCCTTAGTGTGGGTGGCGAGCTTACATATTTTGGCCAAAATACAAACTTAAAAGGAGAACTATGGGGTCAGTGTTTTTCCCCATAGTTCTCCTTAGGGTAACGGGAGGACACAAACTAGCGTCCTCCCGTTACCCTAAGCTCAGTATACCGCGAGCTGTATACTGAGACGCGGCAGCCGGAGCGGATTCCGACGTAGATGACGGGATCCGCCCAGCTGCGAGTGACAGCTGGCTCTGCCTATCTAGAGGCAGAGCCAGCTGTACCCGCCCCCTCCCCGTCCGTTCCGCCAGTCAGCGCTGGCAGATCGGAGCAGGGAATTCAGCCCCTCCCCCCGTCACGGCAGAGAGCCGTGACAGGATCAAGAGGTGAGCGAACCTGGTATGTGTGAGCGAACCTGATCTACTGAGCCGACCTGTGACAGTCTCATTGTCACAGGTCGGCTAGAACTATGAGGTGAGGGGAAATCACTCATCTCATAGTTCTCCTTTAATTCCCAGTTTGTATACTGCACGTTGCTGTGAGCAAGGACAGAATTACCTGGGTGTGCTCTGGGGCCAAGCTCAGGTAACCCATAAAAAAAGAAATATCAATTTTTTTTACTTTGTGAACAAAGTGCAAAAGAAACTAAACTCAAGGCTGTGGTAGATTCAAAGTTTGGCTTGCCCCTTTCCACAACCCTCACCATGCTGCTGGCCAAAGGGGCTAGCCATTATAGTGATGGACCAACAGGAAGGAGCAGGCTAGTCCTCCTACAGCAGGGATGGCCAAACTCCAGCCCTCCAGCTGTGGTGAAACTACAAATCCCATGAAGCATCTCTCTCCGGGAGTCATGCCTGTGGCTGTGAGAATCTTGCAAAGCCTCATGGAATTCGTAGTTCCACCATAGCTGGAGGGCCGCAGTTTGGCCATCCCTGTCCTACAGGAAACACCCAAGCTTTCAGATGAGGGTGCCATGGGTTTTAGGGCTCTCACAACACTCTGACAGACTTATATTTAAAAAAAAAGGATGTGGCCAATTTAAACAATGGCTGTACGCATATAATACTGACATTTGAGAATACTGGATGGATCTCTTGTATTGGATCTCTTGCTAGTAGTTGCTAGCAAGTATAACGTGCTGTTTTCTATTGCTTATGCCGTAGCCATCAAGAAAATAAATTGAAAGAAATTAACAGGTGTACTTCAAAGCTGAACTCAGGCAAATATATAAAAACACCCACTATTCCAGTTATATATTATACATACTGTACATAGCTGGAGTTCAGCTTTAAGGTATCAGGTTGGCCTTCAGGATTGTAAGCTCTGCAGCCTTACTTCATTTTACATTGCATGTCCCGCAATTTATCTGTTGCATTCAGTCTATGAACTGTTCTCACAGATAACACTAACCAAGTGGAGATGAAACAGCTAGTATAAAATATATACCTCTTCATTGGCGTTATTTGTCCAGCTTGATACCGTAAAGCACCACCTGAAGGAAGCAAATCAAATTGTTAGCGAAACGCTAATCAGGCAAAAAGCCAAATCCGACATAAGGATACATATTCTCTTGCATAGTCAGAGTATCCTGGCCCCGTCCTAGAACAATATTTTAAAACAATAGCATATTACAGATTTACAGATTTGGCAGTAATACAGGTCTGGAGAAATCCCAGGAGCCAGGTAGGCGATGATCCTTACAAATTACAACTGGTAGCTAACTTTTGAGGTTATCTCGAGTTGTTGTCAATGGACCTGGCTCCTAAGAAAATTCTGCTTACTCTTGGACTGGACAGACTGGCTCCTGAATTTCATATCAATTTCTCCACCTCTGCAGTAGTATATAAGTAGTATATAAATATTACATTGTATTCCTGTTCATGTAGTACTCACATTCCAGATCATTGAAAACTTGAGGAACCAGAGAAGGTGTAGCAAGCTGAAGTCAGTTCCGTTACAATTGTTTCCCACAGCTGTTTCCATAAAGGAGTTCACAATTTAAAGTCCCAACCACAGTTATATACATGCATACCAGTAGAAACCCATACATACATTGGGGGAAGGCATTGAAACTCACTGCAGACAGTATCCTGGGTGGGAATTGTGCTCAGGGCCCTACAGCTGCTATGTAAGAGTACTAGGAAGATGTATAACACACAACCATGTAGTCTGAAATTCAAAATGCACTGGGTGTTTCTCTTCACGCAGCACATAAACTAAGCATACAGTCACCATAGAGATTTGAACAAAGAGTGGTGACCCCATAGTTGTTGATTTACACTGTAGCCACAAAGAACATCACATGTGTGGTCTTACCCTTAGACCATGCAAGCCAGCCTACTGTCTGGACTTCTGAACACAGCTACTTACCTAATGTTGCCACAGCATTGTCTACTCCAGATGGATTCCCATGGATGACCTTTTCCCCCTGAAAAGCCCAACTGTTAATGAGTTTTAACTCAGTCTCTGTCCACCTATCAAAAATATCAAGTTTTAGAAATAACCAAGTTAGTAAGTTGATTAACACCGATAATAAATCTCCCAGCCTATATAAAACATATACATTAAATTATAAGATGAGAGTGCATAAAAACAATGTCAGTAATCCAATTGATATTTTATACATCAATATTGGGAGTCACACTGAAAAATAACAAGTAATGTGGAACTACACTATAAAATATCCTATTCAAAACCACATTGCAACAAAACAAATTCCATACCCGACATCTTCTGTGCCTTCTTGAACTGGCCACGGAATCCTTCCAGAGACGGTTAACAAGGCAGCTGCCAGACACACAGAATAAGCAGCGCTAGACCCCAAACCAGCTCCTGGAGGCAGCTGGGACCAAACTACGATGTTCAACGCTTTGAGATCTCTAGATCAAACATAACAGGGCAGAAGTCATTAGATAATACTGCTAAAGGCAAGCAAAGTATAACTTTTATGCTTAGATGGTATTAAAGGAATTAAAATGCACTCTGACCAAATCAGTGCGTAGCACAGTCGCATTAAAAGCTATTCTTCATAAATGAAGAACTAATGTACAATTCTAGACTCAGAGGGTATGCTAATTAAAGTTGCGACTATAGTTATGCTTTAGAATGTATGTCCAGCCAAAACTATTTTTGGTTAATTCTGTATAGAGTGGGGACGGGTTAGAACCCATGTCAGGATTTTACTGCCATCTGTGAGTTACACAGAATTTTCCTTCAGTTCCTGTTCTGCTGACATTTTACCAGAAAGGAAGTGAGGGAAACTCTACAACAGCAACAAAGACAGAAATATCAATGCATTTCTTTAGTACAGTAAGGGAAGGCTAGAACCTCTGTAAGATTTTATTTCTGTCTCTGTACCTGTTGCAGATTTTGCCTTACTTCCTGGGAAACCGTTGTCAGCAGGACAGGATGTGAGGGTAAATCTCTTTAATGGAGCATCAGATAGCAGTAAAAACTCAGCAGGTGTTCTAATCTTTTCCACTCTATCCAACCTAGAAAAAAAGAAAACATTTTTGCCTTGACATACATGGCTGTTTCTTCCAGGTTCTTGCAGCCGTCACCTTGATAACGTGCTGTAGCCTATGCTTGTCATCAGGGGGCCACCTGCGATAACCAAGAAGAACCAGCCAGCCAGCCCCCTGATGATGCACTGGGGAATATGCACAGCAGAGTACTCAGAGTCCTCCTGGGATGTGTGTGTGAGTATCCCAGGAGGTTGTGGCCAACTGAAACAGCATTCAGGCCTAGCAGAGAATAAACGGAAGTGGAGGAAGGGCTCCCCAAAGAAGATAATAAAAAATACATGAATTAAAAAAGTCTATTTCGAATAGTAGAGGGGGGTAGGGGTGAGATGCCAGAAAGTGGATGGGGCGGGTAAAGGTGTGCTTTGAAGTAGCTAGACACATCTCGATCTTTGGAACCAATGTGACCTATTTAAAGTGACAGTAAACCCTCAGATTTTTTAACATAAACCAATACTGTAATCTGCGCCTTACTGTAATCCATGGTTGTTTCCCTTCTCTTTGCTGCTCTTCCTTTTAAATCCTCATGTCTTCTCATGCTTGGGAAGAACTTCCCTTTTCAGCTCAGGGCCTCTTCCTGTAGTGCTAGCTCAGGTTTCAAGCCTATAGAAACGTATACACAGACACCGTGTATCCATTCCTGAGACAAGGCAGTCTGCTGCAAAACAGAAGTTCTGCAGAGCATGAGAAGAGATACAGATTTAAAAGGAAGAGCAGCAAAGAGAAGGGAAACTACCATGGATTACCGTAAGGCACACATTACAGTATTGTTTTATGTTAAAAAAATCTGAGGGTTTAATGTCACTTTAAGCACTACTTTCATCAATTGGGACGAGGAAGAACTCAATATTGTACTCAAAGATTTTCCATCACTATGATTCTCTAGCTGTCAAATGAATAATTCTCTCACTCCATACGCACCAAAACCTTAGATACGGTGGGGAGAGACGTCTGACAAGACATTATCTACCTGTGTGGTCTTATTGTCAGCAGTTGATGCTACTTTATTGTAATAACAACACTGTTTGTGGTTTTTCTGTGCTTTTTATCAGTAAATCTATCCAGCTACAGGATTAATCAGCAACATTGGCTGAAGACATCCTTGATCATGCTGGTGGCGTTCCTACAGCATCATGTTACACAGTCAAAATTATCAAGAAATTTGAGAAATATGTGACAGTAACTTGGCACATAAAACACTACTCTTTAGTGGCTGTTCAGGATATTTAAATAGCTCTAGCGGAAATATTTATATGACATATGTCGCTCACCGCCCGCAGATGGAAAGGTAGAGGTGAAGAAAGGCCAGGACAGCAAGATGTTCAGTGTCTTTAGATCCATCAGGAAAACCTGCAAATTGCTTTAGTAAATCCAGCTGTTCTAAACTTGGACTCCTAGTCACCGAAATATACCTTCAGATCATGAGTTGTGTGCAAATTAAAACCAGCCCCAGCTAAAACTTGTTTTGTTTTTATTTCAATAGGGTAGGAAAAGGTTAGAAATTCTGTAGGATTTTATTACTGTCCAACAGGGAGATTTTCCCCTCACTTTTTATCCTTGTGACATCAAGCATGAAAGGAGGAAGAAAGGGAGAGAAGGATGCCCAGTAATAAAAACCTCACTTAAAGCCTAACCTTTCCCAATTCTGTTATAAAAGTGGTCGTCTCTGCCACTATTGGAGGTATTTCCCATCCCCTCCTGTGCGTCCAGCCCAAACTTACCAGGTCAGGAATATAGGGGGCAGTAATAAAAACGTGATAGAGGTTCTAACATTTCTAACTGTGTCCCTAACAAAAACAGAGTGTCTAGAGTTGGGTTTTAATCAGCCACTGTCCTTAAAAAGTGAGCAGTTTAAAAAGGAGAACTATGGGTTTAAGGCTTTTCCCCATAGTTCTCCTTACGGTAATGGGAGGACACAAACTAGCGTCCTCCCGTCACCCTAAGCTCAGTATACCGTGAGCTACAGCTCGCGGTGTACTGAGACGCCACAGTATACCACGAGCTACTGCTTGCGGTATACTGAGACGCCACAGCTGAAGCGGATCCCGACAATTATGTCTGGATCCGCCCAACTGCGTGAGTGACAGCTGACTCTGCCTATCTAGAGGCAGAGCCAGCTGTACCCGCCCCCTACCCCGTCCGTTCCGCCAGTCAGCGCTGGCGGATCGCAGCGGGGAGGGGGGAATCCAGCCCCTCCCCTGTCATGGCAGAGAGCTGTGACAGGATCGGGAGGTGAGCGAACGCCGGTATGTGTTCGCTCACCTCCCGATCTACTGAGCCGGCCTGTGACAGTCTCATTGTCACAGGTCGGCTAGAACTATGAGGTGAGTGAAAAGCACTCACCTCATAGTTCTCCTTTAATGTCCATACAGACATAAATATACACATTGGAGGTGATCTGACTGACAGCAGAATTAATCTACTACTCCCCAGAGGAAATCCTGGCAAACCGGAGAACATATGTGTGAGGGCAAAAGTGTCCCTGCTAAGAACCAATCCTGGGACTCTGGAGCTACAAGAGCTCAGTTCTTGCCTCTAAGCCAGGGGTGGAAAAATAAATAAATACACTATATTGCCAAAAGTATAGGGGCATCCCTCCAAATCATTGGATTCAGGTGTTCCAATCACCTCCATGGCCACAGGTGTATAAAATAAAGCACCTAGGCATGCAGACTGCTTCTACAAACATTTGTGAAAGAATGGGTCGCTCTCAGGAGCTCAGTGAATTCAAGTGTGGTACCGTGATAGGTTGCCACCTGTGCAATAAGTTCATCCGTGAAATTTCCTTGCTAATAAATATTCCACGGTCAACTGTTAGTGGTATTAAAACAAAGTGGAAGCAACTGGGAACAACAGCAACTTAGCCATGCAGTGGTAGGCCACGTAAAATGACAGAGCGGGGTCAGCGCATGCTGAAGCGCACAGTGCGCAGAAGTCGCCAACTGTCTGCAGAGTCGATAGCTACAGACTTCCAAACTTCATGTGGCCTTCAGATTGGCACAACTACAGTGTGTAGAGAGCTTCATGAAATGTGTTTACATGGCCGAGCAGCTGTATCCAAGTCTTACATCACCAAGTGCAATGCAAAGCGTCGGATGCAGTGGTGTAAAGCACGCCGCCACTGGACTCTAGAGAAGTGGAGATGCGTTCTCTGGAGTGACGAATCACGCTTCTCTGTCTGGCAATCCGATGGACGTGTCTGGGTTTGGCGGGTTGCCAGAAGAATGGTACTTGCCTGACTGCATTGTGCCAAGTGTAAAGTTTGGTGATGGGGGCATTATGGTGTGGGGTTGTTTTTCAGGGGTTAGGCTTGGCCCTAGTTCCAGTGAAGGGAACTCTTAAGGCATCGGCATACCAATACATGTTGGACAATTTCATGCTGCCAACTTCGTGGGAACAGTTTGGGGATGGTTCCTTCCTGTTCCAACATGACTGCGCACCAGTGCACAAAAGCAAGGTCCATAAAGATATGGATGAGCAAGTTTGGGGTGGGGGAACTTGACTGGCCTGCACAGAGTCCTGACCTCAACCCGATAGAACACCTTTGGGATGAATTAGAGCGGAGACTGCGAGCCAGGCCTTCTCGTCCAACATCAGTACCTGACCTCACAAATGCGCTTCCGGAAGAATGGTCAAACATTCCTATAGACACACTCCTAAACCTTGTGGACGCCTTCACAGAAGAGTTGAAGCTGTCATAGCGGCAAAGAGTGGGCCAACTCAATATTGAACTCTACGGACTAAGACTGGGATGCCATTAAAGTTCATGTGCGTGTAAAGGCAGGCATTCCAATACTTTTGGCAACATAGTGTATATAATTCAGGAGCCAGCTTGTCCAATCCAGGAGCTAGCAGGATGGGTTTTTTTAGGAGCCAACTCTATTGACATTGAAAACCTCAATGTCAATGTAGCTCCATTGAAAACCTCAAACTAGGTATGCATCGATACACATACTAATTTCAGTACAGATACTGGGCATTTTCATGAGTACTCATGAAAATGTCCCGATACCCAATACTATACTATACTATTATTCTGCATTGCTGTATAATATATTGCTGGGATTTCTAGTCCTCTATAGCTGATGGTATTATTCTGCATTGCTGTATAATGTATTGCTGGGATTTGTAGTCCTCTATAGCTGGTGCCATTCTGCACTGCTGTATAATGTATTGGTGAGATTTGTAGTCCTCTATTGCTGATGGCATTCTGCATTGCTGTATAATGTATTGCCAAGATTTGTATTCCCTCTACAGCTGGGAATCAGTGGCAGAACTACCAGGGTTGCAGCAGTCCCTGGCGCTCCACCACTGTCCTAAAATCATTAGTCTGTATGGTTTAAGAAAAACTGTCACATGACACTAAAAAAAAAGTATTGGTACTCTTACTCGGTCTGGAGAAAATGGTGTCAGTGCATCCCTACCTCAAACGTTAGGAGCCAGCTGCAATTTTTAAGGAACATTGGCTACCTGGCTACTGGGATTTGTCCAGCCCTGCTCTAAGCCACCATTCTTAATAAAAGTACATACAAAACAATCACATTACAGCAATAGGCTTATTTTACGATAGGGTGTACAGAGCAAATAAACCTTCTAACAACATCAATCAGCCAGCCAGTTCACTAAAAATTAGTGATGGAAGATGTCCTACAAGTTCGGAATACAATAATTTATCTTTTTTTTAAATTTTAGTTCAGGACCGAGAGGATGTAAATCCCTGCAGCAACATCTCTTCTAAACCCTCTGAGGCACCTGACTTGACATGTCCATTGTACATAGTCTGGGTATGATTCCGGGATAACAACAGGGATACAGAGGGAGATGTAGCGGAACAGAATGTTAATACCACTATATGATGGGGTATTCCTATCATATTGTGTTTATGTAGGGGACACTGCAGCTATTATCTGTGCAGGCTTTGACTGCCCTTGCTCATGAATATAGCCTATACAATTCACAGCAAAATAAACTATGCTGACTCAAAAATACACTGAGAAAACACTCTCCAACCATGACAGCAACATTTCTCTATTAAAATGGGTTTTTAAGAACCGCTCTGAGCAAAATTTACAACTGAGCATTGAAGGAAGGGATGCACCGATACTAGTATTGGTGCTGATACCGAGTATTTGGGCGAGTACTCGTACTCACCCGAATGCTCCAATGTCTAGCCCGATAGCCGAACATCCGGTATCAGGAACCTGGGCAGAGAGTCATTGCATGCCGCCCGGCTTCCTGATTGACTTGGTGACGAGCAAGCATAGAGACGGCTTCCCTGCTGATTGGGAAGCCAGGTGGAGGGTCATTACACGTCACCTGGCTTTCTTAATGGGACTTCCGGTATCGGCGAGTACCAAAAATATAAATATCGGTACTCGTACTTGATACAGAAAAACCGGTATCGGTGCATCCCTAATTAAAAGGTGCTGTCAGACATGATATGATAGTTGTCTGCATGGCCTGAAAATTATCATATCAGGCAACAATACCATGTCTACTACAGGAGGTTCTAGGCCTACTTTAACTGGCCATCATTGAAGGAACGTTGATCGGACAAGTTATAAAATTTGTTCTGAAAATCTTTGTTTCCCCAGTAGGCCAGCACTGGCCCCTGTTTGCTGCTCCCCTCTCTGCCATTCATATAAATATATATATAAACTTGTAAGGCTGGCAGACTTTGCCCTGAGGGAAGCTGAACCATGCTTCCCCAAATGGCCCTGGCAAGTCAATTGGCAGCTTAAGACATGGACTGTCTCCAGGACCCAGAAACTGTGTTCTTCCCTACCCTTGCCATGACAGGACATACTCTGCTATATGTTGTTTTATGTGCTTTTTTTATCTTTAATAAATGTCACTAACTACAGTGTATAAAGCTTGATTGAATACAGATTTTAACCAATAATTCCTTACTGCAAGAACATAGAAGATAATGCATCCATGAAGATATAAAAGGAGGGAGTTCTTAAAATAACCAGTCAATCCTCTCCATCAAGTGTTTGCAGTCGCATGCTACAGCTGTTGCTATGTACTGTATATAAACCCTTATCTGTGCTCATCAAACTCACCTTGGAAGCTAGGTAGCAAAGGCTGAAGCTGGCAGACATTCCAGGTCAGCTTAGTGCCAATATTTGGCAAGTTTATTAACACAGTAGAGTCCCTGCGATGTTGTACTTTAATGAACGTTCTTAAATTTAATCCCACTGCCAAAGCCACCTGTATGTGAGAAACATTTGCATTAAGTAACAGAACACATGACTGTCAACAGAAGAAATAATTAGGGATGCACCGATATATCGGCCACCGAAACATATTGTCCGAAAATGGCACTTTTGATATAATGTTGAAAGGCCTATTTTCTGGCCGATACAGCAGTGCATCCTATTCTCTCCTCCCCGCTGGGCGCTGCTCTGTGTCCCAGCGGGGAGGAGAGAAACTGTCGCAGGCGGCCGAGCGCTGCGGGAGGAGCGCTGTGAGCGGCCAGCATCTCTCCTCCCATACCGCTCAGCCTCCAGTCACAGATCAGAGGAGAACGGTGTGGGGGCGGAGACAGGCAGTCTTGTCACAGGAGGCTGAGCTCTCCTCCCGCACCGCTGTCAGAGAGGAGAGCGGTACAAACACTCAGCGATCACTGATCTCAGAGTGTTTGTACATAATTGAGGACAGAGTATGTTTACTATATCCTCCATTATGAATGAATGGGAAGTGATCTACATCACCTCCTGTTAATTCATGATTGTGGATATAGTAAACACACTTGGGGAATTTATCAAAACTGGAGCAGTTTCCCATGGCAACCAATCAGCTTCTCTCTTCAGTCTGTTCATTTAAGATTTGAAAATGAAAGAGAGAAGCTGATTGGTTGTCATGTACATCTGCTCCAGTTTCTGAGTACTCACTGCCTTGCTCAATTTACTCTAAACCAGCTGTATTAACTTCCAGATAACTTGATAGGTGCATTGGATTTACTGATTTACTTAATTTGACTTTGCATATTAATAAACCCCCACTTAAAAAAAGGCAATGCAATATTACATGCTTAACTGCAATACATTAGCGTGAGAAATCAATCCTGCTAGTTGGCATTGAGCTCCCAACACAGTAAGCAATCCATAGATGCGGTGGTTCCATTTGTTTTCCTGTTTTTCAGGCCAAGAACGTCTTAAGAAACAGAAAATACTGGAAGCAGAAATATTCTTATCTGCCTTCTAAGCAGTCTTCTGTAAACGAATTCCCATCACCATTGTAATGAAGCAGAATAGCTGAAGACCTATTTGTAGCCCAAATCAGGAGAGCATCTTGGGTGACAACCATGGAATCCCCCATAAATACAGTGGAGGGATGAGTATTGACACCCAGGGACAGGAAGTGTGTTATTTCCCGGGCAAATAAAGCAAAACAGCCTGGAAAAAAAATTAAAAGTAAGTCAGCCACCACATCTAAGGATTGGTAAGCTGCAATATATTAAACTTAAATATTACATATTTCTTGTTTCCAGCATAGCTTTAAACACATCCACTGCACATGCAACACACAGCATAGTAATAATAATAATAATAGTCTACTAATAGACATCATATACACTACCTTTCCATGGACTACCGCATGTTCACCATGTAAAATGACTTTTCCAGGGGCAGATATCAACTCTTTATCCATTGCTATGTAGTTCTGCCAAGAGAAAATATTCATATTCAAAGAACAGCCTGGAAAAGTAAATCTGAACTCTGGTCAGCTGATAAAAATCTCCTTTGGGTCCTGGCCCATATAGTAAGGTTCTAATGCTTGTCTTGTCTAGAGGGATATAAGGTTCACCATGCACATTACAATCTAACCGTACATTCTCTGTACAATCAACTTTAGATCTACCAAAACTATGTAATAGGAATACCTACTGAATCTATCCAATCAGACAGGCTTGTGCACTACATGGTAGTTGGTAGATCTAAAAGGAGATTGTACAATCAGATTGTAACATGTGGGGTGAGCTTTCAAGAAAGGAGTACTTACCTTGACCCTTGTTCCTCCAGCAGTCAGTATGCTCCTCTGCTTCCTCTCCAGACCTGGAATGTGGGCCCTCAATGTCCTCATATACACTGCTGAATTGCTGGTCCTGCTTACATGCAATGACGATGGTGAGGGGGGCGGCCACAAGACTGGAGCAGAGATGTGACTTCAGAGGGCTGGTAGACCAAAGGAGAAAATGCCTGCAGGACCAAGGTAACTACTTCTGTGTATTACATGCCCTATAGACTTAATAAAACACTCTTACTGTACATGGGTGGTGTTGGAACAGATAAAATTGACATCTATGATGCAGCTTTGATGCAAAGGTGTTCCTTGATATCCTGAACTGAATCAGCATGTGGCTGTGTGATACGCAAATGAGGACAATCAAAGGGTTCTTGGGGCAGGGACGCTGATGAATGAAAATTTGCTGGACTATCTTATCTCCTGGGACGAGCCCTACCCCTGCTGGTATTTACTGCCCACACCTGTGTAAGCAAGGCAGCATATATGTTGGGATGGGGGCAGGGGCATATGATGGAACCTTCTTCCTGTGTGATCATCTGCACAAACCTAGCTCACAAGCAGGAACCTAGCTCAAACCTAGGAAGCAGGAACCTAGCTCAAACCTAGCTCACAAGCAGGAACCTAGCTCAAACCTAGGAAGCAGGAACCTAGCTCAAACCTAGCTCACAAGCAGGAACAATGGTAACCTTGCTGACCTCTTGGACAAGACAAGTCTTTCTGGACTCTACAATCAAGAATGTGATTCGCTGAGACCTGCTGGAGAGGCGTGTTCTGAGCACAGAGAAAAACCCATGGCATTTGTGAATGAGAGAGAGAGAGAGAATGGTGGTTGCTAGCTGAAGGATCCTAACCTCAATTCCTATCCCTACTGACCCCCTCCAAATCCCCTCTCCATTTCTCTTAATTGTATTTAGAATGTATGTATATCCCCTATTTGTAAATAAACCCAACACTTCTTTAGGATTCAGTTGTTCATCAGTCATTTAAGACACCCCCAAAGCAGAGCACCTTCTACAGGTGGCTGCCAAAAGGGTTTTTTTTTTAATCAGCTGACTGGAGATTGGAAGACATTTGGAAATTAACTCATTATAATATGTCACTGGTATGTTCATGACTAATACCTTATTAACCACATTTACATTGCCTGTCACATGCAAGCATTAAATGATATTTCTAAGTAAGATGCAATAACTGCTAATGGAGTGACATCCTCCTTGTGCTAGAGTCCCACGGGTAGGCAACCTTGGCACTCCAGCTGTGGTGGAACTACAAGTCCCATGAGGCATTGCAAGACTCTGACAGTCACAGGTATAGCTCCCAGATGCATGGTGGGATTTGTAGTTTTACCCCAGCTGGAGTGCTGATGTTGCCTACTCCTGTGCTGGACTGAGAGTATTTTCAACATTAGAGTTTATTTAGATATCATGAAAAGTCAAGGTGTTGCGGGTACTCTGATAGGCTGAGAGGGTATCAATAAAATGTTTCAGTCTGCTGCTCAGGTACAGAGCTGCTGCATTCCAGTTTGAAGCTTATGAACACCTGTGATGAAAGAAGTATGCAGCTGCCATTGCTGGCCTCTTTCTGAAAATGCTCATTGCCTGGCTGTGTCCAGGGGCGATCTTCTGTCCCTACCTACAGGTACGGTAATCAGTGTATTTTTGATGACATCTGCACAGCGAATGTCATTGGTCTGTACAGGCTGAGCGGCAACAGCTATTCCCATATATAGTCCATATACCCACCACACTCAGTTCCCGCTATTCTAATATGATAAGATGGGTGCTGCGGTTGTCGGCGGATGGCAAACACCTTGTCATATGAACAAAAGCATGGACACCGGCACACCAATAGCTGATTAAGTACGTCTATTTATTAACGTGCATGTTGCATAGCAAATACACTTATAGGTTAGGACTTTTCCCCATAGTTCTCCTAAGGGTAACGGGAGTACAAAAAATAGCGTCCTCCCGTCACCCAAAGCTCAGTATACTGAGACGTCGCAGCCGGAATGGATCCCGACAATTCTGTCTGGATCCACCCAGCTGCGTGAGTGACAGCTGGCTCTGCCTATCTAGAGGCAGAGCCAGCTGTGCCCGCCCTATCCCCCGTCCGTTCCGCCAGTCAGCACTAGAGGATCGGACAGGGGAGGGGGGAATCCCTGCAGGGAGCCGTGAGTGACAGTCACGGCTCTCTGCAGTGACAGGATCGAGAAGTGAGCGAGCGCCGGTATGTGTTCGCTCACTTCTCGATCGACTGAGCCGACCTGTGACAGTTTCATTGTCAGAGGTCGGCTCAAATTATGAGGCTGAGTGAAAATCAATAGCCTCATAATTCTCCTTTAATGCAACGTTTCGGGGTCACAAAGGATCCCCTTCATCAAGCAGAAACAAGTGAGGAACACTTGATCAGAAGTGTAAATGAGGCCTAAGTGAACCAGAAACCATTAGAGACAAAGCCATCAACATTACTACCAGGGAACTAGCCCCCTTAAAAGATGAGCAATGGCAGCCTACAGAATGCATTCATGACAGGTGTAACGTAAACCAGGGGTGGGCAAACGCCGGCCCTCCAGCTTTTGTGAACTACAAATCCCATGAGGCATTGCACGATTCTCACAGCCACGACTCCCAGAGACAGATGTATGATAGGATTAGTAGTTTCATCACAGCTGGAGGGCCAGAGTTTGCCCACCCCTGATGTAAACCTTTACTAGCATGCCTCTTACTAAGATGAATTCATGACAAAAACAATAGGCACCTTAAGGTTCCTGATCACCACTTTTGCTGCCGGTCCCCCTGCACCCCAAGAGTTTTACAACTTTCTAATGACAAGTATTCACATCCCTGACCTTATAATGGGTCGCTCAGGCACCCAATGCTGCATCCTGGGATGGGGTAGGGGAATGGCTCGGTGTGTAAGGACAGCAGCAGGATTTGTAGCACACTGAAGGCACAATGGTGTTATTCAGTGCGGAATTCCTCCTGAATGTGGGTTGCCAGGCCAGCAGAGATGACTTTCATTCTACTTACACCAGGTGGAGTTCTAGGCATGCTGCTGTAAGGTAAAGGGAATCCAGACGCTTTACCTGGAAATCCTGCTGTCACTTTACTTCGGGTTCCATACACTTCCACTGCGATCAATGAACTCCACAGTCTACACATGTCTACACCAATCATCATTTGTACAGCCCAGCCATCTCTAACCAATCGGATCTAGCAGCCGTACTTCCCTACTTTCCTCCAATCAGCAGAGACCTCTCCTTCTCTGTTTTTCCAATCAGAGAAGGCTTCCACCGGACAGGCAGCGTCGCACTGGAAAGTGGCCAGTGAGTGCAAGTTGTGTGACATAGCCAGAGCAAGAGGACCAATCAGCTGCAGCCTACAGCATGAGGCGAGCGGTGGGCGGGCTTAGTAGTCATGGCCGCGATACGGTTGTTGTTATGGCGAGCGGTGCGCGGATTGGCACAGAGCAGGCATCTGTGTAGTGACAGTGCGGCTGGGGGCAGGTGAGAGGGTCGACTGTGTTACTGTATACAACACACCACTGTGCTAGAGAGGGTGACATGGGCAGGGAGTCTCATTGAATAGCCACTGAAATGCTGCTTTTCCAGCATGGCCAAGCTCCACCATAGGAGTAGGCAACCTTGGCACTCCAGGTGTTTTGGAACTACAACTTCCATGAGGCATTGCAAGACTGACAGCCACAGGCATGCATCCCAGAGGCATTATGGGATTTGTAGTTTTACCATAGCTGCATTGGCAAGGTTGCCTAACCTTTGCTATACCACAACATTTCATTTTCCATGTTATTAAACACCAGGCTCAATTCACTAAGCTTTACACAAGGGTGTTGTTCCACACTTACATACATACAGAAGACACACAGGTGAATGGTCTAAAGCAGCCATTCTCAGCCAGGGTTCTATGGAACTCTAGGGTTCCCTGGGGGCTGATGATGCCTGGATAGTTCAAGGTCCAATGCCAGCAGCATGACACAAATCTTTTTGGCTGTCTGTAAGGGTGCCATTCTGAGCGCCACATTAAGGGGAGCATTATTCCCACTAACCACCAATGTAAGAGGCATTCTTCCCACAGACCTCTGTTCAATCTATTTTAGCAGGGTTTCTTGTGGCCTGGAAAAGGGTTCCTCTTCCCCCAGGCTGCCCGGGCCCCTTACATGAGTATCGGCCGTACCCCCCTGATGGCTGCCCTGCCTCTGGGTATGACAATTATTGGTGGTCAGTGGCACTTGCGTTGGATGCTGTATGCATCGTGACCCTCCTAACAGTGATGACTTGGACTATACAAGCACCATTGGGAAGAAGATCACTCTACCTGATAATGCCTATGTTAAACTACCCTGTATGCAGGGCCTTCTCGCTGCAGAGGCCGGTTTATGCGAAAGCAGCGGAATGTTGGGAGCTGCTTGACTAGCTGGCTCAAATGATACCTAGCCTTGTAAACAGGAATGAATCAGTTCACAGTTTACAAATATTAGACTGATCTGCACAGAATTATACAGTTTAGGAATCCAGGCAATCGTGTTTCATAAATTGTATGGTTATTTGTGGGGATGCACCGATATATCGGCCGAAAATGGCACTTTTAGCAAAATGCCGAAAGTGCCATTTTCTGGCCGAAATAGCGGTGCATCCATTCTTTCTCTTCTCCCCGATGGGCGCTGCTCCCCTTTCACAGATCGGCAGAGCGATGTGGGCAGATACAGCTTGCAGTGCTGTCACAGGAGGCGGAGGTCAGCCTCCTGTGACAGCGTGTCAGGAAGGAGAGCGGGTACAAACACTCAGTGATCGCTGAGTGTTTCTTAGATAATTGAGGACAGAGTATGTGTACTATATCCTCAAGTATGAATGAATGGGAGTGATCTACATACACTCCTGTTCATTCATAGCTGTAGTTATAGTAAACATACTCTGTCCTCATTTTATCAATGAACAGGAACACTCAGTATAGAGAATTCCTGTTCATGTATAACAGGGGATACAGAAAAAAAGATTGGGGATTCTGTGTCCTCAATCTCTTTTTCTATTTTAAAAGGGAAATATCAGGGATCTGTATAGACCCCTAATATTTCCCCGAAGCCCCTAAAAGTAAAGTAAAAAATAAAAATATTTAATAAAAATGAATAAATAAAAAGCTTATAATAAATAAAAATAAAATATTTTTAAAAAATTGATAAAGTTAGAATAAAAGAAATTTTTAGTTTCGGCCTGACATTTTTTTTCATTTCGGTGCACCTCTATTTATTTGCAGATTGGACAAGTCTGCGTGAATACACATTTGGTTTTCTCATTAGCATCTCCAACTTCTTCAGGGTTAATGAAGTCTACAGTGCTGTAGATGAAACACATTGCTGGTTCAACATCCTGCCTCCTCCAGCACTTTGTGCTCGCTCTTAAGGCTGGCTATACACTGCTCTATTTTTCTTGTTTAACGCGCAGGAAAAATAGAGCAGATTCCTCCATCAACACTACCAGCGTGTTGATGGAGGAATCCCGCTGTTTGCATTGTATTTTGACAGCGGCCAGTGAGTGCTGTCAGAATACTTGGTAGCTCATTGGCTGCCAGCTCTGATCGTGCAAAGATTTTCTGTACTGGTGCAGAGAACAGCGCTGACATCATCACCTCAGCACCACTCTCTACACCAGTAAGGACTGATGAGCCCGGAGAAAATATAGGTATTAAAGGCAAGAATGCATAAAATAGAACCAGTGGGGACATCATGGCTGGAGATGGGCTTTGATTAGAAGTGAAAAACCTTCCAAGGCTCATGCACACCTAACTGGATGTAAACACTGCAGCATCCTTATTAAAACACTGGGATCGCACCAGGCAGTTGTATTGAAGACATGCCCTCCCATTCAGGAATCATTTTGAGAAAGAACACGAGAATATTTTCAGAAAAGAGAATGAGTATGAATCTGCAAAACCTGGCTAAAGACCGTGCCATGTATATAGTTTACCTAGTGAAGACTGTTTTCCTAAACAATAGCAGATTCACGTGTATTTCAATTCTTTTCTGCCACAGCTCCCAAACAGAACCTACAGCAAAGAGGTTCCCAAGAATTTACACAAAAACTGGAGATAAAGGTATTGCCATCAGTGACATGAACTAGAATAGTTTCTCTTTAAATAAAAGCACGGATACTATAATATACTGTACACCTCTGTAGGCTTTTCCAGCACGTACACAGGAGAAAGGAGACCTAAGGATGACTTGGTGTTTGAAGCACTAGGAGCTACTGATGAACTGAGCTCAGCTATTGGGTAAGTTGTGATAACTTTTAATATTCTGAGTGCTGTCATCTTTTCTTCCTTCATATACATATATTTAAATATAAAAGAAATATAGGGACTGCCATTGCTTACTTTATTCTAAAAATGCTAGAGGCTTGGTTGTTGTGCTGTGCCATTGGCTTCAATACTTTAAGACACTGACCTGGAACAATTTCTGCAGATCTGGAAAGTCACAGAAAAGCCAGAGTTAGTTGTATGTGTCCCACTTCTGGGTCAGTCAGGAAAGTAGCATTTTCAGGACCGTAAGTAATGTTAGATCTGCATATCTGAAATTGACGACATTTTTGGATTGATATGATATGTGATTATTGTAAATACATTCTGTATTAAGAAAGTTTACTGCACTTAATAGTGTTTTGAGAGACAAGACTTTGCAGTTCTTTTTGGTTTGGCACACTGTAACCTATGTAGCCATCCTAGTTGGTTACTCATCACCCATAATAGTTATACACTCCATATCTTGTATTAGGACCAAAAAGCCTGAAACAGCTGTATGAAAATGTGAGAAACTCCTGCAGCGTTTTAAGTAGGGATGCATCCATACTAGTATTGCTGCCGATACCAAGTATTTGGGCGAGAACTCGTACTTGCCCAAATGCTCCGATACCGGAACTTACGGTCAGAGGAAGTTTTCCTCTGACTGACAGTGCCATAGGGGAACATGGAGCCAGCTTCCCGGGCAATCAGGAAGCCGAGCGGCGAGTAATGACCTACCTCCCAGCTTCCTGATTGGCCAGGAAGCCGGCTCAATGCTGATTGCCTGGGAAGCCGGCTTGATGCTGATTGGCTGGGAAGTCGGGCAGTATGTCATTACTCGCCGCCCCGGCTTCCTGATTGCCCGGGAAGCTGGCTCCATGCAGGCGGAAGCACCGCTATCGGCGAGTACCGAAAGCAAAATATCGGTACTTGTAACATTTTTTAAAATATTTTATTTTTATTCATGTATTATTATTATTTTTTTTATTAAATATTTCGATTTTTTTACTTTACTGTCGGGGGCTCTGGGGAAATATTAGGTGTCTAAACATACTCCTGATATTTCCCTTTTAAATAGAAAAAGAGATTGAGAACACAGAGTCCTCAATCTCTTTTTCTGCAGCCCCTGTTATAAAGGAACAGGAAGCCTCTATACTGAGTGTTCCTGTTCATTCATAACTTGTGTTGATAGTATGTTTACCATGTTTACAATCATGAATGAACAGGAGGTGATGTAGAGCACTTCCTGTTCATTCATAATTGGGGACACAGTAAACATACTATGTCCTCAGTTATTTACAAGCGATCAGCTGATCGGTGACTGCTTGTAACCGCTCTCCATCCTGACTCACTGTCACAGTAGGCTAAGCCGGCGGTGTGGGAGGAAAGCTCGTTCTCTTTTGATAGCTGAGTCCTCCCCCACACCACTGGCTTTGCCTCGTGTGACAGCTCACAGCTGTCTCCGCCCCCACACCGCTGTCCATCCTTATCTGTAACAGGAGGCCGAGCAGGGGGTTGCGGGAGGAGAGCCCGGCCTCCAGTGACATCGTGGCTCACAGCTCTCTCCTCCCTACCCCGTTCGGCCGCCTGAACGTTTCTCTCCTGCCCGCTGGACGCTGCTCTTTGTCATAGGGGACACAGAGCAGCGCCCAGCAGGGAGGAGAGAAACTTGGGATGCACCGCAATTTGTACTGTAACATGGTACAATTTTCGGCCGATATGTTTCAGTTTGTTGCACACTAGCGGGTATAATTTTATTTTATTTTTTCCTCAGGCCATGAAAGACTAACATGTCTTGGTCTATTTGTATTGAAGTGATGACATGTAACCATAAGCTGACTAAGGAAATTCAGAAATACCTGTTGTCTGGCAAATTTAAAAGAAGAGGGTTTTATTTCCTATTGTATGCTTACATAATAGTAACATAGCACCCGTTTTATGATATGTATATTATGTTTGTAAGCTCACAAGAACCAAATACTTTAATCGTATTTCTCAATTGAGCTTTCAAGTGGCAGAGGTTGTGCTGCTATTGGTTCTCTTCTCATCAGTCTCATCTACTTTCCAGGCTGGCCAGAGAATTCTGTCTGGATGCTAATCTCCAGTTTGTGTCTGAACTTGAAAAGGTAATGACTTCTTATTGTACTTGCACTCTCATACAAAGGGCATTATTTTCAATTTTTCCATTGTAATCTTCAGCTGTATTTAAGGGTTATTAAGTTGATATTTTAACCACTTGCTGACCGGGGTGTTAAACCCCCTTCCTGCCCAGGCCATTTCTCAGTGTTCAGTGCTGCGGTACTTTGACTGACATTTATTCCGTCATGCAACTCCGTGCTGAAATGAATTTTATACCATTTTTTGGGGACAGATAGAGCTTTCTTTTGGTGGTATTTAATCACCACTGGGGGTTTTATTTTTTACTATATAACAAAAAAAGTACCCTAAATTTTGAAACAAAACCTGTTTCCCTATGAAATATTATAAAACATTTATTATCCCCCCACTTTTTTGGTAAAACACAAAAGACGGGGTCACGTCAGGTAAATAGACACCAAATTAGACATCAAGCCGTAAAATGGCGTGCGCCCGCGAAATCGCAGAAAACGAACGGCATCAGTTTAGTGTTATCAGTGATTGCTCTCACTCAGACGTTCGCGGAGATATGTAACATGTGCGGCGTACTGGGCGCATAGTCGTTTTCGCACATAGGCACATCTGACGCATGTTTGTGTGTGTGTGTGTATGTGGGGGCGGGCAGGGGGACTTTAAAAAAATTGCACAACCGCAGCTACTACTAATGATTGGGCATCTCTAGAGACGCCTGATCACTTGAATGTAAACAGCCATCACTGGCTGTTTACATTTCTAACAGTTTCCCCACTCGTGTGCGCTGTTAGCATCTCTCAATTAGCTGATTGAAGGAGCCAATCAGCTGCCAGTTCTGCTCTGGTATTCTGACAGCAGCCGGCTACAAAGGAAACAACGGGGGATTCCTCGATCAACGCTCGTAAGCGTTGAAGGAGGAAGCTGTTCTATTTTCTTCGTTCAGCTAAAGAAAATAGAAGCATGTATACCGGACTTAAGTACAAACATGTTTATGAATGTATAGAAAGAAACAGAGAGAGGGGCGCCTTTCCTAGTGCAGAATGTTTAATTCAATATCATCGAAATAGTACAGACAGGTACTCACAATAAGGGTGTGAAAA
This sequence comes from Nanorana parkeri, assembly GCF_000935625.1. Taxonomy (NCBI): domain Eukaryota; kingdom Metazoa; phylum Chordata; class Amphibia; order Anura; family Dicroglossidae; genus Nanorana; species Nanorana parkeri. The sequence continues at coordinate 1,675,608 of NW_017306286.1, read as the reverse complement.
CGAGCAGCAGGACAATGAAAACCGGAGCAGAGCAAGGGTCCATGTGAAGCATCCTGTATGAGGCTCACTGTGGTGTCAACAGTGTCATACAGGACGCTTCACATGGACCCTTGCTCTGCTCCGGTTTGCATTGTCCTGCTGCTCGTTTTCACACCCTTATTGTGAGTACCTGTTTGTACTATTTCGATGATATTGAATTAAACATTCTGCACTAGGAAAGGCGCCCCTCTCTCTTTCTAGATGTTCCAGTTCCCTTGACTGCTGTGGGGCTGCATCTTGCATATATGCTCAGCACTCCTCCTTGTTGTGAGGGACACGGATTGCCTTTGGCTCTTCTCAACAACAAAAACGTTTATGTTTATGAATGTGTGCAGCATAGGGTGATTGTATGAAAAATGTCCCCACAGATACAGTGTATGCTCCAGGATGTTGGCTCCAACATTGCAACGCCTCTGTCGTCTGCCAGAGAAAGCCACAAAGGTAATTTAGGCATGCCTCATCTTAGAAATTCACTTGTTACTTAGTGTTGTGTTATAGTTTTAAATATATTTGACTTAAAGTGTTAATTTTTATATTGTAATCAATTATTTCAAGCTTTACTTTAGTTTAGTAGTGATCTGTACTGTACGCTGAAAAAGCACAGAATAGGAAAGAGGAGCATTGTCTCTGTTCTTTTTTAATGGCCATGTCACATTAGTGATTCTGTAGCAGGCAGTGAGACTTCTTGTGACATTGCCCCTGTACAGATGTTGTTCCCTCGATAGCCAAAATGCTGTAGAATCTTCCTCGCTCCCTCACTGACCAAACCAGCCACTTGTTACACTTGACCTAACTCCCTGCTGGTTCATTCAGTGAAGGAGTGACAATATAGGAGCAGGTTTTTTTGTTGTTGTCCCATTACTGACAAGTTGCCAGGAGCAGGATCATTAAAGCGGCTCCAAACCCAAAAGCTAAAATGTGATATAATGCATCTACTAATGCTTAGGCTTTTTTTTTTTTCACAGTGTAATCTGGCCCGTAATTCTTATATTTTTCAACTTCCTCTAACAGACCAAGCCAATAAAACAAACCTTTAGAATGATGCATGTCTCAGACACTAAAGCCTTCATCAATGGAAGAACTAGGGTTCCCCGTCTACCTCCTTTACCTAACATTACATTGAGATGTGCTTTGAAGTTAGATCAATCTTTGAAGAAAAACTCCAGCAAATTGTGTAATGAATCTTGCAGTGGGGCTACTTCTGCACTGCAAGGGTTAAGTGCTTGTTTGTGTCTAGGTTAAAAAAAAAAACGTATACTCACCCAATGCACCAAGCCGGCTTCTTCCTAGACTGGTCCTTCCAACGTCTCTCCCCCTCCTCTGCAGCAATCTAAGGTCCTGTAAATCATCAACGTCTATACACACTGTATAGACATAAGGATGCTGAGAAAGATTCTAGTGCTGCAGGGAGGGGGAAGAGAGGCTGGAGGGAGCGCCCTGACAGCTGGTTGGCTCAGAGCTTCGGGTGAGTATTTCTTTGTTATTTTAGCACCTAGACACAAACATGCACTTAACCCTTGCAGTGTGGGGATAGCACCACTGCAAGAGTTAATAAAACATTCCTTCTTTAAAGACATTCGCCCTGGGAATCTCTGTGAATGTTCATTCTGTGCGACTGGACAAATGTTGATTGTATTATTGAGAAATACTCCATTCCTCCTTCTCCTCTGCTCCATCTAGTGGTCATAATACAATATTTTCCAAAGATTACATTCCACCTGAAAAGAAAATATACTAAGACTGTTCGTTTTCCTTCCATTCGCACACAACACATGTTCACAGAGTTTGCTGGAGATAAGTTATACAATCCATACCTTTATCCTGCAGATTTAAATGTGTTCTGTTGCTAAAGAAGTTGTGCAGTATAAAACAATTGTGAATTAGATAACTCACTCATTGAACCTGCGCTGACGTTTTTGGATTTGTATAATGTAATGTATAATGCAGTGTACTGTAAAAGCAATAGAGTAATCTGCATGTGGTATTCATTTTATAATATGTTTAGAGATAACTGTTATTTATCTATATGGCTCTACTAGTATTTATGTAGTTGATACTAATTTTATAATTTATATAGCAGCATGTTTTCTGTGTAATTTGTGTAAATTTCCTTATTGTTGTTATAATATAGCTTCATATCCATTTATTATTCATTTGTTGGTTTTTTTTCTACAGTCAGAACATCATTTAGTGCGGATCCAGCACAGGAACTTGAGCAGTGGATCGATAAATACTCAGCACAGCTTCCCCCATTGACGAACTTCATTGTACCTGTATGTTTGTAAAAAAAAAAAAAAAAAAAAAGTACATTACAGTACTAATTTATACAGACGTAGATAAAAGTTAAATCCTAAAGTAGACTCCTGCTGCTTGAGATCCCCATCCCTATAACCTTATTTTCTAAGGTAACAGGAGTTGAAATGTAATTCCTGACATTGAGCACTGTTTATTCAGATATAATGGTGGTTTGTGGTCGTCATTATATCTAAATATACAAATTATGGTTAAAATACACAGCCTGATTCTGCACCCACTTTAATGGCCCTGCAAAAGGACTGAACTTTGTAGCGTATCCTAGATATAGTAGAAAAAGATTATCGCAAACAGAGTTTCCAACCAGATGGAAAATATGTCTTGAAAATATTACCTTTGCTGTCTGACATGGTTCATGTGAAGCACTACAACATGATGAGGGCGTGTCTTCTCAGTCTCCACCCACAAATCCTCCCCTCTAGACTCTACATGGAGCTGGGATTTCTTCTGCTCTCCCACACTAATATATGATCTGTGATTTATCTCCTCCCAGCTTACCAAGGAGGGAGTGTGGGAAGAGGAGATTGAGCATGGAAGCTGTCACCTGCCTCATACTTTCTTCTGAGTGTCAGCTCACATGCTAAATCTGGTCACACAGTCACAGAGGAGACGGCTCCTACATTTGAAAGAAAGTTGTTTTTCTGTGTAGATTTGTTGTAAATGTCATTGATTGTTGTAAGTAGTTTTGATAATTCAGAGCATTGCAGAGGAGATTACAAGACACTGTCACAGTGTGTTTTGTGGGGAGGAAGCAGCTGTGTGCCGTGAGAGATGATTCCTCTCCGCCTCATGGGAGTTGTAGGCAAATAAAGATGGGCACGTGACCAGAATCAATGTGCACGGCTTCCTTCTAAGTGACAAGTGTGAGGGGAGAGAAGAGCAACGGGAGTGAGCACAGCAGACTTTCTAAAGGGATTCAAATTGTAAAACCTTATTTTAAAACATAAATAAATGTGGCTTTGGAGAATGTTCATTGTGTAGATGTGTATGAGGAGAAAAAAGCTCAGGGGTTTGTGTCGCTTTAAGCTGGCCATACACTGCTTTAGTTTTTCCGCTCAACCTGGGGCCTGAACGGAAAAAAAATAGCAGATTCCCCCATCAACGCCACAAGCGAGTTGATCGAGGAATCCCTGCCATTTCGTGTTAATGGCCACCTTTTATTTTATGTTGTTCTCTGCCACATATCTGTCAGCACAATAGACATGTCATTAATTAGGTGGAGGCGAGTGGGGTTTTCTCCCTGTTACAGAAGCATGGGTGTATTTAATATTTAAAGTAAGCACTGCCTCAATACTTTTTCAGTTTAGATTTTTTGAACACTCTGCATTGGGTATAAGGGTATTAACATTTCCCTTTCTTTTTTTTTTTCTAGTCAGGAGGTAAAGCTAGTGCATCTTTACATGTGGCCAGAGGTGTATGTCGAAGAGCTGAGAGAATGTAAGTTCCTTCCAAGTCTAAGAGAATACAGGGGAAGCCATTGGTGAACACCATTTAAAATTGCTAGTTGCCTTTCTGTCCCTGCCTTCAGTACTTTCTGACCCTGAACAAGTGTGCAGCAAGTCAGTCTATAGTTAGTTCAAATCTCCTGATTTGTGTACCAGAGTATTGCAGCCAGGCAACTAGCATTGTCAGAAGAAAAAGGTCAGCGATGGCAGCTCCCATGTGTCTCTCACTACAATTTAAATGCTTACAGTGATATAGCGAAAGTTAAAATGGTATTTTTTGCAAACATTTTTAAATCATCTTTTTTATTCATTTTAGAACATTCAAATTGTTGCAGAAAGGAGAAGCAGATCCAAACATTGGAAAATATTTAAACAGGTAAAACTCTAGGGCTCCCATCAGAGGGAGGTCACTGATGTGTGTATTAGCGAAACAAGCGCTGCTGGGTTATCATCCATACCAGTAATGGATTCCATGTGTTTAAGGCAACAAATGTTTTTTACAGTCTGTCTGTGGCTTCATAGCTTAGTATAGGGGAGATGTCAGGGACAAGTGCATGACACACCTGCCCTGTTACTTATGTATAAATTCTGGAGAAAGAAGTTCCTTACAGAACTGGTGAAGTTGCCCATCGTGTGCAGTCAGGTTCAGGAAAAGTTTTTTAAAAATCTAATTGGTCACCATAGGCAAGGTTTTTTTTTTTTTTATGAGACTTTTGACAGTCTACACAAGTTCTACCGAATGGAAAGCCAGGTGTATGTGTGTATTGTAGAATCCAGCCAAGAATAATAAGGAAATTAATTAACATGCATGCATGAACACACTTATTTATCAGGAGAGTGCTAAATACATACATTTTAGCTGGAGTCTCAGACAGACATCTTTTTGTGTCACCTAATATTTCAAAGCCCAATTCCAAAAGCCAAAACATTTTTTGTTGGGATAGAGTAGGGAAGGGTTAGAGCCTCTGTCTTTCCCCCTTTATCTATAAAAACAAAAGAATTGGACAGCATCGGGCTTTAATTTAGTTGAAGGCTGTTTTTATGTAAGGCTATAGGGCCAGAAAAGACTCAGTATGCACCATCATGTTTTCAGTGGTATGCTGATCTGTGAACTGGGATTCCTTTAGAAAATGTGTGATTTTATCTTAAGCTTTTAATACTTAAAATGTATGCCAAGCCAAAAATGTGTTTTCTAGTTTTGTATAGATCAGGGAAGTATTAGAACTCCTGTTGGAAATGTCCTATTTGAAGCTCTATTATAAAGATTTACCCTCACTTCCTGACAACAGTTTCACCAGACAGGAAGGGAAATATCTGTAACAGGGACACAGACAGTGGTGACAGACATCAGAATTTATAAAGAGGGAAGCTTTCTGGATTAAAACGTTGCAGGCGGTATTCCCCAGGGGTATCTCGGCATGATATTGTTGCTGCTGTGTTTCCTAGCTGATCATTAAGGTCTTAATGGAGAGGCCTTTTTCCTTTGTTTCATAATTTTGTTTTGTTCTATCAAGCTTGCATTTACCTTAATATATGCATGGAATTAGTCAGTTTTCATTGTGGTATTTTTTATTATGTTATGCTTGATTTTCTGTACCCCTCTGGCCAATAATCTGATGCTTCCATCCCACCCGACTGCCAGTTTCTTCTTTATTAAGTTGACCTGTTTATACCAGTTATCAGCAACACAATGTAGAGGTTAATGTGATGCATATTTACTTGCAGATTGAGTGATTACCTTTTCACATTGGCAAGATATGCAGCCAAAGCTGAAGGAAGACCTGAGACCATATATACACGTATGCAGCCATGAAAAGCCTCAGCATTGCTATGGTTTTGTTCTCCCTGGAACCCTTCTATGGTTTGCATACTTTTGGCAGAGAAAGAAAGCCATTATGATGGGCCTACCTATCCGAAAGATCCTGTGTAATATCCGATGTTTGCTGTTGAATTGAAATTTAATACAACCCAGCTGGATTTTTACATTAGGACGAAAAAAAAAGTTTGATATTTATGGAGATATAAATCTGTAGTAAAGGAATGTCTTGAAAACTAAGAGTGATGCTGAATATTGTGCAACAGAAGGTGCAAATGTATGCAATTTCTGGGGTATGAGAGTAGACCCACCCCTCCCACATCCTACAATCCACTGCTTAGTGCCTGAGCAACCGGCTTTCACAAGGTTTGTAAAGATTACCCAGCTACTGTAGGATGCCTACTATAATATGCCATCACTTAATTTTCCACGATTTTTCCCATGTCTAGTTGTACTTGTGAATAAGGACTGCCTGTTTTTTGTAGATTGCCTTCATTTTGGTGGCCAACACACAGGAAGCATATTATCAGTATGTGCTGAGCCATACTATTTCCAACAGCCATATACTTGATGTCAAAATGAATCTGTCAGGGACCATCCATGTGTCCAATCTAATAAGGCTTAGAAAGTACAGGCACCTTGTGGTGCCTAAATAATCCTTTTAATTTTGTTCCAGACATTTAACCTGGATGTGTTTTGTTCAAAAAAAAAAAAAAGGGCTCAGATTTCTGCCTGCTTCACAATGTGAAAGCCTTTACTGGCCCCCAGCAGTTTAGTGTTGTACTATGAAATGGTGGGAGCAGAGCTTAGTAATAGGAGACATGGCTTTGCTCCAAGTTGGGCAGCTGTCAAGGCACTCACTATGAAAGGTACCCAATACCCACACGTTTGTAGTATGTTAGTTTGGGCACACTGATATACATGACATGTTTAAAACACGTGCCATATTCCTTCCTGCTCTGTATATTTTGTTTAAATATTTATTTACTATTAGGCTTTTTAATTTGTACTAATAACACTTTTAAATGTTTGATTTTTTTTTCATACAAGACCTACAGAAATAAAATCTTGTGGCTACACTTACTTCAATTCCTATATACACTGGGGGGAATTTATCAAATCTGGAGCAGTTGCCCATAGTAACCAGTTTGTGTCTTCCGTTTGTTCAGTTAAGCATTGAAAAGGAAAGCAAGAAGCTGATGCTTGCCATTCACAGCTGCTCCAGCTTCTATCTTCATTGACAATAATTCTCATTATCGATTTTTTTTTTCTTCAGCCCTACATGGGGCTGCCTAGCCACAGACTGTTTACGGTGCCCATGCTGACCTGTGTCCACCACCAAAAGCACCTACAATGGGCACATGAGCATCCGAACGTGACCACGGAGTAATGGAAGAAGGTAGCCCAAGGCTGATGAATCACATTTTTTTTTTACTGTGTGTGTTGATTTGCCCTCCAAATTCTCCAGTTCTCAATCCAATCGAGTATCTGTGGGATGCACTACAAAAACAGGACCTAAATAAGCTGCTACTGTTTGCTTTGTGCAAGATACTACAGCTTACCCAAGTGGAGCCCATGCCTTGGCAGCAGGAGGACCTTCTCCATATTAGGCAAGTGGATATAATGGTCGTGCTGATCAGTGTAATGTTATACATTAGTTAACATACATTGTAGTATTGTTAAGCTATCATGCTCAGAGTGGGGTTTCCAAAGACAGGCATGGGGGGCCAGGGGCATATAAATTCTGCCTAAATCATTTAGATCCTTCTGAAATAAGGAAAATACCAATGACCCAATACCACCTTATACATCAACACTATATAGATACCACTCAAAAAGGAGCCATTGCATTAGAGGGACTTTGAGGCACAAATATGTATCAGGCGGTTATCCATATGACCAAATTATTGTCCCAAGAAAGTCAAAATGAGGAAACGAGCCTTGTAGTACTATAGAAATAAACATAATCCAAACTAACCATTACTACTAGATTTTAAAGGACTACATTTTAAATAAAAGACCCTGTACCCAGGAGCTCTCTTCCAAGTGATCCACACTAATTTGTCAATTAACACTGGACTTACAACCCCTCTCTCAAATATATAGTCATATAATTGTTGATAAAACTCACTTGGTACAAAAATAAAAAGGCACATAATGCTAAAAACACCTACATTTAAGAAGGAATGTGAACCAATGCATTACCTTGATTGGTACCACTACCAACAAATGGCACGACTGTGTCAGTGCATCTCCACCCACTGGCATCTATAACAATATCACCACAGCCCCTGCTCCTGCATTTCTGTCCTAGCGCACACCTAAGCCAACGCCTAACTGCAACCCCCTGCACATATATGCCCATGACGAAAACACACCAAAATGCAGCATGTGATGCGAGATTTAGCATGGGGGCCTGGTACTGCGCAGGCGTGCCCCCATTCTAATTCAGATGGAGGCTTGGCCTGCAGCTGACCCATGCAGAGAAGGCAGCAACTGCCCCCACTCCACACAGGGGAATATTTGCACAAGGGCCGCCCACCAAGAGCATGAGACAACAGATAGCCCATAAGATGAGAGCAGACCATTCCCCATCCACCACAATAATCTCAGGGGAGAAGTGATAAACCCTCAATGTGCTGGGCATCCATACATCTACAAAAAACAGGCCTCCAGGTTCCCCAATAGTTGACCCATATACATCCTATTTAAACATCCAGCTATAAGCCAGGCCAGACCCTAATGTATAATTCCTTTGGTAGGACTGAACCTCAAAATCTACACCAAAACTACAGAAATCAAAACTGGGGTAACCTAGGGAAAGTCTTCCAGCAATTATTTTGTAACTTAGCATATCCTTAAATCCAGGTCATGGAGTATGTGAAACTAATGCATTTCCTGTTTTAACAATCTATTAAAAGGCCCCCCCCTACAGGGTTCCTCTTATACCTTATCCAAAGCCATGCATCTAATGCATGATGTATCATATCTATGTTTGAAGCCAAAATGTCTGCCATTTGGTGTAGAGAAGACTCCATTAGATATGTATAGGATTGTAAATTCTAAAGCGAAATAGCCTTTTAGTCTTTCCTACATAAATATGTAGGCCTGAATGTCGGTGCATTGGGTAAAGTTAAATCACTGCCCTCTTGAATGCAAGAGCAGGGATTGCATGACCCACATTTGTATGTACCTTTAGCTAGATCTTTGAAACGATCACCCCCTATCTCTAATTGAAGAGGATATTCTAAATAGCAACTTAGGGACACTACATACATATATAGGGAATATGTTGTTGTCAGAGGTAAGAAGCCAGTAGTTCAATAGGATTTGCTGTATCTGGTGATTATTATTATTATTATTATTATTATACAGGATTTATATAGCGCCAATAGTTTGCACAGCGCTTTACAATATAAGGAAGACGTCACAATACAATTTAAGACAAGATGGTAAGGAGGGCCCTGCCCGTGAGGGCTTACAATCTAAATGTCGTGGTGATGTCGTGAATATTGTGTGATCACTCACTCAAACAGAATCTCTCATTCCCATCAATAAATGAATTAAAGCAGATTGTCTTTAGATTTAAAACTAGCTTTTTGATATGCCCGCTTTTAGAAGTTCATTGCTATATCCCCTTTGCCAAAGCCTATTTCTTAGTTGCACAGCTTCCTTAACAAACTCTTCATTGTTCAAACAATTCCTCTTAAAACAAAAAAGTTATTGTCTGTAAGGTATACTATGAACCAGCAGGGCCGGATGGGTGCTGCCAGCATGCAGTATTATGTTTGCCGATGTTGGCTTACTGTATAAAAGTAGTGGCAAGTCTCACTTCCTGCTGCACCAGAATCTCCACATCCAAAAAGAAAACTTTTTTGGAAGCTATAGTTCATAGTAAATGTCAAATTATATGTATTATTGGGACAAAACCGGCATAAATCACACAAGCATATTAGCTGTTTCTGTCCAAAATAAAGGGGATATCTACTGTATGTCACTGAGCCCATCAAGTATATGCCACAGGTACATAAAGAGCATATTATCTGAAAATATAGATCTCTTCCATCACCCAGGTAAAGGTTGGAATACAACAACAGGTACCCGTTACAACTCTGCACTTGGAGGTAGTGGGAATACTAAAACACAAAGTAATTCTGCATTAAGACATATTGTAGTAGACTTACAATACATTTGTTAAATGGTCATGAGGCCTATCCTTGTGCCTGCAAAAATGACTACCACCTTGATCCTCAAATCGTGGGGTATACTGCAAGAGAGCCTCTACCTCAATTGCTAATAAAAGGCTTTCAAATGTAATCTATATCTCCTCCAAAATCTCAATATCCCAATAGTGACCTTTACATAGGATAGTAGACGCGTTGTCTCAAATATGAAAACAAAATCAATTTGTGAATTTCATTTGTGAGCGCACACGCAACACGATGGGTCTACCTGCACGTAGAAACATTTTTGTGAATCTTGTAATGTGCAAACCTAAGTAAAAATGCAACATTTAGATAGTCAATTGTATCTTCATCTATTCGCACCTGGCAACACACCTGAAACAAAAAGATTTACGAATTCCTCTTGAAAACATTTCATCACCGTTATCAGGTATGGGCTCATACCAATACCTATTCCATAAAATATCATGGCATAGCTGCTCCTATTGTAAACTTTCCATGATGACAACATTTCCTACTTTGGCAGGTGGCTTGATTACAATAATCGCAATTTACAATTCTTTAAGGCCAGTTTCTGAGTCTGAGGCAAATAGTCTATATAAGAGCACTTTAGAGGCCACTGTTCCTTTGCAATTTGTGTTACATAGGCCCCAAACATTGAAATGTACTTTAAGTGTAGAAAATGTACTTGATTTCATTTTAAAAATAGGAATCTCATTTATTAACAGGTAGGATTCTGAGAAAGACCATTGCTGCAGGAGACTAAACTCGAGTCTCAACCTCTTGTGCAGCTGGACCAAGTCTTTCAAAGCACAATAATTCACGCTAAGATTTTCCCATTCTTTCAGGTTTTCACATAATTGCACAGATGATTGACATTCCTTGTTATAAAGAAACCTTAACGTGCAAATAAATTAAGGAGCCTTAAATCATTTCAAACTTTCTAACTTGTCCCAGGAACAGAAGCTCAGACCCAAGCCAAGTACCTGCAATTCCTCAACAGAGGTGACCATGTGATGAGAAATTAACAACATCTGGTTCTTCTCACCTAATGCCATCTTAACTAAAGTTTCCAAATTTTCTGTTCTCCTTGCACCCACTAGTTGGCACTAATTGCAACCATAGGGGGGAGGACCACCATGATTGTTTTTGGGATTGCCCCCAAGCTTGAGCAGCTATTTCTATCAACAGCTGAGACACCCAGTCTGTTCTCCTTAGAGAAATTCAACATGTTAAAAATTGATTGACCTTAATGTTTTTTGCACGTAGGCTTGTGAGGCCATTGTAGATACAATGTCAAGAGTCAATATTATAATGCCATAATACTTAGTGTCATAGTATTATCTGCAATGTCGCAATGAGTATTGAGAGGTCAATCACTGTGATAAAGTGACAATTAGTAGCAGTTATTGTGATGTCCACGTCAGTATAATGATGCCATACCGATTCTCAAACCACTATGAGGCATCTAAAAAGAGCAGTGTCTTTAAATTAAACCTTGGCCACAGAGTTTGAAGAAATGAGGTATGTGGGCTGGTTTTTTTTTCTTTCAAAAGAGGGGACCAAGCAGCCCCGGGAAAATGTATGGCTGAAAAGACGACTACACATTATTTTGCAATAGTTAAAGCAGACCTAGGCTCCTTATCCTTCAAACACTGCTCAACAGGACAGTTATGAATGATATAGCAATTCTAGAAGGCATTCTGAAGTTTCTCTTTTGCCCAAGCCCAAATTTTATTACACGGTATATGTCACCATCAGTGTAATCCAGTAATTAAAGTAGGCATGATATGACTATCATACTCCAGTGAACCTAGGCACTCTACTATGTGAGGAATTGCCGTGTTACATCCCAATAAGATTTTTTTTTTAAATCAAGGTCATGTTAATAACACTTGGGCAGCTACCATAGCATGTACAAAATGATATAATTTGGGGGTATTCAGCAAACTTTTAGATCTGTATATATTTTATCAGCGGAAAATAATATGTTGGCCATCTGAGGTACAGTATTGGAGGACATCCCTTCACTTGCATATTGCTAAACAAAAACAAAATTAATTTTTAAAAAATTGTTGCATTTTACATATTACATAAAAAAAGCACCAGATAATTGTGGTAATACACCTAGGGAAAAAAAAAATCCTTATTTTACATTGCTTGCTTACAAAATTCCATGGGGGATATTTATAAATTCGTATTCGTTCACACAGCAAGGCAAAGTGAAACAAGAGCAATGGGAGAGATTTATAATAATTAGACAGCTTTATTTACAAATTCCTCCCTTAGCTGCTCTAAAGTAGCATTACAATAGAATTAAACCTGACCCCAACCATTTTACTTGTGCATCCATAGAGTGAAAAATCGGTCTAATTTCCCGTGGTAAATCTGTTGGTCACAAATACAGGATTTGTATAGCACTAACAGTCTGTGCAAAAATGTTAGGAGAGCTTACAATCTACACAAAGCTGTTGCATAAACTTAGCTGACAGTGCTTTATGTTGAGTTACAAATGTTATTCATGAAAATAGTAACACTGAACTCCAGATCTTCCCAAGCCTCACCATACACAATTTAAGCCCCAAAACACACTTTTTTTTTTTTTAAGTTTAATTTTCTTACCAGTCCCATGACATCATCCCCGTCTCTTTCCCTTCTTCAAGTACTGAGCAGTGCTTGCGTAATGGCCTGGAGTACTGTGAGCTCTACCTGCATGATGATGCTCCCTGGTGGGGCATGTGAACAGGCTGAGCCCACAGGAAAATGAGCAGAATGCCCTGAAGAAGACCTTGGAGCTGGACTGAGGAGGAAGTTGGAGACCGTGCTGGAGCATACTATTAAAGGGATCAATATTATCAAATAAATTCCAGGAGTCATACTTTCATGAAAATTTCTAAATTATGTTATTGAAAATATATATTATAACAGTATACAGAAATATAAATATGGAATGTAAACATTTCTGGTGCTAGAACAGCCCTCGCCTTTTAAAAGCCAAGTGACAACACAAGTAAAGCCATACAGTAAATAGGTAAGAGAAACAGTGAGAATATCAAATCCAAAAGGGATACAATTGTGCCTTACAATTCTTACGTTACTTGGGATTGCCTATTTCCCAAGAACTAGGTCTGTTTAATGCTACACATTTTTCCCTCCAGTCCTTAAAATCAGTCTTCCCAGATAGTTCATATATTATTGCATATGACATCAGGACATAAAAGAAAACAAAAAAAAGAAAATCATCCATACATTCACATGCCTGCACAAGACACTGAATGCAACAACAACCAGTTGTGCGTTATGGAAAGGCGCCCAATTCTTTTTTGTTACAAAATGTTGCACCAGGTGTTTGTTCTGGAGAGTGAGCTGGCCCATTGTATGAGATGGAGCTGTTTCTCAGCATAGGGAGGGTAGCGGAGGTAAGTAACGCACTCTATTGCAGTGTTGCGCAACAGGCAGGTACGACTGTGTGAGAAGGTATCAAAGCTGAACTTTCCACCATAGATTCCTACTCCGCTGTTTCCTGAGTAACAAGAAGAAACATGTCATAAAGCCAGAATGGAAATAGGTCATGGAAATATCAATGGTCAGTCCTGAATCTACAGACCAGTACTTTAAAGTGAACCTGTAACTTTTCCAAGCAGTGCACATCAACAGGTTCACTTTAAAACTAGGCACACATCAGCTGCACATGCTGTCTTCCCTTTATTATATTACTGTTCTCTATGCCAGTGGTTCTCAACCCGTGTAGCCTCAGGACTCACATTTGTCCCTGGTTATTAAGTCATGACCCAAGTCGGACCGCACTGGAACCGGTGCGGTACCGTGCGTTCCAGTGCGGGGGATAGAACTGTAGGTAGGAGGTTCATTTGGTGTGCCATTCAAATGAATGGCAATGCAACATCTCCCACACCAGAATTCACAGTAGATGCAATTTTGCATGGAACTGTGCGATTAACCCACTGTAGTAGTGTGAACAGGCCCTCAAAAACACTGATAGACGCACACAATCTCACACACTTACATGCAGTCTCATTCTCCCTATATTATGAAAACTGGAGTGGATCCTCAGCCAGGGGTCCAGTTTTGGCTGCTGTGCTGTGACAGAGCTCCATCCATATGTGCATTGCTGGTACAGCTCCCTTGCGTGCCCTATAGAGGTGGCGGCAACCAGAATGTGATGTCACTCCGGTCCAGGCACCTCTACACGACTTGTGAGGGAGCTGTAAGCAATGCACATGTGGATGGAGCTCCCTCATAGCCATAGCACCATTAAGCTGACCCTCAGCACCAGGCAGCATATTTTGAATGGCTGCTTGCCGTGAGAACTGACAGTGCTGCGCTATGGGAAGGCTGAGGAGCCTTTCACCTAGAAAAGTGGAAGGCACGCTGTGACCCACTGAACATGGGGTCGCGACCAACTTTTGGGTCACGACCCACCAGTTGAGAACCAAGGCTCTATGTAAGCTCCTAGTCAGTTTACACAGAATTTTGCTGCTCTTTTGGGACAGTGCTAGTGTCCCGAGCAACCAATTGTATGAGCAAAGCCTAGACTTGCTTTACAGACTTTTTTTGTGGAAACGTACATATGATAATAGTCAAACCCCTAAAAATGTACTTTGTAATAAAATGGGACAATAAAACTCAAGGCCTTGAAATATGATTGTTTGTTCTCCACATGAAACCCTTTTCTCTGTATTTATTGGGAGGCACAGCTTCTGCTTTAGATCAGCATTTACTGGTGGATATTGCCACCTGCAGGAGTAGGACGCTAGGTACTAAATAAAACTAAATTAACAGGAGACAGCCTAGGGGAAAGACAGACACACACACACACAAAAAACTCAGTTAAAGTGCCTAGTGCAAACTAAATTAAAAAAAAAAAAAACACACCACACAAAGTATTAAACACACACACTAGCAGCAAGTCAAAGGGCAGGAGCTGAGTCAGGTAGTAGCAGTCGACAATGCAAGCCTTTATGAAGGCCCTTTATAACTCATGTACAGGGAATCTGACATAGAAAACCCAGTCATGGCATTCAAATACAGCCTAATCACTCTGACTACATCCAAAGAATTTAAGTTCTCTTCTAACTTTCTTAGGGTGGGCTGGCACAGGACAAAGCAATAGAAGCACAATGTCTTTATTGGAAAGCAGATACAACCTTGGGCAGGAAAAAAAAAAAAAGTCTCAGATGCAGGACAACCTTATCCCTATGAAGGAGCAAAAATGGAGGCTTGCAAGACCACGCTGCCAATAGAGAGACTCTTCGTGCCAAAGTATTAGCCACTTTCAGAGAGAGTGTTGGCAACAGGTTCCCCCTAATAACCCTGAACACCAACAATACCAGGTTAAAAAGGTCCCACAGCAACAATGTACTGATTAGAGGGGCAGAAAAGCAGCAACACCAAAAGGACACTAAAATAAGACCAACAATGCCAACAAGGAATCTTTATTTGTGCTTAAGGCCAACTGCTGCTCCAACCCAACTGGAGCAAAACCAGGAGACAGACAATGGAGAAAGAACAAGGGCATACCCCTAGAGACTCAAATGCAAAACACATTTCCCCAAGTTTGATAATAACTCTTACCAGACAGCCTTGTAAGCCTTAAGCATGGGGTGGATGACTGCATTCGATAAACACCTCGTTTTTTTCAGCACTTGGCTTTTAGCAGGTGCTAAAAGCCAAGAGCTGTAAAGCCGGCCCTTGAGATAAAAAGGTCTTCTTGAAGAGGTAGAAGCCAAGAAGCGTTCACTACCAGAGGAACAAGATCCACATACCAATGACCCGTGGGGACAATCCAGAGCCACCGAGATCACTTGCATCCCCTCGACTTCAATTAGGTGTAGTAGCCACAGCACAGGGGTAAGCACATGATCCAACTAGCAATTCCACAGAGCCACCAATGAGTCCATCTCTTCTGTCCAAGGGTCTCTTGCTACTGCCACGGTGCTCTTGGTCCCCCGGTGGTTTATATACACCCCAACATGGCATTGGCTGACTGTACCGGCACAAAGTTTCCCTCCTGGGGGTGCGTCCAGCAAAACAGATCCCATCTTACTACTCAAAGTTCAAGCATATTGATGGGAAGCTAGGATTCCTCCAGGCATCAAGAACCCCGAGTGGACCAGTGACCCTGCCATGCAGGCTAGCATCATTTCCAGTGCAGAGAGAGAAACAAATTCCCTTCTAGTAGCAGGGAAGAAGGGACTACCAAACTATAGATTTCATCAGGCGACTCAACTTGATCACCTTGATAGGATCTTGTGCTGAAGCACTCTGGTATGGTGACGTGAATAGGGAAATCACTCTAAAAGGCCATTAGCATGAGACCCAAATGCTGATTGCAGTTGTACATAGACAAGCCACCTGCAAACACGCAGTAGGCAAACCTATAGTTGTAGTTTCAGTAATTTTTACGACACCTTGGAACACCTTGGCTTGGTTGGTATCCAAAACCAGCCCTAAATATTCAAGGCGAAATGGACTGAGTGAGGACTTCACGAAATATTAAAATCTACTGAAGTCTTCCAAAGTTCAGACAACAATAGGTTGGGCTCCAGTTCTGAATAAGACTCCATATTCAATAGAAGGTTGTTCAAGTACCCCACAATAGGTAACCCTCTTGACCTGAAGGCAGCCAACATCTTGGTGAACACCCAAGGAGCTGTGGCTAGACAGAAGGGCAAGGCTGATAAACAGATAATGCTCCCCCCACCAAGCAGCACAAAAACTGCTGGTGCCCCTGGTATTTGGGTACATGAAGATATGCATCCTTTAGATCTATGGATACGAGAAAGTCCTCCGATTCTGGGATGCTATTACCAAATGGATCAACTCCCATCTTGAATTTTTGTTTGACAAAAACACTCGACACATTGAGATTTAAGACGGGTAGTACTCCACCCTTCTTGGGCAACATGAAGAGGTTTGAGTAGAAACCTTTGAACCTTTGAACCTTTCCACAACCCAAACCCAGATGTTTGGCTGACATCCCGAATGCTGGGACTACCTTTTCAGGGCTTAACTTTTTTCACTTGTAAAGACATTTGGACAAACAAAAACACCTGAGCCACGACATCCTTAGGACATCCTTTACAAAACAAGCACCGATCCTAAAACCAGACACCAAGGATCCTTCAACCATGTAAATTGATGTTATGACTGCTTCTGCCTTCTTATCTGTAGGTTCTTAAAAAGGAAAGAGCATCCTTTACCAGAATAAAAGTGGCCTTGTGTAATCAGGAAACTGGAGTATCTATCACATGCACGGAAGACCAGACAGACAAAAACCACCATACATAGAATCTTCATCCAGTCCCGGTTTGACCGTCTGAGGAATTGACAGGAAACAATCGTCCGAAGCAAAGGTGCTGCCGGCCTATAAAAGGGGAAACTGACTGACCATCAGCTGAACAGTTCACACTGGGCAAAAACCCTGCAAGCTGCTCACAAGGAAGCTAGACTCTCGCAGCTACACCTACATCATAACTCCTAGACACTAGGCTAATAACAAATAACAGCAATGAGAAAATAACAGCAATGAGCAAAAGAGAAGATACATTTCTAAATAGCCTTTACCATGTTTATATTGTGCATAATATTTCTGTTATTCCAGACAATCCCTTTTGAGGATTATTTTTAACTACTGCTACAAATGTATTCCGTTAGCAGCCAAAAATAGGAATATCATTTTCATTTAATCTTACTGGTTTACTGAAATGTCATTGTTGCCTTGTTATCTCTACACAATCTGCTAAGGTGCTCAAACATACGAACCTATTCCACCACATGGCAACCCTGTGTACAGACATTGAATCATGTTGTCATTTGAGCAGAAGCTTCCACTAGATGTTTTCTGCATGACTTCTGCAATGACCTTCAAATAAATGACAGAATTTTAGTTTCAGAAGCACATAAAAAAAATATGTTTCATTGGTACACAAATAAAGTGCAGGCAAAAATAAGACAATTTTAGCTTCCTAACTACAGCTTAAATGCATCAAAATCTTCACTCAGGGTTTTACTTTCATAAAGTCTACTCCAGTCTTCCAGGATTTCAGAATGGCTAGTTTATATTATATTGTGAAACAGGATATAAAAGGTCTGCTAAATGTGAAGCATATCCCCTATATGACCACATCCATGGAAGCATTTATCGCTTTATTGCAGGTTCCCTTTGGCTACGAGTATTGAGACCCAGTACCAGTGTATTAGCACTTCATAGGCTGAGTATATGGAAATTTCATCTGATGAACATTTAAAGACATTGTTCCATTTTTTTGGATTGTAGAGACATACCTTTTTGGTTGTAAAGTGGGGATCATGGCCACTGGTGAGGGATTAAATCCAGTGTTTGATTTCTAAGTATCTGAATTTTTCACATCAAAAAACGTGAACGTTCTTCCTTATACTGGTTTACCATCTTTTTATAGTTCTGTGCAAGTGGCTGACCTCAGATTTTTTTTTCTCTTCCCTGGAGGGAAATTGTTGGCGGTGTCTGACCACATTGCTGTACAATTGGCATGTGCATTTTTGACTGCTATTTCATGATAGTGAACTCCTGGCTTCACTTTTTTGTTCACCACTTTCCCTCACATAGGCCAGCTGCCCTTGCATACCCCACCCTACAGTGTATGTGTCCTGTATTGGTGTCCTGTTTATATTTAAAAAAAAAAAAAAAAAACTTTCTTGAATAAAAATACATTTCCCAGCTGTGTAACTATCTCTTAGCAGGATGCTGAGTTCACCACGTAGTTTACAGCTATTACTAAGACGCTACAAAAATGGACATTCCATATAATCTGTAGACTATGAGCTAGCTTCTGAAGAGATATATATATATACATACAATGAGGAAAATGTTTTGATCCCCTGCAGATTTTGTAAGTTTGCAAAGAAATGAAAAGATCTATAATTCTTTTTTTCATAGGTGTATTTTAAATTATAGAGAGAATATCAACCAAAAATCCAGAAAAAACATGATACAAATGTTATAAATTGAGTTGCAGTTCAGTGAGTAAAATAAGTATTTGATCCCCAAGCAAAACATGAATTGTATCATGTTTTTTTTTCTGGATTTTTGGTTGATATTCCGTCTCTATCATTTAAAATACACCCATGATAAAAATGACAGACTTAATTTCTTTGCAAGTGGGCAAACTCTGCAGGGGATTAAATAATTATTTGCCACACTGTGTGTAGAATACATATATATCTATAGATCTATATATCTATAGATATATTAGGGCTGCTGAAATGAACGATTAATTCCCCGATTAATCGTTAATTTTTTTGATCGATTAAAATTCTTGTGATCGGTACTCACCCCTCCGCCGGCTTCCGGGAGTTCCGTCGGAGATCCGGTGACGTCACCGGACTCCTCCCCCAAGTGGCTTCATCAGCTAACGAAGGGAAGGTGGGAGGAGTCCGATGTACGCGACGTCACCGGACTCCTCCCCCCTTCCCTTCGTTAGCCGACGGAGCCACAGTTACAACATACGGTCGCTGGGAGGGAGGCAATGAGGAAAAGCTTTCTCCTGCCTATATCTCAGCTTAATTAAAGTCAGTTGTCTGGAGCACGAGGACTGTTTAACAGAAAAGCCTGTTGCTGTATATTGTAACATGTCAACAATTTTTGGATGCAGACTAATGAAGTTTCTCCATCAATTTCCCCCAATTTACTCCATCCCCTCTTACAAGGTCATAATTAATTCTCCAATTATGCAGTTCGCCTCAGGGGAGCACAATGATCATCTGACTATGTACCGGCTAAAACTGTTGGGCAGAACTGGCAATCCTGGTTGGGCTAATTATTGGAGTTTCTGAGAGGTAATATCAGGGCCATCAATGGCAGTCCTTTATCGGTCCCCATCGGACATAGACCTCACCAGACTCCTCCCCCCTTCCCTTCGTTAGCCGACGGAGCCACTTGGGCCGGTGAGTTTGCCCAGGAAACTCTGCACGAGCGCCAGCCAAGGCATTGGCCCGTTACTGATTTAAAATGTTTTTGTTCGATTAATCGATTAATTATAACGCACCTACATATGATCAACTTCGTTTGTAAGGGGGGCTGGGTTGCACTTACCTTTTGGCTATTAGAGTAGACATAAACTGCTAAAGGTCTGTCTTTTCTTTGCATGAACTGTATAGCTTCTTCCAGTGTTTGTACAGTTAAGATTGGCAGCACTGGCCCCAAAATTTCTTGTTGCATAATGGCATCACTTTCTTTCACGTCTATTAGTACTGTAGGGGCTAAAAAGAGTTGTTTATGTAAAAACACCAAGCCTTAATCTTGCATCTAGATTTTTTTTTTATTTTTTTAAATAGCACATTTGTAAAGTACATCCCGGTGCTTTACAGATATGCATTACACTTTGCTTGCCTTGGAAGGGTCAATTAGTTCAATGAAAAAAAAAAAGGCAGGGAGAAAGATAGGATGGTCACATGTTATGTCAAAGTCATGTGACCAGTCTCTCCTCCAATCAGTGTTCTCTCTGCAGCATTATGCAGGGTAAATCCAGAACACAAAAAAGCAGTTGTGGGGTGTTTAGTTTCTTCTTTCCTTTATAAATAGGCTTCTAAGTGGTATGAAAGTAGTAATTATTCCAGTAAACGTGAAATTTTAACTAGAGAACATATCTAAAACTAGAAATGTTGATAACCATGGTCTTAAATAGTTCCCCTTGAACTAAATAGTTCCCCTTGAACTAGAAGATCAAAGAGGCAGATTCTGTGGAAAGTTAGGTTTACTCTAATTAACCCTGTTTGTACTGCGTTGGCAGATAAATTATCTGTTGTAAACTAGATTTGAACAGTCTGGCCTAATAAAGGGTTAAAGACTTAAATGGATCGTACAGTAATGAGAGGAAGCTCTGTCTGGAATCTGCAAGAAGGCCTTCACCAAAGATATAAAAGGTAAAAAAATATTTACAAATAAATATTTCTTAGGTATACTGTGTGAATAGGAAAACAATATATAGTGTAGGGATGCACTGATATGGTGCATTGGTGCCAATACAGAGTATTAGGGCGAGTACTCTCCCAAATGCTCTCAATGCCTATCCCGAACTTCCAGTATTAAGAAGCTGGGTGGCGTGTCATTACACTCTGCCCGGCTTTCTGATTGGCTCCAAGCTCCCTTGTCACCAGGGAGCATGGAGGCGGCTTCTCGGCCAATCAGGAAGCCAGGGGGCGGGTAAAGACTCGCCGCCTGGCTTCCTGATAACGGAAGATCCGGTATCAGGCTAGGCATTGGGAGCATTCCTGATTGGCTGACAAGCCGGCTCCATGCTCCCTCGTCACTTGGTCGGGAACTGGTCGGGAACTGGCAAATCAGGAAGCCGGAAAGTGAGTCAATACCTGCCCCCGACTTCCTGATTGGCTGCAACATCATCATCTTTTTTGGGGGTCCCTAAGTGACATTAAAGACTCCTGTGTCTCCATAAAGAGGACCTAACACTTTAAATGTGATATCACACAGGGGGCTGCTTAGCTCCATATTTAATAACGATAAAGATAAGTGTAAAAAAAAAAAATGAAAGTCACATAACAAAAAAACACACTACATTTTTAAAGTCCTTCGACCCCATGTACACACTCAAACATGCGTTGGGTGTGCCTACGTGTGAAAATGATGATTGTGCACATTACGCCGCACATGTTGCATATCTCCGTGAACGTGGGAGTATGAGCAATAATTTTAGGGCTTTCAATCACTGTTAACACTAAACTGATGAGCAGCAAAAGATTTTAAAGCATCCCATATGGCCAAATTTGTGTATTGTAATTGTTTTGATTTTGAGGGCGCAATTTTAAGGCTTGACACGTTTGGTGTCTATTTACCTGACGTGACCCCGTCTTTTATATTTTAACAAAAAACTAGGTAATAATAAATGCTTCACACCATAATGTAGGGAAAACAGTTTTTTTTTTCAAAAGTTTTGCTACTTTTTCTTTATATAGTTAAAAAAAAAAACCAGCGGTGATTAAATACCACCAAAAGAAAGCTCTATCTGTCCTCAAAAAATGGTATAAATTTAATTTCAGTACAAAGTTGCATGACGGAATAAATGTCATCAAAGTACCGCAGCGCTAAATACTGAAAAATGGCCTGGCCAGGAAGGGGGTGTAACACCTGGTCTTCAAGTGGTTAAAGTGGTCTTCAGCTTTCACCAAGAAAGTGAAATACCCCATGGACCTACTGCCCTTTGTGGCCAGCGAGGCCGCGGCTTATTTTTTCACAAAAAGCTTTTGTTATTTCCCTTCTTATAAGTGTCTATTCATGTTTGTTTTTTTTCTATTTCAGCGTGTGCTTTTTGCAAGTCACATTATCAAAGAGTAAATCCAGCCTGAGTGTCTACTAGTGGGAGTGCTGTAGAGGTTGCACTCTATGAAGCCACGCTCATACAAGTCTATGAGGGGTCACAGTGTAGTAAAAGTCAGAGATTTTGGGCTCACCATTATCACAGCACTGGAATGTTAGATAAAAGTAGACACAGGACACTGCTCCCCTTGGTCAGTATGATTCAAGGTCATCGAGGTTATGGGAAAGAATAGAATAGATGAGCTGAAAGAAACTACAGGGAATATCTGACCCTTTTCAAATTCTGGGAAGAGAGGAAAAAAAAGAGAAAGAAATAGCCACAAATATGTGAAGTATGTGAGGGGAAGAGGGAGCTGTTTACTGTTTATATGCTAAGAATCCCGAGCTGGCAGGAGAAGAGGAAGAAGGAATGGTATGATCTGTGACACCAGAGGAGAAGGGCTAGATACATGTGCTATCCACTTGTATAGTATGTACCCTGCGTTTCTCTTCCTAGATGCCAGGTACTAAGCCTTATATGTCACGTATTGCAATCATTGCGTAAGACGGTGATGCCCTGACGTTCCATGGATTGACCATCATGAATGTTATTATTGCTGCAGTAAATGTGGTGCTCTGATCTATTACAGTGCTCCACACAATAAATGAAGTAGGGTATCATTGGCATGCCTGGATTTATGTAAAGGTCTACCATGGCAAAGGGGCAAGGGGCAGCTTACTGCCCATTCATAGGTATGTAAACATGGGGAAAAATATAACCCGAATTCCCAAAAAATTGGGACCCTGCAGAGAGTGGTGACTGTCAGTCACCGCTCCCCGCAG
>NW_017306286.1:1578666-1652423 GCF_000935625.1 Nanorana parkeri | reverse complement strand
GCATGGAGCCGGCTTCCCGGCCAATCAGGAAGCTGGACAGCATGTAATTACTCGCCGCCCGGCTTCCTTAGTGGGACCTCTGGTATCGGTTAAACAAAAAAAATAAAATTATGTATGTATGTATGTATGTATGTATGTATGTATGTATGTATGTATGTATGTATGCATACACATTATATATATATATATATACATACACTGATTGGCCAGATTATTATGACCACTTGCTGTTTGTAGGAAAATTTGTTATAATTTGGAGCTGAACTCAGATTCCTCGCATCACCTTTCAACATCTCGTGGAGTCACGAGGCGGCCCAACGAAGTCATCTTGTGGAGTCATCTCGTGGCCCAACGAAGTACTGATGGGGTGGTCATAATAATCTGGTGCGTGTGTGTATATTCGTACTCGAAAAACCGGTATGGGTGCATCCCTAATATAGAGGGTTTTTATTTTTGTTAATTTGACTGCAAAAGTGCAACTAGACTTTATGATAAACCTTTCTTAAAAGAACTATGTGGACTGCCATTTCTCATCGCTTTGTGTTAGTTGCCTTGCTTTTATGCTATGCCAGTGGCACGCTGGGGGTGCACTAGATCTTCATCCCCCACCCATCCTGTAAATTAACATGATGTAGTAATGGGGATATCGGGGCCACTTTTCCGTCAGACTTCAAGTGACATTAAAAGGATATTCTACCACCCTCCAATGCTAGTGTAAGCACTTACCTTAAATGATGCCTCTTGATCCGATCATCTTCTTTCCTGTAGTTTTCAGCTGTCCCTCCAGTGCTGGTGCCAGTCTCCGATCCAGCACTTACTGCTGTTGCCCACGGAGTCTGTGCGGGTGCAAGCTGCTGGGCTGCTTGCATTGACTTACCCTGTGTTTCTCCTCGTCTCCCGGCCAAAGATCTGTAATGCGCATGCGCCTTACCCATGATCCTTTGCAACTGCCCGAGATTTTTCAGATCTTTGGACGGGAGCACGTGGCGGAGACACAGGTAGGTTTTAAACCTTTTTTTTTCTTTTTATGTTTTTGCATATATATGTTGCTTGCTAGCAGTAGATATATGCAAATACCCAGAGGGTTTAATTATCGTTTCAGATACAGAGCTCCTCCTCAGTTCTGGAGCATTATTACACAAGAGGTAGTATGGAAAGGTCAGATTTTTCCTGGCGGGAGTGTTTTTTGTTTACTTCAATTGTGTAGCTCTTATTACTTGCTTCATAAATTGTTGTACATACCTATGTACCGTTCGCGATCATCAGTCTGCCCCCCAAATGCCACCTTGCCACAGGACAGAAAATCTTTCACTTCTTTGTAATGTTCAACACTTGCTATGCGTCCATAATGCTCAGACTCTTGTGGGTTTCTGCCATAAAATTCATGGACACACAATTCAAGTTCCTGGATCAGAGGGTCCCTTAAACCTGGATGACACAGAACATATTCTGGAGCCAGTGAATTCTGACCAGCATTTATAAATCGAGCCCAGGCAATCCTATGGGCAGTCATATTAAGATCGCATGACTTGTCCACATAGCAGGGATTTTTTCCTCCAAGAATCATAGAAACCGGCGTAATGTGTTTGGCTGCTGCCTGCATTACCTGCCTGCCAGTCAAACGGTCACCTGGAACACAGAAGACATTACTTGCAGAATATCTCAGCACAGATGTTTAGAGGTTAACTATAGGGTCTGTTCCAAGGTGCAAGTCTTTATTTGGTTATGACGGGCTTTTACTATGCATGCTTGACATTATCACCAATATACTGCAAAAAAACTTCTACAATTAAGTATGCTAATGACAGTAATTAGTAAGTTGCTAAAATACAATCTAGAATTGGTTGAAATACTATTACATAGCTGGTCGATATGCTACCTTCAAGTGTGCATTTTAGTCCTAAAACATCTTGGCACCAACGGTCATGATTGGGTGGTACGAGGAAGAAGAGTGTCTTTCCTACTTGTCTTAAGCCAATGTGAAAAAAAAAGGGCAAAGGATTAATACCTATAAAGAAGATATGGTCAAACTTGTTCTCTAGAATTTCCAGAAGATCCCCGTGTTCTCCAGAAAGCACTTGGAAACAGCTCTGAAATAAAGCAAATTAGTAAAAGTTATAGAACTTTAAAGTAGGTTCTGAAATTTTGGAGCATTAAGAGAGGGGAAAGGAGGGACACGAAATATAAGATTATAACTGACCTACAAACCCACTAGGAAAGTCTGGAGTCCACAGTACTCTATATAGCAACCAAAATTAACACTGTTTAGAACTATAACACAGGGAAACAGAGATATAGGCTATAGTTCTCTGTGTAATACTTTAGTTTTCTTCTGTCCATAACTTTATTGTTGTTATATAATTAAAAGGTGCATTTATCATTATTATTTCAGGAGTTCATAATTCCAGAGTGTATGATACTATTGCAGCAATATAGCCCACTTTCTTTTGATATGGTCGATCTTACTTAAAATTGTTGTAGCGTCACCTGATAAATGAAAGATTCCCTCCAGCCCATCTCCTCCTCCTCCACATCAGCATTGGAATCTTCCTCAGCCTCCTCATGTCCATACACCGTGTATAGACGTGATGAAACTTTAAACTGCTGCAGAGGAGTGGGAGAGACGCTGGAAGAACCAGTCTAAGAAAAAGCCGTCTCAGAGCATTGGGTGAGTATAACTTTTCTTTGAACCTAGACACAAATGACCACCCCACTGCAAGGGTTAATATAAAACATGTTCCTGGAATTCTAAGTGAAAAGTGTAATCCAGTGATCCTTCATATGTTAAGACACAGACAGGCAATGTTATAATTAATGTTGAACTAATTTCAATGAGACTATGATTTTTATCCCCTAAACAACGTTCATTTATCTTCACTTTCGTGGGTGGATGGTACAGTTCATAAAAATGATCACTTTAAAAGTGAAAGGATACCTTTGGTAGCTTTCTTTAGAGAAGACACTTACTAGGCAGTCATTGTTTAAAAAAAAAATCTATCCATTACCACTGGGGTCCTGGCAGTGGAAGGATAAGATCTGACTGGTTATGCCAGTTTGCTACATTTTTCAAGTAAAAAAAACCCGGGGGTATGACTTAGCATCAACAGGTACTCTTCCAGCCCCAACAATTTGTCACCCGACAACTGACTGGGGTGCACTCTTGCCAATTACTTTGTTTCCAGCGGAGGACTAGGAAAATCCCTCTCTCCTCCTATAGAGAAGAGGACAGGTAACAACACTGTTTTTCTATAGTAATAGTATTGTTGGTATGCGTTGTCAACCTAAGAAAACAAGTGCGCTACTAGCAAGATTATGAAGGGAAAAAAAAAAAAACAACAAGCTTAAAAAAGGACAGCCCATACTTCAAAGCAGCACATATAAAGTAAAAGTACAATGGCCTGGTTAAAGTTGAAGAAAGAAACCACCTTGCGAAAGGGGGCCTTAGAAGTACCTAATCCCCGTAACACTAAGAAAAGGCTCTTTACAGGATAAGGGCACCAATTCTGAAACCCACCTCACAAAAAGGTGATAGCAATGAGAAAGAGATCAGATAACGAAAACATCCCATTCCCTAATGGGTTCAAAGGGTAGGCTCTGATCGAACCAGATTGAGAACCTGCGGTGTCACAGCCTCATACCATGTAAAATAAGCCTTCCAGGTATGATGGTAAACCTTGTGAGAAGTTTAAAATTCTAGCTTTCAGGAGTGGCAGGATGACCAAATCAGATAGGCCCCTGTCCCTCAGAACCTAGCCCTCAACAACCAAGCTATTAAAACCAGTGACTGAGAAGCACGATGGTGGACCAGCCCTTGGGACAGAAGGTCTGAAAAAACTAATTGGAGACTGCCAGAAGCCTGAGTATGTAAGTGTACCACCACAGTCTACTGGTCCAGGACAATAAGAATCAGTGGGATGCCCTTCATCTTGATTCTGTGGAGCAGACGAGGGAGATGCTTTTAATATGTGGAAAGGCATTGATTAGGCTGAACTGATCCCATAGAGTCACCAGACATCCACATCAAAAGGTGGGGTTAAGACTGATCCTGTGCCCTGTACTTTACAATTAGTTTTTTGGTTTTGATATGCTTTAACCAATTGTTGGCTGTCACCTTATATGGAGCACACTGAAATCAATGTATTTTAACGAGAACTGTCAGCATGCAATTAAATAAAGCTGCAAATACATTTATTCGCCAGTGCGCCGCTAGCCTAAATGCAACCTGTGTGATTGGTCACAAACTATTGCTGGAATTTGAGGACCTGCTTCACGTGGAACTAAAGCCAAAACGTTTTTGTTCCCCATTTCAGATAGTGTAAGCCCTGTATGTTTTTGCCACTTTTTGTCCAATAGCCACAACAGAAAGTAAATGGAAATACCTTCAAGCCCTGGTTGTTATCAAGGTCACCAGAACAAGTCCCCCGTTAGATTTTCCCTCTATTTCTGTTCTAATGACAGCCCGAAATTATCAATATTTGCAGGAAGCCCTGAGAGATGCCTCTAGTGACCAATGTGAAAATGAATGCATAGCGAGTAAGAATTTATATAGACTAATGGTTGCTGTAGATATCAATTCCTCTTATATTAGCACATAAAATGAATTACTACAATTCCACACTTACATTATCCATGTAATTGGGGAGGAGCGTGTGCAGCAAGTGTGCCGTGTGGAAAAAGGTTTCTGAAGGTTTCACCATCACACAGTTGCCTGTGAAATTGAAGCAAAATGTTGTAACTACTTTAAACTACACTTTGAAAAGGTCTCAGAATTATTCCACAGCTGTAGTCATTCCTTTTTGACATCTTGATATTTGCCACCAACCTTTTTGTCAGACACAACTGCTAATAAGCCAATAATTACATTGCTGAGGCACATGGTACATTGTTTTGCCAAGTAATATCAATATTTTATAAGCAATATCCCACTTTAATCATTTACTTAAAGTTTAAGAAAAACTATTTCTGGATAAAGCAGGGACGGGTTACAGCCTTTTTGGTTGTTAGACAAAGCCAAAAACACATATTTGGAGAACTTCCGACGATGTTCTTATGGATGACAAACGCACATTCACTCCACCATATGTGCTCTAAAAAGGTGTTAGAGTAACACACAACAACCCTCTGAGTTGTCATGCGTTGCCATTTATTGACAATGGTAGTTTACAGTGTGCTGCAACAAACCTATGCTATAGCGCAACACAGTAAAGGGTCTAAACATTCTTAAATTAAATAATGCATCCCCTTTTTTCTCCATGTGTTTAGTTGCGCTTAAAGCACATTCAAAATGAATGGACTGTCTAACACAATGCACTGTGATGCAAGAAAAAGCTTGTGGTACAGCGTACTGGGTTGCAGTGTGTATGAGCCCTCACGATTGGCAGACTCAGCACTGTAATCTGTAATAAACTTGCCAATTGTATCCTCTATACTTGTATAACTGAAGCAAACAAAAAAGACCACTATTATGACATACTGGGACATTTATCAAATCTGATGCACAAAAAAAAGGCAATGCGAAGGGTAATGAGACATTATAATATTGCAGCTTGAATCATAAATTCCACCTCAACTGCTCTAAAGTAGCACTGTGACAGAATAAAACCTAACCCTGACCACTTCTTAACCGTGTCCCTCTGGAGTGAAAATTCTGTCTTATCTCGTGTTAATTATATATGTACACCGGTAAAGAAATTTGTTTTGGTTCATTTCGGATTTTTGTTAATTTGTTTTCCGGGATTCTGGTCCGAAAGTCCATTCATTTCGGTATTTGGATTCGTCCAAATCCAAATGTCTGTCAATTTCAGATACGTTAGATAATTACGAATGAACATTTGTTGACGCAAAGTGACATTAAATAAAATACACAAACTGTTACATAGGACTTTGCTAATTGTGAGACACCCCATTTTGTGTTTAAATCTCATGCTTATTACCTTGATAAATGTCCCTGGCTGTTTTTTTTTAGAACTGTATACAGTCAATGCATGCAGTATTCAGTGTGCAAATTCCCATTTTTTTTTATTGCACATGCCTTTATTTAAAATGTTTTCAACATTCACATGCAGGCAGATTAAAAGGAACAACAATACTGGTGTAATTACCATAATATTTTATGCCATGTCAAACAAACCTGCATCACATGCAACGTTCATATAAAGTAAAAAAAATACATAAAAATGGTCACTAATCATTGTACCTACCTGCAGCCACTGCACCAACCATAGGTATAAGGCAAAGCTGCACTGGTAAACTCCATCCAGCAATAATCAAGACAACACCTACTGGTTCCTTTTGAATATAGCAGCTGTCTAGGAGGGAAGCCTGGGTTGAGAAAGAGTAGTGGAAAAAAAAGAATAAATAAATCTTGGCTACTCACCTAAACCCAGCAACAAAATAATTTTGTATTTGCCTGACAAGCAAATCAGATCTTAAAACATACCATATTTTTTTGCACTGGCTCTGGCTTCATCCATTTTTCCAGGTTGTTTATAGCATAAATGGCCTCATTCCTTACAGTTGTGATTTCTGATAAAACAGTTTCAAACCTGGGCTACAGAAGATGGATGGTGAATTCACAGGAGAGTATAACTAATAGGAAATGTTCAGAACTAATTACATGACATGCATTTCACAGTAAAATTCAAATGCTTTTCTCGATTGAAAGAATTTCAAAAGCAATGATAGAGCATGTATGTTTTCAATATATGCAGCGCCAACGAAAAACGGTGGATAAATTGAGTGAATGTGGTTAAGACAATATACCGCAAACAATAAATGTACTGAAATTGTTAATCCGTGAATCAAACTTAAAAATGTGGAAATATACAACAAATGTACATATATACATATCAAATAAATTGAAAAAGTTTTTTAAGACAAGTGCTGTGTACTTTCTTTTTTCAAACACCATGGGTGCAATAAGGTGTTCCAAGTGTGGAAAGTTTATAAATTCAAAGAAACAGAAAAATGTTCCGTGATAATTGTTGGGGATGCGGGCTAATGCCGTACGTCTCCCCTCGGGGTGTGTACTCACCACAATGTAGTGGCTGTAGTAAGCAGCCTGAAACGCTTTGAAGGAAACAGATTTTCCCGCAGCCGTGACGTCCTCGCCGTAACTCTCAACGGTCCCCAGCCAGCAGACGGTTTGTCTCCAAAATCATAGAAGAAAAGAGCCTCTCATTGCGTAGCAATTTCAAAAAGGATTTTATTTGAATCAAGTAAAAACAGGACAACGAAATCCAAAACCCCTGAGGACGTCAGTAAGACGAAACGCGTAGGGGCGGGCCTAACCTTATGCTACACCAGACACAGGAGTTTACAGAGTATCCTGTCTGCCGATCGGAATTTTTTTTGGATTTCGTTGTCCTGCTTTTACTTGATTCAAATAAAATCCTTTTTGAAATTGCTACGCAAAGGAGAGGCTCTTTTCTTATATGATTTTGGAGACAAACCGTCTGCTGGCTGGGGACCGTTGAGTTACGGCAAGGACGTCACGGCTCCGGGAAAATCTGTTTCCTTCAAAGCGTTTCAGGCTGCTTACCTTCAGCCACTACATTGTGGTGAGTACACACCCCAAGGGGAGACATACGGCATTAGCCCGCATCCCCAACAAATTATCACGGAACATTTTTCTGTTTCTTCGAATTTATAAACTCTTTTTTTGAATTTATAAACGTTCCACACTTGGAACACCTTATTGCACCCATGGTGTTTGAAAAAAGAAGTACACAGCACTTGTCTTAAAAAACTTTTTCAATTTATTTGATATGTATATATGTACATTTGTTGTATATTTCCACATTTTTATTAAGTTTGATTGATTCACAGATTAACAATTTCAGTACATAAATTTACTGTTTATTGTTTGCGGTATATTGTCTTAACCACATTCACTCAATTTATCCACCATTTTTCGTTGGCGCTGCATATATTGAAAACATATACGATCTGACCTTTGTTGGTCCTTATTGCCGCAGCCTTCTTATTTAATCACTTAGTTTAGTTTAAGACAGCACACTTTTGTTTCACCCATCCAGCGCAGAATCAATAAACACATAATGATAGAGCATGATAGTGCTCACACCCCCTGCTATTGTGTCAGGGAGATTCACCCTCTGTTTATCCTGGTGGTTACCATTACTAAAAAGCGGTTTGTTGGAGATCAAAAGCTTTGCAGTTGCCACTGGAGCAGAAGGAAATCTTTAGACAGAAAAACCTGTTCATGTGACATCTAAGAGGGGATTTCCCCTCACATTGCTGTTTCTCTGGGATGGGAAGCAAAGTAAAATAACCCCAGTGAGACAAAGCAAACAAAAAGAAAAAAAAAAGAAGGATTTTGGCTTTAAAAATTTACTTCAGTGCATGAATTACTAGTTTCTAAGAAACTGCTAGAATCTAGGGACATTCAGCAGATGGCAGCCAGAGACTGTGGCCATCCTACAGCGGAAACGGCCAGAGACTGTGGCCATCCTACAGCGGAAACTGCCAGAGACTGTGGCCATCCTACAGCGGAAATAGACTGCAGACAAGCTCGGGTGACAGTCAGGAACAGGAAACTGGGACATGTTAGATGAGGCTGCTAAAGATCATTACCATTACAGGCCCGTTGAAAAGCAATTACAATTGCGCCTTACAACTCCTTAAAAATTACTGGTGCCACATTTGATCTCTCCAAGCAAAACCCATTATATAAGATGAAAAAGAAAAAACTATACGTTGAGATAAAAAGGGATTAGACAGCACAGAAAAAATTTAAGAAATAAACCAAAACAATTGATCTAGCAAAGGAAAGCCTAATAAATCTTTTCCTTTACTGGCATGATAAAGCAACCAGGCAGGGAAACAAATGGCTCCTGGAGCATAAGGACCACACAATAAAATGCCAGAGGGCCGCAAATTGGACCCCAGGGATCTAGGCTAACAAATAATGGTTTATTGCTACTCCTATCTAGTCCCATGATGCTTGCATACAATACTCCCACTCACGTCTCCACTTTGCTAAAGAGGCAACAATAACGCATTTATAAGAACAATTGATATAGCTGCAGTAGAAATGTTTTTTTCTGCAAAACATTGACTTTAATCCCGTATTTCATTCACAGCAGAAAATCTGCAATTGGGTAGCAGTTCTACTTTTATTATCATGCAATGTTTTTACTTGGCTGCTAAACTATACCCATCCAATGAAAATCCTCTGACCTGTGGCATTTAGCAGTACTGGAGGGATGCGGATACATCAGAAAGGTATAGCTATAGCAGGAGATAAGAGCGTTTAATATCATTTGGTAACTTTTTCTATAACAAACGTCTTTTAATGTAAAAATGCAACTAGGTGAAAATATTTTAGATATCCTTTTTCAATAGTATTATTTATGTTTCCATGCACAGGCTGATAATCAATGCTTGTGTGGGTTTCCTCCCACAGTTTAGTCGCAAGCTGCAAAACGCCTGTTGCTCAAAAAAGTTCCTCAGCTTCTTCGGGGCATTTTTGCATGCATTTCCCTATGGATTGCATTGGTTTTGATCTGCCAGTTAAGATGTGCATCTTCATAAGCATGCGTCTAATAGACATGTGCACTGCCAAAAAATTCGTTTCGTTTTAAATTCGGATTTGTGTTCTTTCGTTTTTCAGGATTCGGGTGTGAAAGTCAATTCGGATTCGGACGAAATTCGGTAGCGTTAGTACGAACGTTCGTTTCGTTTTCTGTTCTTATTCGTTTCTTATTCGTTTCTTTGCAGCAAAAGTGACATTTGAGGGGGAAATTTTTTTTTTCTCCTTCTCTGTCACTTTGCTCCAACGAACAAAACGAATAAGAACAGAAAACGAACGTTCGTACGAACGCTACCGAATTTCGGAAATGGAAATTCGGATTAGTTTGCATTCGTTAGGTCTGTAATTCGGAATTCGGATACATCCGAATTTCCAAAAATTCGTCCGAATTTAGATTCTGAACGAAACGAATCGCACATGTCTAGCGTCTAATGTGCCTGAAAATGTGCAACAACCGCGCAAAAACAAGCAAAATAAGTTCGGCAAAACCGCGCACAAAAATCTGAACTCTGATCCATTTGTTTACCCCACACCTGGCCGGAGCTGGGTATAACCACCCGTTTAGATCCAGCTACCCACACTAACATTGGGCTTACAATCAAATGACAGCTCTTTAAGCTGTGAAAAATACAAGGCGAGACCTCTTCTTTAATATGACAAGTCAGTGAGGGCTGGTTCACATGGGAATTAATAGAAAGCATTTGTGAAGGGTTTTGTAAGCATTTAAAATGCTTTGCATAATCTCACAAATGCAAGCGAAAGTGTTATTACACATTTATGTTTCAGACAAGTGGGTAGGAGACCTTGCATTGTTATGTTTTGGATACTGTAAGCAAGGCTTGGTAGGTACTAAAGCCCATGAACACACACTTCTTACGCCTGTAATAACATTTAATGAGAACTCTTCTCAAAATGCCTCTGAACACCTGTATGGAATTTTCGAAGCTTCTGATGGTGTAACATAGCTGTTTGCAGACAAGTGTCAAAAAGTCTGTTAAGTGCATGCTAAAGCATATACTGCATGTCAAAGCTTGATAAAACGCATGGTAAGCTTTGATACCAAATGTAAATGTGAAATAGTCCTGGCTTTTACTTCAGAATTTAACAGAAATATTGTAATGATCCATATAGGTTTACACACACTTAAGCTTTGCTTGACTTTCACTGTCCTTGACACAGTTTCCCCCCCCCAGGTTTTATAAGATTGCTCCAGTGTAAAATAAAAAATAAAAAAATCACACTAGCAAACTGCAAAGCAAACTGACCTTGTGCATATCTTCTTCTAGTGCTGTGATGAACTCCTTTTCGTGTCTGTCCAGCATCTCCAGTATGGCTTGTAGCTGTTGAATTCTAAATGAACAAGTCTTGGTTGTCCCAGAAGCAAATGCCTCTCTAGATTTTTTGAGAGTTTCTTCACATAAAGATGAGGTGGAGGATTTCCTTGTTTCCACAGCTACTGTCCTAAGATATATACATTAGGGCTGATTTACTAAAAGAGTAGAGGCTGTTTACCAAGCAAGGTGTATGATCACTTGGAAAAGGATCTTTGAATGATCATAAATAAAATAAACTTGTGCTACCTTTCAATACCGGATCATGTGCAAGGAAAATTAAAAACACAGGCTTTTGCTAGCACATGATTGGTTGATTGAGGCGAACACTTACTTGATTTACTTTGCAAAGTGAGCCCCCTCTTGTTTCTTTAAGCTGGGGATACAATGTTAAACTTTTATTTGAAAACCCATTGGTTTTTGCAGCGTTCATTTGATTTTCTAATGGTTAATGGGGTCAAACAAAATGACTTAGAAAAAAAAAAAAAACACAACCACAAACAAAAAACCAAAAGGAACAGGATGGAAATGTTTTTCTTGAAAGAACAAAATGTTAACATTGAATGCAGTTTTCATTTAGGAAATTCCATTCATTTCCACAATCAAATTTTTAATTTAGATAAAACCTTGAAAGACTTTCTTCATGTTTCTGATGGCAGGGTCAAAACTAAAGGGTGCAGAGGAGGCATGTTCCCCGAGTGTCGCATGGGTGGGGGAGCGGCCGCCCGGGGTAGCTTGGTCACTCCGGCACTGGCTGTGGCCTCTATCCCTAGCACAGGCAGAACTAAAAGGGTGGCATCAACTGGACCGTGCAGTTCTATCACTAACCACTGTCAAGGTCCTTCTCTGCTGCTAGAAGGAGAGAGTCCGCTCCCGTCATGCAGCCGCCCCCGCAGCAGCAAGCGGCGGCACATGAATTGGAGGGTGGCTGGAAGATGAAGGGCTGCGCGCAGCAGAAAGTTTGTTGATGCTCCTTAGCCCCTTCCCCCGGCGCAGGGAGTTTGTGAATGCTTCCCCCCTCCCCCTCAAGGTGAACCCCTAGGATGCAACACTCAGCAGGTGAAAAGCACAACAAGTGACTGTGGTGAGTAAAATATTTAATAAGTTGTATTTAAAATTTAAAAAAAAAAATCCTACAAATAGTAACTAGCAAATATGTTTTGAAGAACAATAGGTAGGTGACTCCAATTATACTACAGGGCAACTTACATTCTCTTGAAGCTATTGAATCACCAGGAGAATGACAGTTGAGAGGAAATAATATTTTCTTAATAGAAATATTGTCAAGCTGAGGATTGTATTGATTTTGTCTTTATATAATGTTCCAGGTATTCTTCTTCTAGTATTCCAGGTTCTAGTATTGTAATAGAACAGTACTACATTCTTTACTCCCATGCTCTCCGTTCTTCAATTCTGAACTGTATGTGATCTCACCTATGAAAACCCTTTGAGTGTCAGCTACACCATGGGGGAAATTTATCATAACAATTGCGCGTGTTTTAACTCTCATATGGTTGCATAGGATATATTTGCGCCAGATTCATGATGCTAATGTAATGTTGTTCATAAATCAGATTAAATAGACTCCAGGAAAGAAGCCTCGTAACTCCAGGCAAATAGCTTAACTGTCGCTTCTTGAAGAAGTGGTCATGGGGACTTCTTAAGTAGCGATTGTTTTGTTAGGTGATGCTCCAGTTTCAGACAGCCGCAGAACAAGTGCAGATGTAAACAGTTGCGAACTTTCGCAAAACATGTGCAATCAGACAAATAGTGCAAGCTCTGGTCAAAAGAGGCGCACATGTTAAAAGGAACAGCTAAACAGCCCCCCCCCCCATACGTGTATAGTTACATGTATAGTGATAAGCATGGCTGAAGCTAGGAGGGGTGCCGCGCCTGAAGAGAGCGGCAGAATGGCCCAGCTGAGCTACAGAGGAGAGGCTTGAATGAAGCAATTTTAGGCCTCACCTCTGTGGCAAATCAGTGTCTTTACACCCACTTTTATACTCTATCATGGAGGTGAGGCTTGAAATCGCTTCATTCAAGTCTCTCTCCATGACAGATTAGAGGGGGCACTGCTGGGAAAATAGAAGTGAGCCCAAAAGTGGCTTTTTAATTAACAAAGGAGTACTGGACAATGAGGCGATTTGAAGCCTCACCTCTGCGATGGACCAGGAGGGGCGTTTCTGCGAGAAAAGAGCCCAGAAGTGTGGGGTGGAGGCAGGGGAGGTGTGGATGGAGAACTTATCGAGGGAGGGAAGCAACCCTGAGTCTTTGCCCTGGGTGACGGACTGTCTAGCTTTGCCTCTGTCTGATGGCATTATTGAACGTTCGGAGAAGATTTTTCATGTGAACATACATTATGTCATCTTCAACCCTATTGTGAAAAAGGTGTCAGATAACTGTGTACCTCTTCCCTTGCAGCACTGTAATATGTGCTCAATTCCCACTGCAGTGTCTGCATACAATATCCTTTGGTTTCCTCCCACAATCCATACACATAAAAAGGTAGGTAGACTGGTTTAAGTTTCAATTTACTGAGTATATGGGTACAAAATTGTAAGGATATTACAGCTTATAACTTAAGGGCATTAGCTAATGTGGATGGTAAGCAAGCCGTGCACTGTGGACCATGTCAGTATTTTAAACATTTAAAAAAAAAAAAAAACGTTTCAGTATTAAGTGACACTAAACTCAGAAGTTCAATCTTAAAAATGTATTCAAGTACCTGAACTATTAACAAAAATGTATCTTATTTGTGTATCACTCAGCTGTAGGTCTGAGGGTGGCTTCTTTTATTCCCTATTTTTTTTGTACATGTTATACATGTGAAAATTACTTAAAACCCCCAAACATATATTTTCTGAAAGCCAAGACCGTATAGAATAAAATGGTGGCAGTTGCAAATTTTTATGTTGCACGATATTAGCGCAACTCCTTCTCAAACCCCAAAATGTAATGATAAATGCACTTAAATGCCCCAAAACACAATACCCTTTTAAAAAAAAAAATAATAATTATATATATATATATAAAGATTAGGTTAGGTTACAATGAGTAAATAGATACCCAACATGTCCAGTTTAAAAATTGTGTGCGTCTGTAAAACTGCAACAAATTTCAATACCCCAAAAAGGCCATAGGCGACGCTTTAAAAGCCCCCACAGTTCATCAGTTTAGAGATACGCATAAATATTGGCCCTAGAATTAATGATCTCACTCTGGCGTGCACGGCGTTACCAAACATGTGTAACGCGATCGCCATTTTCATACATAGGCGCACCTATGTACTAAGACAGTCTGCTTTACAAGTGTAAACCAAGTCTGTTTAAACAGGCCCGATGCCAGTGACGTACTATGGACGTCACTGGTCATTAAGAGTTTATTTTGTATTGCTGTAGTCCTCTATAGACAGTCTCCTTACACTTTCTCCCGGCTGCCTCTCCTTGCTCTTTCTTGTGAATTCTCCAGAAGAAAAAAAAATTGCAGCGCAAGGTGTAGCACCTTGCGCTGCAATTTTTTTTCTTCTGGAGAGGAGTGCTTGGGTTTCACTTGAAGAAAAGGTGACAACCCTAGGATGGACTACCATCTCAATACAATGGCGTCTATCCAGGGAGTGAGATTGGAGCGGTGGCTACTTTACAACACACACAGGGACCATGGGGAACAAAAGTAGCCACCCTCCAGAAGGAAGGACAGTGTCAGCACCAATTCAGAGATTTGAGGATCTACAGCTGAGTGATACACAGATACATTTTTGTTAATAGGGTACTTGAGTGCATTTTTAAGATTTAACTCCTGAGTATAGTGTAACTATAGAGAAACAGCTACCCTCTGATACCTCTCACTTGAACCACCTATTAAGAAACCGTAGGGCCTATTTACATCTATGTGATATATTGCCGTGCACCATGTTAAGGCAGTCCATTAATTTAAATGGGCTTCCTAACATACAACTGTGCATGCACTTTTTTTTAGCAACACAGTGCACCGCATAGTACTGCGATTTGTGGGATGCAGCAACACAGGTGTGTTGGGTGCAGTTCAGAAGGAGTAACACCACAGCAACATAACCCGTGTGAGTCCAGCCTTGAACAAGACATTCAAATGCTTGTATTAATCATTTGCTTCGATAGATTTTAGATGTGTATTTTATATGCATACACCTGTAGCATCATTCACATAACTTTTTGCAGGGCCGAAAGGTACTGAGTGCGCAGGATGTTTATATCCTCGCCCAGTTGTCACAGCAAGGCATGGTGCATATGGACTTCAGTGTGTTTGATGCTTATAAAGCAACCTGCAGCACTGGTTTGTGAGTGTTAAAGACAGATAAGAGTGTTGGCGGTCACTTTAAACATGTTGCTAGCAGGCTTTCAATACATTTAAGATAGTCAAAAGACTGCTAACAGCTTGCTTAAGTGTCAGCCAATGCGCTCATCATCCTCTGTAGCGGTAAAAACGTTTAAAGTGTCGCCTATGGCCAATTTTGGTTGCCGTCGTTTTCTGCGATGTCGCGGGTGCGCGCAATTTTAAAGCTTGACATATTTAGTGTCTATTTAACCAACGTGACCTGATCTTTTATATTTGACCAAAAAACTGGGTAATAATAAATGTTTCCTAACATAATGTTACAAAAAAGGTTTTTTTTTCAAAATTTTCAGTAATTTTTCCTAATTATAATAAAAAATAAAACCCGTAGTGGTGATTAAATACCCCCAAAATAAAGCTCTATCTGTCCCCAAAAAATGATATAAAATTAATTTCAGTACAGCGTTGCATGACGGAATAAACGTCAAAGTATCACAGCGCTGAATACTGAAAAATGGCCTGGCCAGGAAGGGGGTCTAAACACCTGGTCTTGAAGTGGTTAAAATCCCCAAACTGGAGAGAAGGGGTATATAAGGGCTTTATTTATACTAGCACCCCTAGAAGACCCTGGCAATTATAGGAAATATACTAGTCAGTGCCATCTAGGTGTACTAGTGCTGGACAGAACTTTCATAAATGAACCCCTTAGTGTTTAATTACCAGGGAATGACACTAACCTTCTTAAAACCCGAAACCAACGGGAAGGAGAGGGAGAAGCGTTTGCGTTATCCATGGCGTCTTTCCTTTCCTATCCATAAGCTTAGTCAAATCCCCTGGAAAAAAAAAAAAATTTTAAATAAGCTTCAGGCATACTAGAGAAAAGTTATTTCAGTTTTTACATTTCATGTTAATAGGCACACACTAGTCTCTGGTATACTTCTGTTGTAAATGTAATCATTTTGAGAAACTAAAACTTGAAGATTGTCTACAGGATGCATACTGGCCTCCATCTTACCACAATGAGTACATGTAATTTTACAAAGCATTATATTTCTATGGTATTGGCTTCAAATAGCTATCAACATGGAGGAAGAGAGCATTTGTATCTAACATGTAGACGCTGAGACTAAACCCAACCCAAGTCAACTTAAAACCAACATTTGCCAATACTAAATATTATATACACAAGTTGTAAAATGTTTCTTCATTTCCATGTACCATATGTAAGAGACCAAACTATTTAAGAATACATAATAACTGTGCAAATAACTCTTCAGAATATAATCAACCTCCACACGCTGCTACTGCAGCTCGTTGCATCCACCTCAAACCAACTAGTAGGGCTGTGTGACAAATCCAATCCCTAATCAGCCAATAAGAAGCAACATTGTTCAAAGTGTGTGATTAACCCATTTATTTCCTTGATTTGCAACCACCAGTTTACAGCTCCATGTGTAAATGCATGCAAATGATATTTGATTATTTTATATAAACCATACAATTCTGTGTTGGCACATTGCATTTATGGAGGAAGCTGATGGTTTTATGTGCACATGTCCAACAATCACAGATGTGCTTGCTGTGGGCTAATCATGCATGGTGCACATAAGGCAGTAGCTGTACATGATGTATTAGGCTGGATTCATACCCTACAATGTGCTTTTGTTTATACATTTTTACATTAATTATAACCAATCATATATTTTCTCACCCCGTTATTGTCATGGCGAAGGTATGAACTAGCACCATTTAAAACAATGTCTAACCTGTGGATATGAGGTGCATTATAATGCATGCCCCTGAAGTGTAGGTCAGGCCCAAACCTTTTTCTGGTAATGGGGAGAGAGTAGCAGATTTGTATTGCTATTGGGCGCTCCATTCACCCTCACTTCCTGTCCTGCTGACATTGGTATCACGACAAAGGAAGTGGGGGAAATTTTTAAACAGGAAAACAAATGACATGGCTTCTAATCTTTCCCTACTCTAGTAAAGAAAAGCATTTTTTCTCAGTGTGGCTGGTATGATAGAGACTTCCCATC
Organism: Nanorana parkeri; assembly: GCF_000935625.1. NCBI lineage: Eukaryota > Metazoa > Chordata > Amphibia > Anura > Dicroglossidae > Nanorana > Nanorana parkeri. The sequence goes on along the minus strand of NW_017306286.1, from coordinate 1,635,195 downwards.
ACTTCCTGTCTGGTAAAACGTCAGCAGGACAAGAAGTGAGGGGAAATCCCTCAAATCATGGAACCCCATCTAGCAGTAAAAAACTGACATGGGTTAATATCCTTCATCACTCCAAAACTAAGACAAAAAGGTTTGGCTGTGCATACACTTTAAGGCAGGGGTAGCAAACCTCCGACCCTCCAGCTGTGGTGAAACTACAAATCCCATGATGCATCTCTCTTCTGGAGTCATGCCTGTGGCTGTGAGAATCTTGCAATGCCTCATGGGATTTGTAGTTCCACCACAGCTGGAGGGCCGGAGGTTTGCTACGGTACCCCTGCTTTAAGGTTTATATATAAACATATCCAGCTGTATAGTTCCTGTGGAGCAGGGGTGGGCAACTTCAAACCTCTAGCTGCTGTCAGTCTCATGAGGCACTGCAAGACTGACAGGTTACAGGCATGACTCCCAGAGCAAGAGGCATGTTGGGATTTGTAGTTAAGGAACAGATGGAGGGCTCACCCCTGCTATGGAGTGTCTCTGACAAAAGGGCTATTAAAGGAGAACTATGACATGAGTGATTTCCACTCACGTCATAGTTCTAAGCCGACCTGTGACAATGAGACTGTCACAGGTCGGCTCAGTAGATCGGGAGGTGAGGGAAAACATACCGGGTTCCCTCACCTCTCGATCCTGTCACGGCTCTCTGCTGTGACAGGGGGAGGGGCTGGATTCCCCTCTCCCCGCTCCGATCTGCCAGCGCTGACTGGCGGAACGGACGGGGGAGGGGGCGGGTACAGCTGGCTCTGCCTCTAGATAGGCAGAGCCAGCTGTCACTCACGCAGCTGGGCGGATCCCGTCATCTAAGTCGGGATCCGCTCCAGGTGCGGCGTCTCAGTATACCGCGAGCTGTAGCTCGCGGTATACTGAGCTTAGGGTGACGGGAGGACGCTAGTTTGTGTCCTCCCGTTACCCCAAGGAGAACTATGGGGGAAAGCCCTGACCCCATAGTTCTCCTTTAAGGGCTAATACATCTGTGGCCCAATTATGCTTCTCATGCTTTGTGTAGCAAGACATTTTCTTACAGCATGCTGAAGGGTCAGTTGAACTCCTGCCAAACCCCTTTTTCTAGTTTTAGATTAAAAAAAAGTGGGGGTTAGAACATTTGCCATGTTTTTACTGCTATCTATGTCCCCATTGGATTGAATCATTCCCACTTTCTGTCCCAGTGATAGTTGTCACTTGTAGAGAAATTGAGGGGAAAGCTAAGATTTAAGGCCGCGTTCACACTAGATGCAGTGCGTTCCGACTCTATTCTGGACAGAACGCACTGCCTCGCATTGCGGCCGGCTCACTTTTTGGTGGGGCAGGAGGGGGCGTGGCGGGCCATTAAAGTGCATGACACCGTAGCCACACCCACTGGCCGCAATGCAATTGGCCGCACGGGATCGCAATGCACATTAGGCCTGTGGTCCGGTATGGTGCGATCAAAAAAGTGCTTCCACGCCCCCTCCTGCCCCACCAAAAAGTGAGCCAGCCGCAATGCGAGGCAGTGCGTTCTGGCCAGAATCGGGCCGGAACGCACTGCATCTAGTGTGAACGAGGCCTATAGTTATCAGCGGAACAGGAGATGAGGATAAATCTCCCAGTGAGGACACCTGTTATAGGTGGGGTTTCCCCTCGCAGCTGAAAGATTTGCTCTCACGTTTTGTTGTGTCTCTGGAACATGAAGTGAGGGGAGTGGGGACATAGCTGACAGGGGTTATAACCCATTGAAATGACATCCAATGTGATCAAACATATCACATATCACCTTACATCATTCAAGCGGGATGCTGCGTAACTGTGAGGCCGCTAGGTTAGGCCAGTAAACATTGCAGAAAGGGCCTTATATTTGTCAGGTCCAGCGTGATCTGGTCACATTGCTATACAGTAAGAACATCTTGCGTATTACATAGGACATTAGGGAGAATAAGTAGGATTAATAGGCCTTCAGGGTAGTGGCCTAAGACCAGCTGGTTATGAACTCAGCATGCGGTAGCTCTCGTGACATAAGGTAAGTAACAACAGGGACTGATACAACTTAGACATTAAAAGACAAAGGTCACAGAAAAGTAGGGATGAAGTAAAGGTGAGAAACCAGAAGGAGGAGTCCCCAGTGGTAAAACCACAGAGTACTCTAGGGCGAGCAAGAGGATGCGGTGTCGTGGAGGGAGATCCTGAAGTGCACCGGTCGGAGCATCCTCCTGTGGGGCGTGCTATCCCTCACCCTGAATGGGGGGTCACTGAGATGTAGTAGGTAACCTGAGTGTGCGTCTGTCTTCTACGTGGGTTTTTGCATGAGTTCCGCGTATGTCTTTCCCTGGCAAAAGTGGGTCCAAGGTGCCCATAGTATGGAGAATTTGGTAAATTTGTCTTGTTTGGTGAAAAGGAGTTCTTCCATTTCAGCGATGTAGTTTACCTGAATAAGCCATTCGGTGAGAGATGGGGGCCTCACCTCTCTCCAGAGTCTAGGTATCAGTGATCTAGCTGCATTGATCAGATGTTTGTAGAGAGTTTTGAGGTCGGCTGGGGGACTTATCTGCATCTGGATGCCCCCTTTCATAAAGGGGACACCCAGATGCTGCCCCTCTCCTTGTAAATAGTTGTGACCCCTACTCATTCACCAAAGAGTAGTAAGAGGAAATAGTAAATAAACACAACAACTTGAAAAAGTATTTTATTTGAACAAAAAACACCAGGCAGTTTTTGACAATTCCTTTAATAGTAAAGTGTCTATCAATGTAATCCAAAGGTCAATCACGTCATCCAGCGATGTAGATCCTTGTTAATCACAATGAACAACGCCCGCTGCCTCACTGAAATTAAAAAAGTCCTCTCGCCTTCTGCCCCTCCTGATGCCGCTGAATCCTCTGCCGCAAAATGACAGCTCTGGCCCAGATGTAAACAAATGGGCAGAGCGAGTTGTGGCGTCACGACTTGCTCGGCTCATTTATTTTCATTCTATGTCTGCTCTCTGTCCTCAAATGGCATGTAAACAAATGGGCAGAGCAAGTCCAGAAAGTCCTGGAGCAAAAGGCAAAAGAATCCCCCCTTTTTTGTTATCTGGACGCCATCGGGGAAGCATATCGGGTATACGGTGGGGTGGCGTGGCTGCGCTATGACGAACAGTTTCGTCAGCGTAAGGCCATCAGACCATCCATTCGCTGGGATCACAAGGACATCAGCCTCTGGATGAAGCTGATGACCTCGGCTAGGGTGTCCTCCCCATCTTTTCATGGGGCGGCCGGGAGCTTCGCCGTGGCGGGACAACCGGCCGCCAGACGAAAAGGTTTCTGTTGGCAGTTCAACGAGGGTTCCTGCAGGTTTGGAAGCGGTTGCCGCTTCAAGCACGAGTGTTCCAGTTGTGGGGGAGGCTACCCCGTTTTAAACAAGGGAGGGGTCGTACCGCCGATCCTGTGGGGAAAAGGGATGACTCCGGTGAGGGTGGAAAGGATGCGTTCCTTCCTAAGTAGATATCCGGATCGGGCTGCGGCTGCCCTCTTGGAGGTAGGGTTTTCCGAAGGCTTTCGGATTCCTTGTTCTCTGACCGTCGTTCCTCCGTTCGCGCGTAATCTAAAATCTGCCCTTACTTATCCCTCCATTGTTACTCAGAAACTGGCTAAGGAGGTGAGTTTAGGTTGCATGGGGGGCCCCTTTCCTTCCCCCCGTTTCCCAGGTTGGTAGTTTCGCCACTAGGGGCAGTTCCCGAGAAGGAACCTAACAAGTTCCGCCTCATTCATCATTTATCCCATCCCAAAGGGGGGTCAGTTAATTACGCTATTCACCCTTCCATGTGTGCAGTTTCCTACACTTCCTTTGACGTGGCTGTCGCCTGGGTCCGGAGGTTCGGGAAAGGTTCGCTGATGGCGAAAACTGATGTTAAATCAGCCTTCCGCCTTCTCCCTGTTCACCCTGACAGTTTCTTCTTACTCGGTTGCCGTTGGCGAGGAGCTTATTTTGTTGATAAATGTTTGCCCATGGGCTGCTCCGTTTCTTGCGCCCTATTCGGGAAGTTTAGCTCTTTTTTGGAATGGGTTGTCAGGGAGGTGTCTGGGGCAAACTCTCTTATCCACTACTTTGACTATTTTTTTATGCGTCGGCCCTCCGGATTCCAAATTGTGTGTTGTCCTTCTGGCTACTCTGCAGCATGTGGCTGACAGATTTGGGATTCCGCTGGCGCAGGAAAAAACGGAGGGGCCAACCACGGAACTTAGCTTCCTCGTCATAGTCATCGACACCATGGCCATGGAATGCCGACTGCCTGAAGACAAACTGCTGGCGCTACGCGCTGAGGTCTGGGCTGCTAGTGGTAGGAAGAAGTTGCAATTGCGGCTTTTATAATCCCTATTGGGTAAGTTAAACTTTGCCTGCAGAATTATGCCCATGGGGAGGGTTTTTTGCTGTCGCTTGTCGGCCGCTACTGCCGGGATCAAGAGGCCGGGGCATTTTGTGCGCTTGTCCCCGGAACACAGGGAGGACCTCTTGGTCTGGATCCCGGAGGTGCACCGGTATGCCAGGTTAGACAGAGTGCCCGATGTGCTACTCTTACACGTCGGGGACAACGACCTAGGTCTCCGCTCCATGCCTATGATATATTTAAAGATATTTTATAATAAACGGCTGCTACAGCCATTTTATATCCAACCTGGTGTGGTCCATTATTTAAGGTGGGCATGGATCATGGAGGGGTTAAGGGTTGTAGCCAGCAGTGGGTGGTTGGGTCATAGGACGGCTGTGCCTTACCCTGTCATGTGATGTCACAACTACCCCTTACTCATTCAAGGGAGGGGGCAGCATCTTCATCTTTATGAAAGGGACGCAGATAAGCCCCCCGGCCTGCAGACCCCCACAACTGCCAGGCCAGCACCCTCCCAATCTTGAGGGCATGCGGCCTGGTATGGTGCAGGGGGGGGGGGCGCACGCTCGTCCCCCCCTCTCCTGCTCTGCCAGGTTGATGCTTGGATAAAGGGTCTGGTATGGAATTTTAGGGGGGGGGGCAATTTTTTTAATTTACTGGGTGTTGGGGTCCCCCTTAAAATACCTACAGACCTAAAGGGAGGGTATGAGATTGTAGGGGAACCCCACACTTTTTTTTTTGGGACATCAAGGGTCCCTCCTAACATTCCTAACAGACCTAAAGGGTCTGGTATGATTTGGGAAGGGAACACCAAGCTTTTTTTTTTTTCTTTTTTTCCATTAGCCTACCCCTGAGGTAGTGAACAGAATGACCGAACCAAAACATGACCGAATGTTCAGCTATTCACTCTCTGCTGTTTCAACCCTTGGAGAATAGGGGTGAACAGCAGCGTACAAACTGCCAAACGTTTGCTTCAGCCAATCCAGATGCTGCATCGGCTGAGGCAAACTCGCTCTTCATTTCAGTTTGGCCAGATGTGCTGAGGCTGTCCGGCCGAGCTGAAGGGAGGTGAAGTGAGTCGAATGCAGCCGATGTATGGCTAAGAATAGCTGTACACGGCTGCAGTGAATAGCCAAAGAGGCTTTGGCTCCCTTCGGTTCAGCTCCCTTCGGTTCGGCATGGTCATTCATTTGGCTGCATTCGGCAGCTTAGTGAATAGCCACCTAAATGTAAGAAAATGGGAAAAAACTCAGGTAAGGGGGGAAAAACAGTAGCTAATGGGCTAACGGTAAGCCCAGGAAACACAGATGGGGACACAAAGAAGAGTGCACCTGCACTAATTAAGTTCTCCATGCCCTGTCATTATCCCCACCTCCAGCACACTGACACCATGGGGTTGATTTACTAACCTTATAAACACGCCACGAACAAGTATACACCTCTGTAGTATGTTCCCTCCCAGCATGATCTATTGGTGGAATCTAGACACCTTTTGTAGTGTGTACACACCCAGCAGGTGTGTTGCGCAAAGCCCTGCATGAATTGCAAGGTGATGTTGTGTAAATTAGCTCTACATTGTGTTGCTTGCGTTGATGAATGCAGCAATGTAAATACATGAGCTAACCATTTTTGTCTAAATTGTGAAGCAGCATTATATATGCATCATGTGCATGATTTTTCCATATATGGCATTAGTGGAAATATGCTTTTAGAGACTTTTTGGTTGATAAATACGTTTTGCTGTGTAAAAATCACACGGACCTAGTGCGTGCGTGTGTTTAGGTTAGTAAATCACCCCCCATGACTCCTCTCAGTCCTTGCTCTTATACATGGTCAAAGGCTTTGCAGAGTATTATGGGTCAATGCCAAAGTTTACAGAATGCAAATTTGCCCAAAATGTGCAACTTAACATTTAAATTCTGCAAATTCAAAACTTCAATAAATACCCTAACCAGGGCAAGATAAGCTTTATACATAACAAAGAAAATGGTAAACAAATTGGCTGATAGGAAAGCATTTTTAATATGAACCGTCTGGAGGCGCACCCGGGAGTGGAGGCCAGACAGGACCCTGTTTGCTTGAAAAAAGGAGATGTGAAGCAATCAGAGACAAATGCTTTAATTAGTCATTTTTATAATAAAGTCTGTTAGAGATTAACTCTTAACACGTTCTGAGAGTTCTATAATTTGAATGTTATTATTACAGAACTCTAGCTCCTTAAGTCTGAGATCATGCGGAGTAATGATCCTCTAGCGCCATAGTGTTTTCTCATTTTTTGGAGGTCATGTCTGACCAAAGTGATTTTTTCTTTAATGCCTAAAGCTGTATTGTAAGGCCAGTGATAAATCAATTGCACGATTTTACTACAGAAAATATGTCTTTAATGTTGGTTTCAGGGGCTTTCATTTGGTCAGACAGTGCATATGGTTTTATCAGGATTTGTTTAGTTGCCAATGCATCTACAGCAGTGGAACCATCATTCTCCATATAAATGTCTTGTGGAGAACTCTTCCCCAAAGTAAAATATATTCAAATAAGCCCAAATGTACATAAATATCAACTATGCACCAAACGTATATATATTATAGATATAGATTATAATACTGCATTCAAATTCTCAAACCAGGCAAAACCCATTGAGAGATGACTTGCTACTGGGATTGCTTTATTTCCTTCCTGTGGAACAGTTTATGTGGATCCTAATTACACTGGGGAGGGTGACTGAAGGTTAGAGCACTGTGTATGTGTTAGTGTATGCAGTGGGGAGGCTAGACATTCTGTCACCCGGGGCAAAGGCTCAGAGTTGCTCCCCCCCAAGGGAGAAGTTCTCCAACCACACAGCTAGTGGCGCCCCTCCTAAAGTGGCACTCGGGGCACATGCCCCGCTTCCCCATAGCTTCGGCCATGAGTGTATGTTAGGTGAAATGACGGTAAAAAGGGTAAGTACCAAGGATAAGATGGTCAGAAACCAATCTGCTGGGATATGATTTAAGGTGCCCATACACTGCTCGATTCTCGTACGAGAATCGCGGGAAATCACACTGTTCGATTCTCGTACGATCGCGGGAACGAAGACGTGCGACCGTTTCTACTGTACGGTCGCACGTCTTTTGTCTAAGGAGCATGTTAGAAAACCAGCCGAGAATCGTACGATTTTCGGCTGGTTTGAACGGTGCTCGGGAGACAAATGCCGAACGGGCCGGTGTGCGCACGCGCACACTGCCCGTTCAACATTGCGGTCATCGGAAGCCCGCCCCTCAGGCGGGCTTCCGATGACCTCAGTACGATCTGCCAAGATGGGCAGATCGTACGTTTTTTTTAATCAATTTACAACCATCGCAAGACTAAGGCCTTGCGATCGTTGTACAGTGTATGGCCACCTTAAGTGTCTGAAGGATGGATTGCATAGTTTTTGCGGGAGACTCAGGCTGTGCGTCCTCTCACATCAAAGTTCAAGTCATGCCCCCCTTCCCTTAGAAGGTCTATTGTACTTTGTAGGGATCCAGCATACTATATAATATGTTGTTTAAGGTTCAATCTAAATAAGCGATAGAAAAAATTCATAATGATGCTCAGTGAATCTTTAGTGTGTTTCAGTTAAGTCAGAAATACACTATATTGCCAAACTTATTGGGACATCCCACCAAATCATTGGATTCAGATGTTCCAATCACCTCCATGGCCACAGGTGTATAAAATCAAGCACCTAGGCATGCAGACTGCTTCTACAAACATTTGTGAAAGAATGGGTCGCTCTCAGGAGCTCAGTGAATTAAAGCGTGGTACCGTGACAAGTTGCCACCTGTGCAATAAGTCCATCCGTCTTGCTACTAAATATTCCACGGTCAACTGTTAGTGGTGTTATAACAAAGTGGAAGCAACTGGGAACAACAGCAACTCAGCCACGAAGTGGTAGGCCACGTAAAATGACAGAGCGGGGTCAGGGCATGCTGAAGTGCACAGTGTGGAGAAGTCGCCAAGTGTCCGCAGAGTCAATAGCTTAAGACCTCCAAACTTCGTGTGGCCTTCAGATTGGCACAACAACAGTGCTTAGAGAGCTTCATGGAATGGGTTTCCATGGCCGAGCATCTGCATCCAAGTCTTAGATCACCAAGTGCAATGCAAAGTGTCGGATGCAGTTGTGTAAGTTGTCTTAAGGCATCAGCATAGCAAGACATTTTGGACAATTTCATGCTCCCAACTTTGTGGGAACAGTTTTATTCCTGTTCCAACATGACTGCGTACCAGTGCACAAAGCAAGGTCCATAAAGACATGGATGAGCAAGTTTGGGGGTGGAGGAACTTGACTGGCCTGCACAGAGTCCTGACCTCGACCCGATAGAACATCTTTGGGATGAATTCGAGCGGAGACTGTGAGCCAGGCCTTCTTGTCCAACATCAGTACCTGACCTCACAAATGCTCTTCTGGGAGAATGGTCAAACATTCCCATAGACACACTCCTAAACCTTGTGGACGCCTTCCCAGAAGAGTTGAAGCTGTTATAGCTGCTAAGGGAGGGCCAACTCAATATTGAACCATACGGACTAAGACTGGGATGCCATCAAAGTTCATGTGCGTGTAAAGGCAGGCGTCCCAATACTTTTGGCAATATAGTGTATGTTGAGTATCAGATATGTCCATTTGTATATATTGAAGATAAATAAAATTCAACAACAACTATTTCTATAAATTTATTAAAACTAAGTCAGCAAAGAAAATTTTCATTAATCACAGGTATACTGTATTATCAGTATTTAGGTATTTATCATTCTCTGTACATTTAGTTAAAGTAACAAAACCTAGGATTTATACACATACTTCCACCCGTTATAACATGAGGAATAAACCCCTTATTGTTTGGATTTGTGATGGAAATGAGACATGCAGATAACTTCTGTTTTAAGAAGGCTTTAGTGTGCTTCGTACTGGTTTGTTCCTTTTGGCCTACCTAACCATAACCTGTCTGGTTATCATTTCTCATTGGTCCCCAAGTACTATTCCACAGAAGCCATTGTTTCCATACACTGCACTGATAAGGACAAGAAGCCTCAAACAGCTTACAACTGTTTGGAATAAATGGCTCTATAATATTAGAAAGTAACGTCGCTGTAAACCAGCACAGTTTTCTCGGGGGGCGAAAAGGAGTGATTTGCGTGGTCTCCATGAACTATCCAAAAATAAGGAATAAACCCCTAAATTCTTGGATTTGTGATGGAAATGTGACATACAGATACTGTCTGTTTTAAGAAGTCTCTTATGTGATTTATACATAATTCTGAAACTGTTTATGAGAACCTTATAGTGTTTTTGACCAATGTTTACATGGTACTATTTACAATATTAACACTCTATGAGCAAGCAGATTACTTTAAAACATCTTGATTTTGAGGCAAATTGAAAAACATAAAATAAATAATTATGTGAACTGGTGCATCAGATTTAGTGATACAGCAATGAACATTTACAACCCGATAACCCATACACAGTACTTGCATGACCAACAACAGAGGTTTCCAACATTATTTATATATCATGATTGATAGGAAGATGAAATGGTATTGGTTATGTTATATTAAGATATGTTACACGAACTGAAAACATTTACAGATACCCAATTTATGCTATCATTTTATTAAACCTTAAATCTGGTTTTAAAAGTGAGTTACCTATATTCCCCTATCTTGCCTCCAGCACAATGAACCCAGTTATTATAGCTTTCTCAAAAGAAACGGGATGTATTATCCAGAACAACTAATTTGATTTTTGGAATCAGTTTTCTAGTGCAAGTTCAAAATAATAAGCAAATATGTCACTATTTAATATGGAAGACGCCACCTTATCAGTTTTCTATTATTATTATTAATGATGAGAAACACAGTGACTGGTTGTCTGTTACATCCAGTAAGTGTAAATTACCAGCATGTCTAATATTAAACAGTTTTTCACTACATCCATGAAAAAATATATAATAATTCAGGAGTTTACCAAAATTGAACATATCTAAGACAAAGGTGGGCCTGTTGGGATGGTATTTTCCAAACGAGAGCAAACTTTTTGCCCCAAAATACCGCAGAAGGCTATTGTCCACTGTCACTTGGCTAAAGCTGTTATAATGTGGGCAGCAAACAAGGTACAATACTTCAATTTTAGTAGGAGAATGTTCATATTAGGGATGCACCGATACTGTTTTTTCGGTATCGAGTACCCATATTTTTTTCGGGACTAATACCGATACATGAAGTCCCATTAAGGAAGCCAGGCAGCGTTTAAAGACTCGCCACTCAGCTTCCTGATTAGCAGGGAAGCCGTCTCCATGCTCACTTGTCACCAGGTGACTAGAAAGCATGCAGCCGGCTTTCTGTTCAATTAGGAAGCCCGGCGCCGTGTAATGACGTGTTGCCCGGCTTCCTGATTGGTTGAGAAGCTGGCCAATCAAGTAGCCAGGCAACGCCTCATTACACAGCGCCCAGCTTCCTGATTGGCCGGGAAGCCGGCTCCATGCTCTCTCGGCACCAGGTGACAAGGGAGCATGAAGCCGGCTTTCTGGCTAATCAGGACGCTGGGCGCCGTGTAATGAGGCGTTGCCTGGCTTCCTGATTGGCCGGGAAGCGGCTCCATGCTTCCTTGTCACAAGTGATGAAGGAGCATGGAGTCGGCTTCCCAGCCAATCAGGAAGCCGGGCAGCGTGTACTGACTTGCTGCCCTACTTCCTGATACCGGAAGCTCAAGTATCAGGCCAGGCATCAGAGCATTTGGGCGAGTACGTGTACTCGCCCAAATACTCGGCATCGATACTAGTATTGGTGCATCCCTAGTTTATATACATGTTAGAATCTCCTCGGGTGCTCTTTATATTAAAGTGACTAAACTTAAAAATGCATTCAAGTACCTTAACTATTAACAAAAATGTATCTTATTTGTGTATCACTCGGCTATAGATCCTCAAATCCCCTCTGAATTGGCGCTGACACTGTCCTTCCTTCTGGAGGGTGGCTACTTTTGTTCTCCATGGTCCCTGTGTGTGTTGTAAAGTAGCCACCGCTCCAAGCTCACTCCTGTGATGGACTACAATCTCACGTTTAGTTTACTAATTTGTATTGAAGTTATAGTCTATCACAGGAGTGAGCTTGGAGCGGTGACTACTTTATAACACACACAGGGACCATGGGGAACAAAAGTATCCACCCTCTGGGCTTCACACCTAATCCAGTGTGTTCCAGCATGGTTAGTGGCATCAACACACTGGATCACATAGAGCAAGCCTCCCTGCATTCTGGGGCAGGATGGGGCGTGGTGGTGCATTCAAGTCAATGGCACCGCATCCAAGCCTGCCGCCCCCACAGTGCGATTGCCTGCACCAGAACGCGTGGCACAGCAATGCCTGCGGTCCTCTCTGATCGCAAAAAGATCCAGAGGCATGGCTGCAGTGCCATTGACTTGAATGGCACCACCACTCCCCCTCCCGTCCCGGAACACAGGGAGGCTTTATTATGCGTTCCAGTACATTCCAGCCACTAACTGCGCTGGAACGCACTGGATTCGGTGTGAACAAGCCCTTCAGAAGGAAGAACAGTGTCAGCATGAATTCAGAGATGATTTGAGGATCTACAAAACACACAAATAAGATACATTTTTGTTAATAGTTAGGGTACTTAAATGCATTTTTAAGATTTAGCTCCTGATTTAGTGTTGCTTTAAGTAACTTGTATTTTACATTTAACTGTCATTTAAAGAAACACTGTTTCCTTGACCACCGAGGGCATAGCGCCAGTGTCTTTGTAAAGGGCCCTCCCTGAACCTCCGTTACTTACCTCGCCAGTGCTCCCTTTCCACTCCTTCCTCCAGCAAAAATACCCATTGCTTCTGGGTATGGGAGAGCATTATATCCACACCAGCCAACAATACCTTTTTTGGTGTCAGCTTAAACGCATGAAGGAGTAGAGTGAAACACTGCCAAGGTGAGTATCATGGGATATGTGGGCCTTTTACAAAGACACCGTCACTTTGTCCTGAATGGGAAAAGTTATAGTGTCTCTTTAAATTAACACAAGGGTTTCTTAATATGGTAAATTAGGCACACTAAAGAGAAGATAGCAAACAAGTACTTTATTTTAAATAAGTAGACATTGAATACCTTACAGAGCACAAAAAAAGCATTACTTTAATTTACAGTAAATTACCTAATCATTTATGTATTTTGCAATTTTACAAGCAAGTAATGATGGCAGGGCTTTCCCCTTTACACAGTAAGAGGGTGCCGCTCATTGCTTCCTGGACGTCTAGCACTCAAAGATTTAAGCCCTTCAGCTGTTAGTGGTAAGCTCCCTTACTGATGACATCTGAAGCAAAGATGACAGCACCTTTTGACTATAGACTGGATTCAGATTACTTTTGCAAATGCCTCTTTTTGAACATATTTGTGTATTTCAATAAAGCAAAAGATATTTGTGCTATATATATACATGTTAAAAAACATGTCAAGAAACTAGGCATTATTACAAGGAGACTTGAAAAGCATAACCTTGACTTGGCAGGACTATAATGGTAGCCCAGTGTCTTACAGCAGGTCATTAGATGTATTTAGGAAATACCTGGCCAAAAATGCTGTGGCAGCCTGAAGCATTCAGCTTGTTAGCTTTCTTTGGATGAGGAGAAAGCAAGAAAGCCATTTACATACAGCAGTGCTTTCCATTACAAGCACTGGCAGAGCTTTCAAAATGAAGCACTAATGTCCATTTAGAAAAATGATTACAATGGGTAGGTCTGCTTCATCTTTTCCCCTATCAGTCCTGAGCTGGGAAACAGGTTTTATGCCGACCTACTACACGCAACAATATATTACTAGGAGCGCTATATTTTAGAATGGCTGGATTTTAAATGATATCTCCGCCCAAAATTGATTTCTGTTGTGGAAGAAGTAGAATAGGGTTGGTTGTCTCTGAACCTTTGCTACCGTCCAAGTAAATTCTCCATATATTACTACTGAGATTCCAATAAGGCGTGAGTGTCATAATATTTTTATACCTCATACAATTTAGAGGATTTTCCGCAGCCCAGCAGAGCTAAGTATATCATGGCTTTGAAAGTGAAGTCTCATTGCAGGTCAGTAATTGCAGTCAGTTTTTTCCTTTCTTTCTGGAGGAAGGGGGGTGATGTGGGGCTTTTTAAAATCCTAGACAAATAAGTTACTGTGAGGAACAGTGCAAGAGAAAGCAGAATTTCAACTCCAGGATCAGAAACAAATAACAATACGTGAAGGTACCCATAGCCAAAGAAGTGCAGGAGGTTATGTGCATTTATTCCTATGATGGTGATGGTGATGGGCATTGGAACTAGATGCTGCTAGCAATGTTTATCGGGAAGGGGACAGCTGTGATTCCTAACCTCTATGACTGAAGTTACCTGCCTGGCAGGTTTCTGCCTCACTCCACAGAGCTGAGATTGTTACTCATAATGGCTAACTGTCATTTCAAGTCTATGGGTAGAAAAATATGTGTAACCTAATAAAAAATACATTTGAAATTACAGAAAACAATATAAGACAAAATAGATGGACATGAAAGTTGTAGTGGTGATCACATGGATGAACCATGAACACTTTCTGTCAAGTAAACAGAGAAAAATATATATTTCTACATGACAGAATATAGCCCACACTACAACTGAAAAGAGGGAGCCAGCTCCATTCCATTCACTGAAATATTAATAAATAGTTTAAAATAATACTTATCAGTAAATATTATTCTGATGATGTTTCATCCACTTGTTATATCCTTGCCTAAATGTGAGTTTTACAAATTCCTGTACTAACCGTTACAATTTCTACAACCTCCAGTTACACTGATAACTAATCACTAACACGGATATCTGGGAGTGTCTGCTTTGCCTTAGGTCACACATACTTACTACACTTAGGGTGGCCATTCACTGTGCGAATTTCATCAAGAACCGGCTGAAATTAGCAGTGTGTGTTGCTGTCGGACGACCAGAGCTGGCAGCCAGTGAGTTGCCGACTCTGTTCAGGTATTTTGACAGGGGCCGACGGCCACTGTCAGAATACAAAAGGGACAGCAGTGATTCCTCGATCAATGCACTCGTAGCATTGTTGGAGGAATCTGCTCTATTTTTTTTGGGTTCAGCCCACAGGTTGAACGAGAAAGCGTATAGCCAGCCTAAAGCTTCGTCGTTTTGATAATCATTCGTTAGCAATACCAACTCACTGAATATCATTGATCGACAGAACGGATTTTTGTTTGCACATGCGCAATGTTCATGTTGCGATTTTTTTCATATGAAACGTTTGAATCGGAAAAAAGTTTTCCAGCTTGACCAATTGAGGAAATTCGGCCAGGAGTACAGTAAAAAAGAATCGTTGGGTTCCCATCAACTGATCGATTATCATACGAAAGACCATTCGTGGACGATTTCCGAACGATAATTGATAGGTGTATGGGGACCTTTAGTTATATTAGCAGGAGACAAACATTGTCCTAAACGTATGCAGAAGCCTTTACATTGCAACCCAGCATTAGGGTTATAACAAGCTAAAATATTATGTGGATTTTAAGATTTTTCTTTTTGACAAACAGTGCATCCAAAAAACAATCTGAAGAGGCAGATTACATTTCTTCAGGCTTAATTGTTTTTTTTTAATTCTTGCGTTTGATAGAAAGGTAACAACCTTTATCCTAACTTCCTGCATATCAGGCAGTAAGTAGAATCTTTCTAACCGGAATCAGGGAGCAATTACTGTATACACTTGGTTTTAGTAGAGTGGAGAAGGTTTAGATCTACTACCAATTTTTTTATTGCCGTCTGTGATCCCATTTAGGGTGATTTACTTCACTTGCTGTGTGTACAACAAAGACAGGAAGTGAGGGAAACAGCATCACCTTAAAGGGGTTCTAACGATTTTATACGCCATTCAAAATTTTAATAACAATGTTTTGGCAACACTTGGGCTCTAAAAATACATCCTAATTTACAACAGTGTAAAGGAAGGTCACATATTCCAAATAGGGGAGTTTTGTGCTCATTTCGGAAATAAAATTCTTAGGGACTTATTTACCAAAGCATATCAAAGAAGAGCTTTGTTGTCCATAGCAACCTATTAGATCACAACTGCCTTCTTTATTGTAGAACAACCTATGAAGGAAATCATCTGGAGGCACATACAATTCTGCTTTCAGACACATTCATAGATAAGCTTCTGTGTCTGCAACCTGAGGACTTAAATCATGCTATATAACTAAAATGCATATTTTAGAAAAGTGTGATTCTGACATCTCTGCCATTACACCACAGCAAATACAGAATACACTGTGCTGCCATAAGGCAGAAAATCCATACCGTTGATATACAATATTAACAAAGAAATCCTTAAACAAGTGCTAAGACAGTTCAAAGCCAGTGTTCATGCTGATAGCATAGCGGAGCTTCTCTCTTAGGATCGTCTTCTTGCTGTAGTTGGGAAGTTTTAGAAGGTTGAAGCAGGTAGATGAAGTGGGTAGACGCCCCCCTGGCTCTCGTTTCCTAATAGTAAAAAAGCCTCGCAGCACACTGCCTAAGGTGTCTCCAGTATCCTAGAAAAGGAAAATGGTGCATGTTACTTTAGATAAAACTCTTTCTGGGCGCACTCCAAACAAATAAAACTGCTAGGAGGTATAAAGTGCAGGAACCTAGAGTTCCAAGTACATACCTCCACTCCTGAATACCAGCTGATCTAAATGGGCAAAGCTGCTACACTTTTAGGCAGTGTCAAACCTTGTCCACTACCTCCTACCCCCATACATGACACAGTCACTTCAATTAAAATTACATAAGTGATTGTGATACTATATTTAATGCTCATCACTAAATATGTGATTTCTGACTTACCAGTAAAATCTTTTTCTTGGAGTACAGGACAACTGGGTATTATGCAGGTATCACTAGGTCATTGGACACTCCAGAGGTGTGAGGACCCCATATAACCCCTCCCACTGCAAAAAATGCTCAGTTTTTTGGAAGTAAAAAGGACACAAAGGAGAGGGTCCTGTGTCCAGTACTGTACTGTACTCTAAGAAATGGATTTTACTGGTAAGTCAAAAATCCTATTTTCTTGATCGTACAATACCGGACACAGGCAGACTCAGGGACGACTGGCACATCCAAAAGAAATACAGGAGAGGAGTAGGCAACACAGAAAAACCACCACCAACAGGCCCACATAACAAATGGGGAAAACTCAACTCAGACAGCAGCCCGCAGCACCTTATGGCCAAAACCAGCATCAGCAGAGACCTGAGGATCCACCAGGTAAAACTTAGTAAACATGTGAACAGAAGACTAGGAGGCCTTACAAATCTGCAGATAAGATGATTGATGCTGAAAAGCCCAAGAGGCACTGAATGATCTAGTAGAGTATGCCTTAACAGGAAAAGGCAAAGCCTTTCCTTTAGCAGAATAGGCATGCACAATGACCTGTCGAATCCACTGAGATATGGTGAAACAAAATGCAGGAAGCCCCCTGCAAGTTACTTCAGAAGAGACAAAGAGCTAATAAGATTGTTGGAAAGCAGCAATAGAGGAGAGGTAAACTCAAATGGACCGAACCATGTCTAAGCAATGCAAAGCAATCTCCTTAGGATGTATTAGAGCAGGAAAACCTGATGGAAGGACAATGTACTGATTAGGATTAAATGAGATCACCACCTGAGAAAAAAAGGAATCATTAGGCCTAAGAACAACCCTATCCATGTGAAGCATACTGAGAAACTAATAACTTCTCAGGATCCTGCCAATCTGCATAGAGCACTTACTCTACCGGGTAATGTGTCAAAAAGTTCTTAGCGTGCTTCTTTTTCTTAAGGGAACCCATACTGATGACCTTAGGGTGAGCCTGTACAGGTGGGTCAATGGCCAGATATTCTGGAACCTCATCCATAAGTACTGAAATGGTGTCACACAGTTTTGGCGCCAAGAGCACCAAAAGGAGTTCCTTCTGATTGGAATCATCAGTGTCAGTGAAGATAAGCACCTTCATGTCCTCATCTTCCTCCTCCTCCTCATCAGGCATAGGCGGTAGCCATGGATGTGTCCAACAGCAAGTCAGAAGGTGAAGAAGAAGGTAGACTGTGTTTTCGCCCTCTATGACTGGACACCTTAATCATGGCAGAAATCTGATAAAAACGGACAATGAGGCTACAACATTTTCCTTGCTAAGGCAGAAAGAATGTGGTACTCTTGACAGGGCAGTAGACACATCAGAAGCAGAGTTCCTGGGGGAAATCGCTGGCAACCCCATGCACCCATTGGTAGCTGTGGAGCTAACTATACCTTTTCCCCCAGACCCTTTGCATCTAGCATCTGAAGGATTAATCTAGATCCAAGGTCCCTGAGTGTCCACCGCCAGAAGTTGCAGTTGGCCCAGGAGTCTATCACTGCTGCAGCCTGTGCCCATGTGTACCTAGCGGGCTAGTCTGAACAACCAACCCTGCCCCCCCCCCCCAAGGTTGGACACTAAAGCTGTTGTCATGGAGCAGCAATCCAGAAGCTGCAACGTCGCTTGCATGGCTGGACGTAGCAGGGACTTGATTGAAATCACACAACAAAAAGGTAAGCTAAATCACACACATCTTCATTCAGTAGAGAGGAGACATCCATCACCTCAGGACATTAGCAAACAAACTGAACATTTCTGAAGTACAGGAGTTATATGGGGGTCCTCACAGCTCTGGCCACTGTCCAATCACCTGACAATACCTGCATATCACTGTACGGTCAAGCAACATACATTAAATAGTTTTTGCCATTGCTGGGCTGACAAGATCTCTACTAACACTGCTAATAACTTTCCAACTAAAATCATCCAGTCATGAAACTTGGGATGTCTATTAATGAAAAACTGCTTTGGTCTATGTTCATAACCTTGTGAAGGCAAACTAAAATAATAGCAAACCTTTCGAATATTTTCAATAAAAATGGAAAACCCCTTTAGCAGTAGAATACTGTATAAGACAGTATGTTGCAAGACACATTTTATAGCTATAACCTGGAAAGGAGAGGATGCAGCTACTCCCATGCATGGAAGACTGAATAGTGGCTGCCATTCCCACTGCAATTCTGTAAGAAATCAGGGGCCAAATATTAATATGGTGCTTATGTCCTGAGTGTGAGCAGGGTCCATTGTATTTTTAAACAGACACTGGGACATGTGTGGAAGCTTCAAACCCACAGAAGATACAAGGACACAATGGGCAAGGTATGATAATTACATCATATCAGAGGTCATTTTAATCTTTGCTTGGTGCAGTGTAGATAAACTAGTGTATTAACTAGTATCTCACCTGATCATCTGATACTTCTACACAGCGAATAGAGAATGGTGGTTTGAGGTAGGCAAAGCCAAGCAGAGGAGGGCGGGAACAACTTGTGATAAACTAAAAAAAAAAGAAGATGATGTCATAAATGCATAGGTAAATTATGTGGATAGTATTGTGAAGCCTGTCATACTTTCATACCTTTAGAAACATGGCTTTTTCCTCAGAGGTAAAATCATTGGCTAGAATATCCCACAGCCAAATAATGACTCTGTGACTGCCATGGAACCCTCCATAGTACACTGTGTGCTTTCTGTCAACAAAGAACATGTTGAAAAAACAATGTGAGTATATACAAAATGAGATATCAAAATGGATAATACTAGGGTAGCAAAACTGTCGCATCAACATATCACTGGCAACTAAAGGGTTAAAGACCAAAAGGGAGCAAATAAGGTTATTGTTAGAGTTTAGACACTTTAATAGATTATAACTAGGGCTGTTACTGATTAAAATTTTCGTGTTCGATTAATCGAAATTTTTTTAATCGATTAATTTTGATTAATTATAACGCACATACACAGCAATGAAGTAATAAAATGAACTAGGATCACACTAATCCAGCACGTTATGAATCTCACGTGCCCCACTCAATATGGCCGCCGCTTGAGTGGGGCAACTCAGAATAATAACGTGCTGGATTAGTGTGATCCTAGTTCATTTTGTTACTTCATTGCTGTGGTGTATGTGTATAGAGCAATGCCGCGGATGGCGCTCGTGCAGAAGAACTTTTTTGTGCAAACCTCTTAGTTGTATGGAAAGAGGAAGTCAGGCGGTCCCAGAACTCGATAAGTTTGAACTTTCGATCGATCACCGGCCCAAGTGGCTCCGTCAGCTACCGAAGGGAAGGGGGGAGGAGTCCGGTGACATCACGGACATCGACGTCACCGGACTTCTCCCTCCTTCCCTTCGTTAGCCGACGTCACCGGATCTCCGACGGGACTCCCGGAGATCCGTTAATTTCCGCAGCCCTAATTATAACACATACTTGATTTTAGTGCGACAGTGGGAGAAAATGAAACCTTGCTTTGAAAAGATTACAAGTAGGGATGCACAGATACTTTTCGAGTGCCAGTGCAGATACCTGGCATTTTCATGAGAACTACCAGGGTTGCAGCTGGGACCTGGCTCTGGCACTCCACCAATGTCCTGAAATCATTAGTCTGTATTGTTTTAGAAAACTGTCACATGACAATAAACAAAAATGTATCAGTACTCGTACTTGTAAGTACTCGGCAAGTACCAGTACTCGTACTCGCAAAACTGGTATCGGTGCATCCCTTTATTTATATTTATAAAAACAAAATCGTACATTAAAACAGAGATGTACAAATCCCGGGAGCTCCGTGTGCGCCTTACACATGACAGCTGCCTCATAATTTTTGAACTTTTCTCTAGTGTAGTCTTGGAGCTCAAAAGTATCGGTACTTGTACTCGTACTTGCACCGAGTACTGTACTTGGTATCTGTGCAACCCTAATTACAAGTATTATGTAATGATAAATACCTCAGTGGCATAAATGTATTTAACTTACTTTAGATCATCCAGGTCAATCTCAGCATTGTCCCCTGATATAAGACGCTGGAGTTCTGGAGCAGAAAACATACGGATCCACTCAGGCCGGATGATGGAGCGAAAGCCACTGATTAGCGCAGCTGTCTGGTTTTTAATTTGCGTGTGCATGCGAAAGTGAGCCATGAGGTGGATGTAACTTATCCTGAAGAATAAACAGAGTCAAAGATCAAACAAAATAGTTAATATCAAGTACTAAACTGATGTGCGCTCTTACAGTGCATGCCACTCTCCCCAAGTGCTTTTAAAGGGAAATAGTCATAGTTACATAAGTAGTAAGGATGAAAGGAGACATATGTCCATCAAGTTTAGGAAAGGGTACTTGTGATAATCTCAATGTTCATTCCTAAACTGTTTAAAAAGGATAGATATTTGTCACTTAAAGGAGAACTATGGGGTTAGGGCTTTTCCCCATAGTTCTCCGAAAGGTAACGGGAACACACAAACTAGCCTCCTCCCGTTACCCAAAGCTCAGTATACTGCGAGCTGCAGCTCGCGGTATACTGAGGCGCCGCAGCTGAAACGGATCCCGACAATTGTGTCTGCATCCGCCCAGCTGCGTGAGTGACAGCTGGCTCTGCCTGTCTAGAGGCAGAGCCAGCTGTACCCGCCCCCTCCCCCGTTTGTTCCGCCAGTCAGCGCTGGAGGATCGGACCGGACAGGGGAGAATCCAGTCACTCCCCTGTCAAGGCTCTCTGCAGTGACAGGATCGAGAAGTGAGCGAGCGCCGGTATGTGTTCACTCACTTCCCGATCTACTGAACCGACCTGTGACAGTTTCATTGTCACAGGTCGGCTCATATTATGAGGCTGAGTGAAAAGCACTCACCTCATAATTCTCCTTTAAATTCTTCTGGATCTTCCACTTCTGTTTTGAAAGTCAGCTGAAAGGCCCTACAGCACGTACAGATTTTCTCTTGTGCTTTTGCTCCATGTGGCTCCCATGCAAAAGCCCCAAATGCTTCAGAGTGTATGGCCAAATCTAAAAAAAGATCCAGCAATCCCATCATTGTGTCTCAGTCAGAGTGGCTGAGGTTCAGGAGGGGATACTGCCGCCTACTAGAATGCAGTTCTTTTTCTTTTAATCCCAATGGATCCACATGTTTGTGGCGCTATCCGAATCTTTGCAATCATCGCGTTTGACAAGCTATATATTTTTTGCCATATTGCAACACAAAGCATTGCAGTCACGGCAATGTATACAGCCCTGCTTAGCCACAGTGCTGGCATTGCAGCAGGTGAATAGGGGCAGTAAAACAGCCGCCTGGTTTTGCCACTCATGTGAGCGAGGCCTAAGTGACATTGTGCACAATAAACTTGAATAGCAGTCAGTTCTAGTTCAAATGTCCTCACTTACTTGTTCTCATTGGAAACAGTAATTGATTTCCCTCCTGGGACAAGTTCATGACACACCAGCTGATAAAAACAAACATATGATGTTAAAAAAAATACCCCTTTAAGCATCAAAGTAAACTGCAGTTTAAAACTCATTTCACTTTTCAACTGCATCTGTAGGGAAGGAGGGGGTGAGTCACATCTTTGGCTCATTCACTTTTGCTAGTACATTTCATCTTGATGCAATGAGCTCTGTTAACAACAGCCATTTTACAACAGCGGGTAAGGAGAGACGGAAAACATGTGAAAGGAAGCCAACAGCCTCTCCTGCTTGCTGGGTGTAAGAATACTGACAAGGTTATTCACAAAATGGGTGAAGAGTTTGGAGAAGGCAGGAGAAGTGAACAATCTAGGACAAAAACACTGGAGCTTTACTGAAACCATCTAATACTTGAAAAAAATTCAAGCTAGCAATGTAGTTGGGGTTTTGTCCAGATCATTTTGAGTTGTGCTTTTCGTGTATCAAATTTTGTGATAAATTCATTTACAACAATATGATGGAGTATATTGTTGGCTGTATTATTTTGTGTCTATCATACAAGATTATTACTGCACTAGACGTATCATGTTGCTGTATAACTTCATATAAATGTTGTTTTATGTAGACCAATATGTCTTGGTTTGTTTTCTCATACATGTGTCATACATGCATTGATTCAGTCCTCTGGATCTTTCCTGCATAAACGCGGATGGTTGTTCATTGTGTCTATCCTGTATTTTTACTCTATAAAAATGCATGAAATTCACTCTAAAAAAAAAAAAAAAGATGGAACTTAAACAAAAAAAATATATACATGTGGAATATTTCATATTTACCTAAATTAAAAAAGTCGGTACCCACCTGTCCCATTACATCTTCATCATATGAAAGCGTGAGGCCCAGGTCACTAATATCTCCATCATAACGCTGCAAAACACAATTGTATTAAATCAGAGGGAAGCAAGGTACATGCATTTTATGTCTGTCCCTATTAATTCTAATTCATTCCTGTAATTACGACACGGATAAATGAGAATTGTTTTATAACAAACCAATGCGACTATAAACTAAGTAGTGTTCACCTTAGTGGGTTTATGTCAGGTGCTCTGCACAGCTGTTTTTTGTATCTATTTGGCAAAAACCCCCTCTGAAGAAACCGGCAGAGCCTGTTCCTACCCCTCAATCGTGGTTCCTGGACTCACCTTGCTCCTCTAAGTGCCGAAAACTGATGCAGAGGGAGTCAGAATAGAGAATTTGTAGGAGATTGGTGAACTAAGATTTGCAAACAGCAGATTCAATATACATTGACTACAGGAAGAATGGGTCTACAAGAGTACTCATGACTGCCCACGGAGTATCACATACTGGAGGTATCAGCCTATAGGTAAATAATGTATAAAACTTAACCACCCTCCTTTCCACATACACATAATAAAGACAGAGATATGAAAGCGCCTAGAGATAGAAAAATTATTACATTTTATATAAAATGATAAGGTAAAGATTTACCACAGTTTTTTTCTGTTTTGCAAGTGCACATGATTTTAAGCCTAGACCTCTTTGGGTATTTATTATAATAAATGGAAAATTAAGAGATTATATTTGTAATTACAAGTACTAGAAAATGCAGATTTTTTTGCTGAAAATATATATGATTTAATCAACATTTAAACAAGGTTTCTATTTCTTGGTGATTGCACACTTCTTTAATGATGTATTTTTTGGATCTTCCAGTTAATTTTCCATCCACCGCTGCAAAAAACAATTTGTAGGGATAACACTGGATTAGGGTATGACATAGCCCTCATCTGATCAAGAGATACAAATAATCACGCTAACAATCAGTTTCAGCTAATCTAGAAAGTATTGTAGGTATTATGTAGTACTGACCTTGATGGATGTGAGGTTCTTATAGAACTCAGAGTCCAGTGAAGGCAGCTCATCCACTGAGCTATAAAAAATGCTGTGATGATGCCCTAGCAGCTGGCTCATGAAGAATGAAGCAAAGGGGACATCTACTACAATACCCTAAAATAAGAACATGTTTGAGTTGTCATTTTAGAAGATGTTCTTATGCTTTTTTTCAATACAGGCATCTCACAGGATAACCTACCTCATACACTGCCTTTCCCAGCATCTTCCCTACAAACTCAAACAACTGGAGATAGTTTTCATGGATATACGAAGTAGGAGATGGGTATAATCGATCTCCAGAGCTTGTAGTCTGCAAAAAATAAAATGTAACAAAGGTGATAAAGGTAGCAATAAAGTGTATCAAAACCCTGGAGAGAACATGTATATATTGCAGCTTTCCAGTCCTTAGATGTGGTGTCTGCATTAGTTTTTTTTTCAGGCTTTTTACATTTTATTTTTACCTGGTGATCCTGCCAGTATAACATGTCCAGTCCTAGAATGACAACACTCATTCACTATACTGTATCTATTGCAATTGTGTATAAAATCCATGCTTTTGGTGTTTCCTTTCAATGCAATGTGTCAGCAGCAGTGAAAACAAGTGAAGCCTAAAGTCATTCTTTACAATTCTAAGACAAAGTAATTGCGCTAACAAAACTTACAACTTATACATAAATATGCAAAAACAATAAAGTGCCTAGTGATAGCCCCAACATAATATGCAACCTCCCCTATAGTTAAACTCAATACAATCTCAAAACTGCATGTGCAATGTGTTGTGATCCAGATCACATGTGCAACTCCACATCAACTGAACATTTGCACTGTATATATTGCTAACATATCCTCTTGAAGAGCCCTTTTTTGTTTTTGTTTGAGACCAATTTGTGGAGTTACACATGTGATCTGGATCACAACACATTGCACATGCAGTTTTGAGATTGTATTGAGTTTAACTATAGGGGAGGTTGCATATTATGTTGGGGCTATTGCTAGGAACTTTATTGTTTTTGTATATTTATGTATAAGTTGTAAGTTTTATTTAGCGCAGTGACTTTGTCTTGATACTGTATCTATTATATCTGCTGAAAAGATGGGTACCACATCCCGATAGATCAAGTTACAGAAAACAAATAAAGATGGACATTCTATGTTATATCAAAATACAAAATGTATTAACATTATACTAAAAATAAGTAAAACATTATATACAAGCTATATATCACTTAGCCTCCACTTATAAGATCAGCTTCAAATATAACTATCCCCATCACCACCTATTTGATAAATGATTTCTAACTATTATATAAAAAAAAAAATCCAGATTGTATCATTATCACACTATCTAATAGGCGAACAGTGGAGATGTCTGTAGCTTTAGCCAGTGTGTGGCTATTAAGATATCATATGGGCGAGCACAGGGATACAATCAGCAGGGCTCCAGGCCAATAGACCCACCACAGACTGCTCTCAGTAATATTATGTGGGGTCATTACTTAGCTGCCCCTTCAGGGCTTGTTCACACCAAATCCGGACCACATCAGCATGAGTTTCTGCATATGCAGTGCAGTAGATTTTGCCGTGTTTTTGCCGCGTTCCGAGCCGTTTAAAAAAAAAATTATATATATATATATTTATTTTTAGCCTAAAATGGGCTTTCAGTGCGTTCCAGGGCGTTTGCATGCGTTTGGTGCGTTCCAGAGCAGAAAAAATAGGGCATGCTGCAGTTTTTCCACATGCTCTGGAACTTAACGATGTGGTGTGAACTAGAGCCCAAAATACCATTGGAATACATTGGATATTTGGTGCGTTCTGTAACTGCTCTGCACCTGCTCCGCACTTGGTGTGAACTAGCCCTCACAGAGTCTCCTCAATTCGTAGTCCTTTAGGTGAGCTTATAATAAGAATAGGTGTACTTAATCAACAACAGATATGCCGTATTGGGTAAATTGAACACCCTCCAAATGATGTACCTATGGTGGTATTTCTCACAATGTAAAGCAAATCCACATTTCCATACTTCGATAATACCTCAAATGACTCTCTGTTTAGTGTAAATGCGGGGAGAGAGAGCCCACCTCCTCCCCACACAAGTCTGCAGTGTGTTAGGACCCTTACGTGCACTTTAACATATAAAACTTACCCAGATATACCTAGATATATTTGAAGTACCTTAAACAGATTCAGTGCTGGATCAAACACCTTCTTTATAATTTCTTCCAAAAATTCCTTAAACACACCATCCTGGTCTATTCCGGCTTCATCAACCCCAAGGTCATTGACAAATTTCACTCTGATGACACCTTTCATGGCATTTTGTGACAACTGCCTCAGCTGGTCATAACCATCCTACAAAATGAAATTTGGACAGTTATAGCAAAAAACAGCATACTGCATAACTAAGCCTTTAAATATGTTTTTGGATCTAGAAATGCATTGGGGGGAATTTATCAAACCTGAAGAAGACAGAATCTGGAGCAGTTGCCCATAGCAGCCAATCAGATTCTCTCTTCAGTTTGTTCAGTTACATTTTGAAAGTGAAAGACAGAAGCTGATGGTTGCCATGGACAACTGCTCCAGATTTTGTCTCTTCCATTCCGTTAATTGTTTCTTCTCGTGTACTTCTGCACTCTATAGAACCATAATCATCATCTGAAACACAACATATAGCAAACAATGAAATGATTAAGCACAGTATTTCATACATACATTGCACATCGTATGTTGCACACGTATAGTCAATAGTTATAGTTCCGTATAATGAAGTAAAAAAGTTCAGACTTGAGACACTTATTATAAGATACAAGACTACAACATGTCAAGGCTTTCAACTTTAAAAGGACCAGTAATGATGTCACAGGTCCTTCCTCCTCAACTCTGGCAGTGGTGGACGGCCCCTCACTTTTGCACTGTACTATTGTTTAGTGCAGTATTACAGTGAGCCCAGGCTGCCATGATGCCACACCCCACTGGGCTCAGAAAAACTTTGTTGAAAATCCATGGCTGTCCTTTAACCCAAAAGACTGGCAACATCTAGTGACAATTTGAACACGGATAAGGGTAGTTAAAATGGTTACTCTTTATTACTAATAATTAAATCTTCTTTGGACAAAAAAAAAAAACTTGCTGCAACCAATAGGCAGTGTTATAGATTGTCCCAGTCCACACAACTGGCATGTTTGCTGGATAGCTTTGTTGTAGGTACAGTAAATGTGGAGAAAAATACAAACAAAGGCAAGCCGGGTTAAAAATAAAATGATATACCGAGATACTATCATTACATTTGTTAACCACATACAGTTATCAAAATAATTAATATTTCTGTGATAGTGTTCCTTTAAAAAAAAAAAGAATCCTATGGTATTGTTACTGACAAAAAAAGTGAATAATCATTGGCTTGTTTTTCCGAATATGGACTTACCTCCAACATACGTGACCTTCTGATAGTGATGTGAGTAACATGTGGAGAGGCTGTGGTTGTTTCCACCAAACCCAGCTTCTCCTTTTCCTTAGTTACTATATTTCGGAACAAAAGTACTCTCTACAAGAAAGAAACAATCACTTGTAAGACTGGTGAGCATCATTAACTAGTTCCCCATTGGAGCAATTTTTTTCATTATTCGCACACATTAAAATCTGCATTTTTGGCTAGAAAATTCATTAACCCTAAAAGATTATACATTTTCTGAAATGTATAATAATCTATATTTTCAGAAAAAAATATACTAAAACGAACTTTAGGGCACACAAAAATAAAAGATGAAGCTGTGTCGCAAAAGCAGATATCAAATATGTCAAGCCTCAAAATTGTGTGAGCCCATGATGGTACCCTATTTATCAATAGGCAAGGTTTTAAATACCTGTATAACTCATCAGCAGGGCTTGAAAAATGTTAGGGTGTCTCACCAGTCAGTCAAAAATTCCACCAGTCAGCATGACCGGACCATAGCCTTGCAATTCATCTTAACACTTTTTAGGGACACATAGAGCTTTCTGTTGGAGGTATATAATCACCACTGGGTTTTTTATATTTTTTACTATATAATGAAAAAAGTATCGTAAATTTCGAAAAAAATTAAGGTTTTCTCTACATTATGTTAAAAAACATTTATTCTTACCCATATTTTTGGTAAAATATAAAAGACGGGATCACGTCGGGTAAATAGACACCAAACATGTCAAGCCTTACAATTGCACGCGCCCCGCACAAGCGCAAAAAACAACCACACCGAAAATTGGCCATAGGCGACGCTTTAAACACTTTTACTGCTCATCAGTTTACTGTTATCAGTGATTAATGGCCCTAAAATCATTGCTCTCACTGCAACGTTCGTGGTGATATGTAAAATGTGCGGCACAATAGGTGCAATTGTCGTTTTCGCACGTAGGCGCACCCGAGGCATGTTTGTGTGTGTATGTGGGGGGGAGGGGCCTACATTTTTTTAGTGTTTTAATTTTTTTTATGCTTCTTTCATTTTTTTATTACACTTAACTTTATTGCTATCACTTAGTGGGTTAATAAGCTATCTATGTGATAGCCAATTTACATGAAAGGTCCTCTTTATGGAGACATCAGGAGTCTCCAAGACCACTAATGTCACCTAGTGACCCCCAGAGAAGCTGAAGAAGCAGAGATCAGCTTCAGCAGCTTCTCACTAGCATCTGTAGCTGGGAATGACAGCTGAATGTGGAAGTGAGGTAACATACATCACTTCCTGCATTCAGTGACAAGAGAGGAGATCAGAGGGAGATCGTGTACCAATCTCCTGTGACAGAGCTGCCGTGCCGGTCTCCGCCGCACCGGGCACAGCAGATCTCGGGAGCGGCAACGGCAGTGACAGCGGCGGTGGGGGTAAAACCGCTGCCAATACAACCGATCGGGCGTCTCTCACTGTGTGCGTGGTGATACATAATGTAGGGCTGCAACCAACTAATTGATTAATCGATAATGAGAATAGTTGTCAACTATTCTCATTATCGTTTAGTTGGTTGGATCACCTAGCTCTCTCCTCCACACTGGGAGGAGGGCACAGCAAGCACTGGGCGGGTGCAATAGCCAGCCTGCTAATGCAATTTGAAATAGCCAATAGCAGGCTGGCTATTGCACAGGCCCACTACCTGCTGTATTTACATTCAGCTGCCGTCTGTGGAATCTTGCCACTGGAAGCTGTCATTCCCTGGCTGAAGGTATTCAAGCGCCATGTGCCTTATAATACAATTATAAAAATCGAAAAAAAAATCGGCCAACTAATCGATTATGAAAATAATCATTAGTTGCAGCCCTAACACAATGTGTGTTTTGCAATCATTTACATGCATGTGCACCCCCTACATGTGCAATAGCATGCATGTGTGTGTTGCGTTACTTTTCTAACAGCTCCGAAACAAAAGTGTACAGAGCTAAGTGTTTCCAGGTTCATGCACTGCATAGGACATTGGGGAATGGGATCATAGGAGGAGCAGGAGAGCTCAAAAACAAGGGGGGATATGGTGGTTGCCTCCCTATTACATAAAAGCTCTGTGTCTGCTGCAGAAAATAAAAACAAGTTCACGACCTCTCATGTGGCCCTGAACCTGTTTTAACCACTTCAAAGCCAGACACATCCAAAGAACTTAATTGTTTAAGTTAGCTGTGTCTAAATCCAAGCAGCTTGGATGCAGACAATGACACTTACATTTTTGTGTGGGATGACATGAGGGATGTATTGAAGCAGGAGCTGGGCCCTCTTTCTCTCCTTGTCCAGTTCTTGGAAAAGCACACCAGGTTTTAGATCCCTGGAAAAGCACAATTGCATTAATTAGACCAAACCATGTGCACATCATTCATGCAGAAACAATCGGGTTGATATCTGTACTTGTTAAATACGTTAACATTTAGTTTAAGTATTAAAATACTTTATTATATTTCAGTACAATAAGTCCCCATTCACACCTAGGCGTCAGCGTTTCCCGCAAATTTTCCCTTTAGATGCACCACAACTTTAGATGCACCACATGCCACGCATCACATGCACATGTTTTACCTTTGCTGTCCTTCAGGGATGGAGGGAAAGATTCCCATTCTGGCCAAATCTGGCAAGCAATTTGCATCCAAGCCTGCCTCCTCCTTCCTCTGTTTTTATAAAGGGGGTTGTGCAGGTCATACAGGCATGGCTGTGCCTGTATTAGACTTATAAATGCCTCAGAATCAACATTTTGCAGACATGAATCAGCCATTTTGTTTCCCAGTGTGCTTTGCAGGTGGTCTTCCACAATGTATATGCGCCTTAAAAACATGCGTTCTTTTTGGCGCGTTTTCCATTGAAATCTATGGAGCACAAACGCGCTGAATCTGCATGAAAGAAGCTCATGCACCTTTTCCAGCGTTCAGTGTTTTTACAGCTTGCTGCTAAACTCTCAGGTGTGAACAGGGGCCATAGAAATGAATAGGAATTCTTGTGTTATGTGTCTTGACGCTTGAGCTTTCAGCGTCAAAACGCCCAATGTGAACAGGGACTAAGTGAACATGTGTCTTAATCTTCAATCAGTGTTATTTTAAGCAAATGTGTGATGAGAAAATAAATTTGTCATTGTTGGCCCCTGCTATAAATACTGACTGGCTTTTATGCTGAGCTTCTTTGCTAAATCCTTTTTGATTCACTGACCTTGACCAAGTATACAGATAAGAAAAAGCAAAGTCAGAAGTCCTTATCTGCATGTTTGTTCCTGGTTCAAAGTAGGAAGCATGGGGGTCAGCATGACAGACAGACAGACAGACAACCAATATTTACAGGCGAGTTTAGCAATGGCAGCCTCCATGTCTCCTTTAACAATCTTCAATAAATAAACAATGTATACTCTATAAGCAGTTATGAACAAGGATTAGCACATATCATATACACACACTCACTTTCGCAGCCAGTGATCCTCTGGAGCAAATCTCCTACGGCAATCTCTTTCATACAGAACCATTAGCCAGCCGTGCACAGAGTGAAACAGCTCTAAAGTTTCTCCATTGGCGTTCTCTGTAAAAAAAAAAAAAAAAAAGCAAATACATATATACCACTTCCTTGACAACATAATTATATTAATTAGAAAGAGCATATTGACTTTTTTTTATCTTTCTTACCGAGGATACCATCCCAGACCATCTTGAATACGAAGGAGTTGAGAAAAGAAGAGATAGTGACAAGTTCTTCCACTTTGAAGGAGATTTGCTCTTCATAGACCTCAATGTCATCCAAAATCCTATTACACAGAAGAAAACACACTAAAGAAACAGCCAGTGGCTTACTGTTTTACTCTTTTTTTTTTATTATTGCTATGAAACACGGGAACCAATCCCTCAATTATGCTATATTAGATTTTAAATTGATTATGGTTAGCTCAATCATGATTTTGTCTTTTTGCTTTCTTCATTATATATGAGAATTTAGTTATAATCAATGATTATATAGCTATATCTATATCTAATATATACACACACATAGCACACAAACATATAATTTAGTAACATTTTGTATTTTACACTACTTTCCTAATTCCAATAAAAAAACATGGTTTCATTTAAAAATGTCATCAACACATGATCCATAATGCATAAACACACAATGCTCACGTAATGAGGTGCCTGGAACAATCACAGAAGAGCACCAGCATAGCCAGCAGTCTGCGGGACTCCTCTGTGTCATTACTTAAACACTCAAGGAAGAGTTTCAATCCTCCTTGCGGTCCCAACTCACAAATGAATGCCCACAGTTTTGGCAGGAGATCATCCAGATAGGTTAGACCTAGTGATAGGATAGAAGACCATTAGAATTCCTAAAACACTGGCAACAGTTTTTGAAACACAGTAACTGCTTCCAAGAACAACGTCACGATTGCCTGGTTTCATTGTAATATTTCAGGAATTAAAAGCTACAAATCACCAGCCTTCATCTTTTTTCCTAGAACTCTATGAACACTTAAACAACTTAGGGTAACGGGAGGACACAAACTAGCGTCCTCCCGTCACCCTAGGCTCAGTATACCGCGACCTGCAGCTCGCGGTATACTGAGACCCCGCAGTATACCGCGAGCAGAGATGCCGCAGCTGAAGCAGATCCCGACAATTGTGCCGGGATCCGCCCAGCTGCATGACTGACAGCTGGCTCTGCCTATCTAAAGGCAGAGCCAGCTGTACCCGCCCCCTTCCCTTACGTTCCGCCAGTCAGCGCTGG
Source organism: Nanorana parkeri (assembly GCF_000935625.1). NCBI lineage: Eukaryota > Metazoa > Chordata > Amphibia > Anura > Dicroglossidae > Nanorana > Nanorana parkeri. Next base: position 1,603,398 of record NW_017306286.1, on the reverse strand, counting down.
CGGATCGGTGGTGAGTGAAAAGCACTCACCTCATAGTTCTCCTTTAAAGGCAATCTGTAGGAATACTTATACACAGACATAGAGCAAACCAATTCTTCCCAACAGCTCATGGCTAATGGTTCACCTAACCTAAAACATTTATTGCAAAATAAAACAGTCTAGTGGTATATGGCTACAGTTTTAAACTATTGTAACTTTAGACCGGAATGGTTCCCAAAGGAAAGGTTTTGTGATCATGCCAGCAAAATGGTACTAACCAGTGAGGATCTGTAGCCGGATTTGTGTGAGAGTAGTAAGTGCAGTCTGGTACAGAACACAAATATTGCACACTTTTTGGACTTCTTGGGAGTCCACTCTTTTGCCTCCAACAGGTTTCAGTATATGGCGGACAGAGGCAGATTTCTGAAATGCCCGTTTAAACAGGTCTGCAAGAAGAAACAAACTATTTGCAGCACAATATAACCAAATGTTTTACTTAGTGAGCAAACAGGCATACACATGCAAACCGTAGATATAATAATTAGCAAACAGGATCTAACAGAGAAGCTGGTAAGACTTTTATTAACGTAAATACTTGAAAGTACCAACATGAAACAGGCTGGTCAATAAATGTATATTTCAAGGGAAATCTAGTAGCAGTCAGGTCTTGTAACGCATAAAGGACTTTTTTGTAACCACTGACAAAAATGTAATATATATAATATATATAGCCTGTTAAAATAAAAACCAACCATAATAATATGCAGTGACAAAGAGCATGCAGACTGAATACAATCTGTTTAACAAAGTAACTGTAATTGGTTGTTAAAGGAAAACTGTAGTGTATTTTTTATTAAGTACAAATTATTAGTTATTTTCATACTGGAAACATTTATTAAAGGGATTCCACATTTTTACTTACATGGTGTTCCATATTTTTATCACAGTATTTTATTTGTAAATATTCCTTCCAGTGGATCCACACCAGCATCATTGCCTGGTGACTACTCCTAAGCTCAGTCATCCTTATTAAGGCTGGGTTCACACCTGGGCGTTCCTAATAGGCGCGTTTTAAGCACGTTTTTTGGTCCAATGAAACGCACGTTTGACGCGTGTTTTTTAACCTTCCTGGTGGTATGATCTTTTTTTTTCTTTTAAACTTCTCGCCGGTTCCGCCCCCCTGCGACGTGGACGCTCGCAAGGGACAAAACCCAGAAGCCGGCAGCGGGCGGAAGACGCAGCGGGGATCGCGGACAAGGTAAGACCAACGCTGTATTCCCGAATGTGGCTCGGGGGTTACCCCTTTGGTACAGAAAATTAAACCCTCGGGAATACCAATGGATACACGCTGAAATCTGCCCCTACGCACGAAAAAGAAGCTCAGGTACTTTTTCGCACGTAGAGCGTTTTCCAACACGACAAAATGGGCTGAAATACGCCCAGGTGGGAACCATGCCCATAGGGAATAATAGGATTTCACTTGAGCGTTTTTCAGCTCTTCGAGCAGCGCTGAAAAACGCCCAGGTGTGAACCCAGCCTAAGAGTCTATTGTTTTCAGCCAGGTCAGACCTGACTCATGCACCGAGACAGAGGCAGTGTAGTATAGTCGTTAAGCCGTACATTTCAGCAAGCATGAATATGCTGCATATTCAATAGGCAATTGTGACAACCTCCATATACACTGAGATTAATAAAGTATGCAAACTCTAATTTTAGCAGTGAACTTACTTTTCATGGGCAGGTTGTTCTGTGGGGATGAGCTTGGAGTGGCCACAACAGACAGCTCATGATTTTCGGCAAGCTTTTTGCTAAGAACTTCCCGAAATAAGATTCGGATCATATGGACACCCCACAGATGTTGAAGCTGCTTGGTGAGTAAAGGCATCGACTCATTGAGACTGGAAAAAATACACAGGAAAAAATTTAAGTTCCTCTATACCAGGGGTGGCAAACACAAGGCCCGCGGGCCGAATCCGGCCCGCCGGACCTTGTAATGTGGCCCGCACAGCAGCCACCTCATTTTACCATGTCTCATGGCCCTATGTCCCCCGATGAATTTGAGTTTGCCACCCCTGCTCTATACAATGAAAAGTCATTTAACAAGAAAAAATTGAGTCGAACTGTGTAAATAAATGAAGAAAGAAAAAGACTGAATGGACTCAGAATGATAGACAGGAGAAAGGAAAAAAGTCAGTGTCAGAGAGGTATAAGTGGAAGGGTGGCAAAAAAGTAAACAGTGGTAAATGAGAAGGGGGAATAAAGAACTGAAAGTTGAAGGAAGCAGGTGAGAAAAAAAAAAGGGAGAACCTCCTAAATGTACATCTTTTTTTTTTTTTTTAAAGCTATTAAATCATTATAGGGCTGAAGCTTGTAATAAAACAACATACCCATAATCAACAGTCTGGGAGAACCAGCCCAACACAGGGTGCCAGTGTGTGAGGTTGGATTTCTTCTGTGATACATACTGCTGACAGTATGATAACATCTGAGTAAGGACACTGACAAAGTGACCCGTTTCTTCTTCCAGCACTTTCTCAGTAAGGTGTCCAAGGTGAATGAGGTTACCTATAAAAAGTGGAGAGGTGATACTGATCTGAATAAAAAAGGCAGGAGAACTTCAGTCAAACATTACCATGCCTACCTTCTGCTAGCAAATTATTGCAAATTAAATTAAATGTAATTAGAATTAAAACATAAGTCTGCTAAGCACAAATAGTATGTACAATGGTCGCATAACAAAACACGGTAACCTAAAAAAAACAATCCCTGAAAAAATACAAAACCAAAAACAGTAAAATGTTTCTACCTGTGGATTGATGCTCCACACTGAGCATGCTATAACTAAGCAGATCTGACCCAGGGATGTTGTAAGCAAGCATGAAGTAGAGGGGTGTGCTAAGACATAACATTTCTCAGGACAGTATTACCTACTTAGCTAGATGAAAATGAAAGAGTTAAAGTGACATGAAACTCAAGATTTTAAAAAAATCACATTCAAGTATTTATTCTTATCTTAAAAAAAAAGGACCTTATGTGGCTCTCCGCTTCTTCCAAATCTCCAAACGTATTTTCTCTTGCTGCAGCGATCTGACTTCCACTTAGAGGGTTACTTTTGTTCTCTATGGTCCCACTGTATGTGGGAACGTAGCTACCCTTCCTTGCTCGCCCCTGAGATGCACAAGTTTATATACAGACGCACTCAACATCAACATGCATCCTCACCTCAGTCCTCCCCTCAGCCTAATCACTGCCCACACATCTCTGGTCCCAGACTTTTGACTGAAAGCAGAACTTAGAAAAACAGCTGGCCCTTGGTGCATGAGTGTAGGGGGAAAACTAGCACTGCTGAACCTTAATTCTGCGCAGTAAGGTAGGAAGGCATTCAGTACTATACTATACAGTACTATTTGTAGCAAAGAGCAGTGCACATGACCACAATTTACGTGCACTGCTCCTTCAAAGGTAAAAAGGAGACATTCGGGAGTGAACAGAGGAGACATTCGGGAGTGCACAGAAGACATTAGAAAGAGCCAGTGATTTTGGCACTGATGGCAGTAAGCCGTGATTTTATGAAAAATATATATATCAGCGTCATTATGTAGGTGATGTTCATGGATCAATGTTTGAGAGGAGGCATATCATTCAGTGTCACTTTAAAGTGTTACTAAACACAATATCAATAAATATATATTTAACATTCAATATCTTGATTTGTACCAATCTCCGTCTCTTCTAATGGCAGTATTGGACAGCACATTCCACAAAATACATTTAAAATCAATTAGGCTCCAACTTTCTATATGAGCGTGGCTAAGTTCAGTCTAAATGGTTCCATTGTATGTGGGAATATAGCCAGCCTCCTGGTCACTCTATTAAGATGATCCACATTAATACACGCAGACGCAGCAAGCACCAGAGTGTAAAGGCACAGGAAAAACCACCCACTGTTAAAATCTTTGGCGGCAGGTGCTTGTAAGAGGTACCAGCCTCAATACGTGAATGCAGGGACGAATGCACATTAGAATCGTTAAGCACATTGACTACTGGGAATTTTAATTTGAGTAGTGTGGTGCAAGTAACCACAATGTACATGCACTTCTCATAACCACAAAGTGGAACTAAAAGATAAAGAACTTCTGTGACGGGGTGCTGGAATAAACTGTTTTTATTTATGGTGCAGCATTTAGTGACACTTGTAGGTAGTGATATTAGCAGCTCATTATTTTAAAATAATGACATTTTAATTATACCTAAATCTAGATGTGCATGACTCACTCTGTTGCATAAATGTATTAATATAACATATTTTCTGTTTCATTAATTGTCAAAATATGCTGTATGTTAGCAAATGTATACTCGTTAGTGGATGGGGTCATATTTGGAGTCAGTACCTATTCCTCAGAACAGTAATTTATGCCACTGTGTAAAGTTTGGTCTAAGATCTGTAATTTTTATTTTCTGTACTTTGTTTTGTCATTGCAGGTTTAACAATACAATTATTAGTTTGATAATAATATAATATATAATATATATTATTATATTATAAGATAATCACAAAGGAAGATGGAGAGCACAGTGTTGACACACATTAAAGAGTGAACTTATTGTAAACCAGAGCTATAGAAGTACAGAAGAGTACCGTAAGTCAATATTGTTTAAAATAGAAATATAACGTGAGAGAGCTAAGTAGTCTGATAGGTACAGAAAAAGAAAGAGTGGTAGTGGACAGCATAGTGTACAGAGGAGAGCCACAAGAAACATCAGCAGAAGGGGTGCTCTAATAACAGTGGATGCAAATAGCCAAAATGTGAGCAGAAGATAGTTTAACAAAATCACCGAATGCCATTGGTCCAGAGAAAAAAGCAGTTTAACAAAACGGGAAAAGAAAGGATGAGCTGCAGAGGATTGCAACACACAACAGACCCTAGCTGCTTGTGACCTTAAGACAATTCAGCTGATGACACTAGGGCTGCAACTAACGATTATTTTCAGAATTGATTAGTTGGCCGTTTATTTTTTCGATTAATCGGATAAAAAAAAAAAAACATTAATAGCATCTTTTATTTAAAATAAAATACACAAATGATGGGGTGTTACAAACATAAAGTTTACTGCAAAAAAACAAACTGCATGCACAATTTTTCCAATCGCACCACACTGGAACACTCAGCACTGTGGTACCGCGCATGGTACCGCTACTGATTGACAGGCAGTGGGCGGGTGCAATAGCCAGCCTGCTATTGGCTATTTAAAATTGCAATAGCCAATAGCAGACTGGCTATTGCACACACCCCATGCCTCCGAGTCTCTCCGATCGTCCAGCAGTGCCTCACGTGTCCTGACCGCCCCCCCCCTCCTCAGCATCTTTCTCTCTATAGTGCCTGACAGTAGCTAGTCTGTGTCTCTTCCGATGCCCACTGCCTCTGCCGATACAGGTGGGGGAGAGCAGCGGGATCAGACATGACAGGCTGCAGTGGGTAGGAGAGCAACAGCTCAGAGGCGAGTCAGTGGTGGTGGCGGCTGAGGGGGGGTGTCGATGGGAATGGCTGAGCAAAGTAGTACCGAGTGGCCGGAAGGGGTGGGGTTAAAGGATGAGCAGAATTGCGGCAACTGAGCAGAGTTGTGGCAGCGGTGCATGTGCAGGGGAGGGAGGGTGCGGCTGAGCTGAATCAACTAATCGGAATCAACTAGTTGTTGCAGCCTTAGAGGACACTGAGGTGGAATTTGAGATTCTGAGATGCTGTGGAGAAAGATATGGACATTGAAGATGGACATATCAGAAGCGTAGGATATGAGCCTGCAGGGTGTGGCCCAATAAAGGAACACACAGGGAATAGAAGGACACAATAGGAAATGTGAAAAAACTGAGGACTGCAGGGTGTGGCCCAGCATTGAAGCACACAGTGCAGGGAGTGATACAAAGGACTTTTGGGTACGTGATCTGTTCTCCATGCAGAATAGAAGTTTGAATAACATGTTCGTATGATGGAAAAAAATAGTGCAGGAAACAGCAAGGAAGACAGCTTTCTGGAATAGGGAAGCTGAGGGACTGAAAGGGATATCACAGAATGAATGTAAAAGTATATAGCCAGCTGGTATAGGGACATGGAGAAGGAATCCTGAAAAACTTTGGAACACAAAAATACATGGGCCAGAGGAAATTGAATACAGTTGGGAGTAGGCAGTAAGCATAACACAGAGAAAAGATATGGCTACATGAAAATGGAAGATCACAAGGCTGCAAAACTTAAATTAAAAACAAAAGGGCACCCATGATGAGACAAAAGGCCAAAGATGAGACCAAAAGTGAGTTACAGAGAGCTGGCATGGCATGGAGACACCACTATGCAAAAGGGGATAAACATGTGAGTAAAGCAGTGTTAACAGTGGAGTGGAGTGGAAAGATCACACAGCCTAGAAAAGAGTAGTAGCGGGGGGCGGTTTGGGGTTGGAGGATGGACCAAAGCACAGGGTGTAGAGTGGGAGGTAGTGCATGCTTCCTATGGGTATACAGATTACTGACATGTCAAATGACCATTACCTAGCAAGCAGAGAGTGTGGCTTCCTTCCAGGCACACACATACATCTCTGCACTGCTCTTCTCGACTCAGGAACAAAATGAATTTATGAAAGAGCCCATTGGATTCTATTACAGCCATCCGCTAAAATGACAAAGATAAAATAACAAAATAATTATTTTTTAATTCAGATTTTCTTTTTACGGTCAAATAGACCATCAATATATTCACCAGTATTGCTTATAGGACTTACATCTGGAGTGAGAATAGACAGGTGTGCAATTATAGCTGGTACTGACATTATGTGGATCAGGAATGAGCGAAGAAGATTGTCAGAAAACTGAGCAGCCACTACAGGACTAGGGAAAATCAAAGAGAAATACATTACTATGGCAATTAGAAGAGTTAAAGATACATATATGGATAAACAGGCAGACAGATAATAGAATGGGAATATAATGTCAACATTAGCCTCATTTATACTCCCATCACAAAAAAAAACTGCACCTAGTGCCCATCTTTGATAGGTGCTTTGGATCCAGAGTTAGTGTGGTAGACAGTGCCATCCCCACACCAATGTCTGACCACACACCTCTGTAGGAGACAAAAAACTAATCAGAGCAGATTGACAGTGCTGGTCCCTGGCAGCAGGTGCATAATTGTGCACCATCATTCATCACAGCAGGCGGAGGGGGTCAGCATATATCACAACACAAGGACTTATGATAGTTAATGGTTAACATTCCCCTGAATTTAGCATGGATCACAGCACAAGGACTTACAATAGTAAATGCTGGCTGCTGGTAAACATTCCCCCACACTTACAATAGTAAAGTATCAGTCAGTGCTCAAAAAGCTGTGTAATGGATCTACCTGCAGCTACTAAACACCCACTGCACTGTGCTGAGGATGTTTAGTAACATTTATAAATTGGGCTTCAGTCTGGGGTGGAGCTGACAGCTAGGAGAAACAGATAAAAATAGGTGTTTGTAGAGCAAAACCACAGCACAGATCAGAATGGAACCTAGTGCTAAATGTGCTTGGTCCCCTGGGGGATTCAACAGGGATTTTTGTGATACGTGCAAATACAACTGGAAGACAGGTGTGGGGAATGACTGGACACTGTTAATAAAACTAAAGGAAAGGGGGAATGGGTGTTATTAACTTGTGTAAATACTACTCAACTGTTGATGCACTCAATATATTGACTGCAAATCGAGGTGCAATTTAACTTCAAATATATATAATCAGCAGTTTTTTCTCTCTCCAGGTGTCTAAATATTATCCAATGACTTTCATGATGCAGAAACTGGCCATGGGTACTAAATCTGAATAGCGCTGGTACCCTAGTCCAAATTTGGCAAGGATAAGGAACTCACAGGTGGGTAAAACTTACTCAGTGCACTAACTCTTCAATCCCTAGAGTCTCAGAGGAAAAATAAAGACCTTAAAAAAGGCATACAAGATGTCAAGTGCTGGTATTGTTTCAAATGTAACTGTGTTAATATTCACTGGGAACGTGTACTAATAAAAGCCTACAGCTTTGCAGCCAGTAAATAGTTGACAAAAACAGAAGAAATGCATCAATCTTACCGCAATGCTAGGGAAAATACGGCTGTTAAAGTGGCCTTGGAAAGAGATGGGCGTGATCGTGCCAGGCCATTAGTGAGAAGGATCTGCAAGGAACAATTCATATATCATTCCATTTTCTAGACAAACTGTTAATTACTTGTAAAGCCTAAAATATGCAATCATGCAATCAAATGAAACTAAATATAATGATTTGGGGAAAAAATTACCATTTTCAGGCTGAACTCCAGTATTGCAAAGTCTGATTCCACTTCCTCCCCAGCCTGACTGTCCCTGGCCTTCCCCTTTAAGTAACTGGATTTCAGTTATTTTAATCATGGGGGCTCAGCATCACATGCATGTGGGCATTAGCCTGGGTTCACACCTGGGCGTTCGTAATATGCACGTTTTTGACCGCGCCTTTTTAGCGCGATTTACATCCACGAAACACGCGTTTGACGCACGTTTACGAAATCTCTATTTAGAAGTCCAATGGATATGCGCTGAAATCTGCCCCAAATAAGCTCAAGTACTATTTCTCGCGTAGGGCGTTTTTCAGCGCGACAGAACACGCTGAAATACGCCCAGGTGGGAACCATGCCCATAGCAATTAATAGGATTTCACTTCTTGAGCGTTTTTCAGCAGTGAAAAACGCCCAGGTGTGAACCCAGCCTTACAAATGCAGTCTACCCAGGAACACCCACTTCTCCAGACTGATACATACCCATCAAAGCATTTTCATATTTGCATAAATCCTCTTAAGAAGCAACCCACAGCATCAGGGCCTGAGGGGCCTTTAGAGGAGTACTAAGGCAGGATGCTTTGACAGTTTCAGGAAGCACTGTGCAGCACCTTGTATACCCCTTCCACAAGCCTTGACCTACCTCCATTGCATAGAGAACCACAGAGACCCAGGGATGACATCACTGGGTCTAAAATAAGGTATATAATTAAAAGGGAAAGTTTTTTGTTTTTTCTAAATGTCACTAGCATGTTGCTGAGTGAAATGGAGAAACCAGGGAAGCCAAAAATAAAAGCAGATTAAGCTTCAGCTTTTAAAGTGACACTAAACTCAAGAGTTAGATGTTAAAAATGCATTCAAGTACCCTAATTATTAACATAAATGTAGCTTTTTTCTGTATCACTTGGTTGTAGATCCTCAAATCATCTCTGAATTGGTGCTGACACTGTCCTTCCTTCTGGAGGGTGGCTACTTTTCTTCCTCATGGTTCCTGTGTGTGTTGTAAAGTAGCCACCTCTCCAAACTCATTCCTGTGATGGACTACAATCTCAATACAAATTAGTAAACTAAATGTGAGATTGTAGTCCATCACAGGAATGAGTTTGGAGAGGTGGCTACTTTACAACACACACAGGGACCATGGGGAACAAAAGTAGCCACCCTAGAGAAGGAAGGACAGTGTATGCATGAATTCTGAGAGGATTTGAAAATCTAGAGGTGAGTGATACACAAATAAGATACATTTTTGTTAACGAGTATGGTACTTGAATGCATTTTTAAGGTTTAAACTACTGAATTTAGCGTCACTTTAACAGAATTCACATATTCAGCCTTTGTTGGATAACAATCTTACCGTAATCTAGATGGCAATACACCAAAGGCATGGAATACCAGGGTCAGGGCAGTATAATAATGTATTTTATTAATTTGATCAGGTTACCGTTTCTACTGCTTCCAGTTGTTTGATTTTTGAATTTCTGTTTGTGCTGCTTTTGATTTATTATTCATTACATACTTACTACATGTGTTACTTCTGTAGAATCTTCCTTTAAAAAAAAAAAAAACTATCTGATTTTATTTTTAAACAGCTTTCTTCTCTGAAATAGGATTTTGTGCTCACCATAAAACTATTTTCTTGGGAGTCCACTGAGGGACACTGGAATACTTTAACCTTCGAGTTATACTACTGCATACAGAACTAAGAGACACTGGAAAGCAAAAAACTGTATGCCAGCCCAGGATAATGCCTCCTGCAACTAGCATGCCTCCTTTTTGTAGCAAAGCAGTATCAAGAGAATAATTATAAACACAGAGAGGAGACTCCAAGAAAAGGATTTTACAGTGTCCAAAAAAATTTTTTCTTATATATTGAGGAACACAGGGTGTCTTAAACCTTTGGGATATCAAAAATCAGTCTTACTGAGGAGTGGGCAACACGGCAAACACTAGCAGACCCAAGAAAAAAAACAACAGGACTGCATGCAGCTCAAGAGTTGCCTGAAGAACTTTATGCCCGAAGCTGGCAGCAGATGAGGCGGAAACATCCAGGGCCGGCCTTAGGGGTGTGCGAGCTGGCACAGGGCGCCACGGCAACAAAGGGGCCAGGCGGCCGACAAAGCTCGTCCTTGGGGCGGCTTCTCTCCTACTCACCGCTGGCCATCCGGCATGACAGCGCTCCCTCGTCCGCCGGTGGGGGGCGCAGTAGGGAGCTCTGCCTGCTGTCAGGATGGAAGAGCGGTGAGGGGGAGAGAAGCCATGCCGGCAGCTGTCAGGATGGCCAAGCGTGGAGGAGATCGGAGCCGCTGTCATCCTGTCAGTTTCAGGATGACATCGGCTCTGTGCGTGGCAGAGCGGGGATCGGTAAATATCATTGATACTTACCGATCCTCCGAGTGAGAAGGACAAACACTGGAGCGGTCGTCTGATCACTCCAGTGTTTGTAAATAACTGGGGACACATAGTACTATGTGTCCCCAGTTATGAATGAACAGGCTGTGATTTACATTACCTCCTGATCATTCAAGATTTCCTCAATGAATGGGAAGCCTCTGTACTGAGTGCTATCCATTCATTGAGTGCTGAGGCTGCATAAAAAGACATTGAGGATTTGGTGTCCTCAATTTCTTTTCCATTTTAAAAGGGAAATGTCAGCGGTCTGTTTGGACCCCTAATATTTCCCTGAAGCCACCCCCCCCCCATTAATTTTACATGTAGTCTGGGTTTTGTGTTCTGGTTTTTATTTTGACTTTTTCTAGATATACTTACTTGAAAAAAGGACCGGCATGACAACCCGACACTTTATTTTTATAGACTTTATTTTAGTTTGACATTTATTGTTTGCCTTCTGTTGTTTTATTTGATAAGAATACTTATATTGTGCCGACAAGTTTAATACCTTTGAATAAAAGTTTTATTTTGATCATACTTTTTTAATATATTTTTGTTTGCGGCTTAACAAAATAGGAGTCTTTAAATGGTGCGGATATTGGGGGAAATGGGTGTGGCTACTGGGGGGGTGGCCACTGAGGGGCGCTGTAGAGCTTTCTCGCACAGGGTGCCCTAAGGCCGGCCCTGGAAACATCCACCTGGAAGAACTTGTAGAACGTGTAAACAGAAGACCAGATGGCATCCATGTAAGTCTTAGAAACAGTTGCCTGATGTAACAAATCCAAGAAGCACTCATGGATCTAGTAGAGTGCGCCTTGACAGGAAAAGGTGAAACCCAATCAGAGACCATAGGCTTGGATGACAGTCTGTCTGAATCACCTAGAAATGGTGGAACAAGAAGCTGGCACACGCTTTCAGGGTCCATCCAGAATGACAAAAACGAAATCAATTTTTGTGAAAGAAACAATGACTGAGAGATAGACTCTCACAGGCCAAGCCAAATCCAAACAATAGGAGGGAAAATTTCCCTTTGGTGAACTTCCAGACAAAGGTATGGAAGAACAATGTCCCCGTTAAGGTAAAAGTCAAAAACTACCTTAGGCAAGCAGGAAGTCCTGGGATTCAGCACCACCTTGTTGCTGAACTTGGAGGCCAGAATGTTTACATCAAAGGTTTAGAAATCCAAAAGTTGACTAATTTCCTCTTAACTATACTCCTCAGGCACTGGTTGATAGTTCTAATAGATGTATTGTCTGTAGAAAAAGACACCACAGACCTATGCTGATCCAGGCCACTGCATCAGTCAGTGTTGCTAACAGCACAGCCAGTACTAGCTTCTATCCAAGGAGGGAGTTCTGATTCTTACAGGGAAGCCATAACAACCACTACAGTTTTGGGGAATAGGAGTACATTATTGTATGCAGTTAAGAAACACTAGTCAATGCTATAGTGAAGTACCTGTAACACTGAGTAAAAGCCTTTTTGATTGAGGTGACCCATTATGTTTGCACAGATATGGTTCATTGCAGGTCTCAAGCTTTCTCCTGAAATAAAACACAGATTGGTTGCAACTATTAGAAACATAACAATCTCAGTAAAATACTAGCTAATGCTAAGTGCATTTGCACTTAAAAATAAAAACAAAACTGTTAACAATTCAGATAACATGCTAAATTGGAAGATCAGACGGAATTGTAACATTGTTTGTTATGGCTAAATCCACAAATCCTTGTGTTTTCTTAGCCATTGCTAGACTTTTACTATTCGGAAATGTGTCCCTCGCAGGTGAACAGAACATTCTGCTAAACAGAGCCTTCTGGGCCTAGGCAGGACTCAGGATACTTGTCCTAAGGGAGGATTTCAAACCTTATACAGTAGGCAGACAATGGTGGTTAGAGCTTTCACCTTTGAGGCACATTTTGTCTACAAGGTCCAACAGTTATCTCAACGGCTTACTTAGGATATAACAGTTTGTAAAGCGCTGCACAATCTGTTGGCACTATATAAATTCTATATAATAATAATGATAATAATAATAACAGAATTTTTTTTAGGGACTGCCCTGTTTAAATTACTTTGTTCCAGACTAAAAACATATAGGGGGGAATTTATCAGAACTGGAGCAGACAAAATCTGGAGCAGATTTGCACTGCAGCCAATATGCTTCTATTTCTCATTTTCAAATCTCAACTGAGCAAACTAAAGAGAGATGCTGATTGGTTCCCATGGGCAACTGCTCCAGTTACTGCCTGCTCCAGTTTTGATAAATTCCCCCCACAGAATTTTATTTTTTCCTTTTGCTTTAGTCAGGTACATATGAAATATTGCATTTTCCATTTATATTTACCGCATGTAGCCAGCAGATCGCAAGAATACGGCAACAGGCAACCTAATAACCAAGCTGACGTAATTGTACGTTTTAAATAGTCCATGCTGTGAATGGACCAAAATAAGATAGGTGCACACTCCCTCTTTGTGTACTACTGCCAGGGAGGGAAACTTTTGCATTTTTTTAAATCCACAGATCTACTGCTGGGCTTTCTTATTAGACGATTATAGCTTTGAATTCAAAAATAACCTAGAGTGTGCAGATATCTTTTACCAGAGAATAAATCCCCCCTCGTACCCAACATTATATGCAGAAGCATTGTTAAAAACTAAAAACTCACCTTTCCCTCTAAATATGTTCCAGGTAGAGGTGTCTGTGAAGTTGACCAGCATAGTGAGGTAGAGGGTGATCAGTTTGGAGTCCTGCAGAATGTCCGGCTGAATAAAGGTTAAGAAGATTATCATTATCTCATACATACAGTATATGTTCTCATGCATCAAGAACTCCCTCTTGTAGCTTTGAAATGTATAAAAATATGTCCCAGGGCAAAAAGACTCACTTTCAGTGACTTCAGAAACTCACAGCAAATCCACAAGATGTCTTTAATTTGCTTTATCCACAAAAGAGTAAGGTCTTTGGACAGTGCAAGAGACACAAACCAAACCTGCAAGACAAATACCGGTTACAAGTAATTGCTTTTTGTCCGTCTCTTTACCCTTCATACTATTTGTATCTATTATAAAATAAAACTAATAAACAAATGTTGCTGTGCATCAACTAAGTGAAATACTTACATAAATATGTACAGCAAACATATTTTATACAAACATTTTATTGTTTAGAAATAAAAATGGTTGACTAATTAAGAATAGTATATTCTGTACACTGGAAATGGCAAATGACTGCTACAACCCTGAACGATTTTCATCAACAATTCAAAAAGTACCCTTCAAAATAGATAAGTAGAGATAAATAGACAATGATTTCTTAAATTGTAGCTATTTGATCAAAACAAATTATTCCTAAGACATTTATCCAATTTTTTCTTAAACTAAATCGAAATTTAATCACTTTAAAACCTCATACAAACTTTAACATGGTAATGTAATTCTAAAACACGTTCGGAATCTTTTTTTAATTTTTAATATGCAGCTTTCATTATAATAATTCTTGGAAATCCTGCCATGAAGGTCCTTGTTCAGACACTTCGTGTTATAATAACTGTCTCCCAATTGTGTTCCTGTGCTGTCACACTGTCACATGCACCCCGGTGGGGCAGTCCACCTTTGTCTGAATCATATTGCACCACATTGCATGGTACTATGCAATGTGGTGCGATACAATATACATGTGATGGTTAGTTGTGTTGGGGTGCCATAAAGAAATAATCACAAGAAGTATTGATAAAAATGGGTTTAGAATACATGCCTTGGGCTCATTCTCACAGTCCATACTGATAAGGATGCACCGGCAAAGTTTTTCAAATCTCTGTAAAATTACATAAATATGTGTAAGAACAGATGCAGGGGAGAAACTTGTAATTAATATATCAAATAAATAAATTATTAGTATCTGCATGGAAGTAATTCATCATTAATACTAAGAAGCACCATGACCAGGTTTACAACAATTCCAGGCGTCGACTGAAAGCAATCAGTGAACTGCTAATGATGAATTGCAAACACTGCAACTGTACTGAATCAGAAAGTCCACTCAGTTTACCATGATCTTTTCCCTGTTCTGGGATGGAGGAAGCTACTTAGATGAGTCATGTGTCCCTTTAGCAGGAGTAAGTGGACATTGCTTGGGTGCTCTCAGGCTGGTGCCATACTGTAGAAGCTGGAATGTAGCCAGCTTTTATGTCTTGGGTACTTATTCTGACCGTTCTTCACCATCTTAGATGGTAGAAAATGAGGAAAGCACCGATACCGATACTAGTGAGTATTTAAGCGAGTACTCGTACTTGCCCCAAATGCTCCCGATACTTATCCCGATACCGGAACTTCCGGTATCAGGAAGCCGGTGGCAAGTCATTACATGCTGCCCCCAGCTTCCTGTTTGGCTGGGAAAACGGCTCCATGCTCCCTCGTCACCAGGGAGCATTGAGCTGGCTTCCTGGCCAACCAGGAAGCCGGGGGGCGGGGAATTACTCACCCCCCATCCCCCCCATGCGGCCTTGCAAACCTGGGAAATAGAGGCATGATGACCAAGACGTGCCCACATCCCTGGTGGACTGACCCTTGACTGGAAAGAGGGTACCCATACCTTAATATCTTAAACCTGAACAATGGTTTGCCTGAGCTACCTAGAAATGGTGGAAGAGGAAGCTGGAACACCCTTCCTTGGTCCACTGAGGTTGACAAAAAATCTGTAATACGAAAAGATGATGTGGATGAGTGATAAACTCAGACAGCCTAGACCACATCAAGGCAATGGAGGGGGATCTGCTTCTGGTGAACTGCAACTGGACACAAGGATGGAAGGACAATGTCCTGCTTAAGGTGAAAAGCATAGACCACCTTAGGAAGGAAGGCCTAGGCCTCAACACAACCTCTGTGCAGGACCAAAAAAGAGTTCCTTGCAGGATAAAACTGCCAGTTCAGACACTCGCCCAGCTGAGTTGATACCTACAAGGAAAACTACTTTGTGGGTCGGAGCAGAGACATAAATGTCTCTGTTGTTCAAACAGGGGCTTCTGAAGCACTGAAAAGGACCATAAATAAATGGGATTTGACTAGGGGAGCAACATGGGAAACCCCTTGCACGAAAGTCTTGATTGGAGAGTCACTGGAACAGAATGTCAGGCGCAGAGATCTGGCCCCTGATGGTACTAATGGTCCAGACACAGCAGGAAAGAATAGATCTGTCCTAGAAAGAAACTCCTGGGGTAAAAATCCCTAGACTCACACCAGATGAAATACGTCCTCCACATCTGATGAAAGACCTTGCAAGAAGTAGCAAGCATCGATGGTGTAAGAGATGCCCCTGTCCCTTTAAACCTGCTTCAACTGCCATACTGCTAAAGCATGGGATGGAGAAGCCAGGAAGGCGAATCAGCCCTTGGGACAGCAGATCGTGAAGATCTGGCAGAGCCTATGGTGCATCTGCAAGAAGTCATACAATACTGGCATACCACGTTCTCCTGGGTCAGTCCAGGGGTACGACCGGCATGAGTACCACCGGCATGCCCTCCATGAGTACCACCGGCATGCCCTCCATCTCAATCCTGCAAAGGAGCTGAAGACCAATCTTCACAGGCATAGATCAAATTGTAGTGATCCCACAAAGCCACAAGTGCTGCCACCACTGATGCCAGCAAATCCCTGGATGCAAACCTTTCAAGTTTGTTGTTTAATCTGGGGGCCAGAAGGTTCTCTACAGCCTCCCTTTCTGTATATTTCATTGCCTGCAGCTACTTACAATTCAGGGGTAATGTGTGTATAAAGAGTACATAACGTTTTAGTTTTTTTCAGAATTCTGCATTCTGTTTCAAATACTTGATATATAGAGTTATATCAAAAATATGCTTTATAAGGCAACTAGGAAAAGAACACCTACCACTCTGTCCACCTGTAGTCTGAATATTATCAACAGTTTACGAGCTGTTCGAAAAATGGAAAGAGCATTGGACTTGACTGTTCCATTTTCTGCGCCTTCTAAAAAGACATCCACTTCTTGTCTGCGTTCAGTGTAAAAGAAAACAAAACAGAACAAAAAGACTTTATAGATAATGCTGTAATGGACTCCAAATTACACACTGCCTTATCACAAGGCTTCTTCAATAAAAAATAAAACAATAGTACCTGATTTCTCTCTGCAGCCGACATCTGCACAGGAATCGTCGAATAAGAGCTTGGATTTTTACTGCAGCTTTCTCTCTTTCTTTGAGGCCTTTTCTCTCTTCACGCAGCTGCCTTGCCTTGTCTAAGAACTGGTCCTTTGTAGCCTGAGATGCCCCAAACATTTTTGAAAACTGTGGAAGAAACAAGCCATAACATTTAGTCAAATTCTGGTATTACCTAAATAAATTGACTCTGTTGGTTTATTTATTTTTTTAAATTATTGATACTTACCTGACTAGAGGACTCCTAGCTTCGCTTTGCCGAAGAGCTAAGTCTGCAGCATCCAGTACATGTCTGGGTGTGTTGGAAGCCTGGTCCCCCACTGAATTCCACCTAGGGGCCCCTATGCCACTAAAGGACACACGTTTTTTGCGAAGGAGTTGCTATGAAAAGGAAAATTGCAGTTTATTTAACTGAGCCGACATTCTGGGTGATAGCAGCATTTTTGTTATTGTATTAAAGTCACTGTCACTTTTTTTTTTTAACTCTGGTACATACATCAAGGTCTTCCTGCAAGGGAAAGGATTGATACTTATCCTTCCAGGCAACCATGCCACTGAAACCCACTGTCAGCAGAAAGTTGGCTGGCTGAAAAACCTTCAGCATCTGGCACATTCAGGAGTTTCAGATGCCTGGTCCCCCTCTATGTGTTTTATGTCCTTCTTATAACCCTTATGTCACTGCAGGACACAGGACACTAGAAGAAGAAACCACAAATGTGGCTTCACGATCATTGTTACCCAAATGTGACCTTGACAGTTTTTGATACATACTAGGGCACTGACAGGTTAACAGACAGTCTACACAAATCATAAACACATAATACAAACTGGTGTTGTGGGAGGGAAAGGCCTCCAACATAGTGCAAGCTAGATATTTAGTTATCTGTGTGTATGTCAACAAATCCTTTTTTTACAAAATGAACGCTGGAATTCCACCCAGAGATTAAAAAAGGGAATACTTTACTGTTTAATGGCCTGGAGTGCTTGCAATCAGTCAAGGGCCCATGAATTGCTGTTCTAGTAAGACATTTCTGTTTTCAGGAACGTTGAAATATTATGGCATGTTCTGAAGCAAACCCTTCAAGAACCACATCCCAAAATAATTAATAAACAGCAAAAGTCTTGTATATAGGAATTAACCCAAATACATTTACTTTCATTTCATCTTTATAGTTTTGTTACAATGCCCACAAAATGACCATATAAGACCACTTTCGGTACACACCTTTCTTATGCAAGACAAATATAAAAAAATACAAATTCTTTCTTTATACATAAACAGTAAAGAAAACCCCAAAGATATTTTATAGAGCTTACCTTATTCTTTCAAATACAAATCAAAAGGCTTGCAAACCACTTTGTGCCCTCTGTCCTCAGACTCGAGTTCTACAATAAACACAAGACATAACAAAAAAAAAGTTTGGATATTTAAATGACAAAGAACAAATTACTTAAAAGTGAACTATGGCCCAATCTTTTCTGGCCATAGTTATGTTTAGGTTCACCGGAGAACATATACTAATGCCCTCCTGTGATCCAAAACCTAGCATATAGCAGGCTATTGCCCACTATATGCTGACAGCGCAGAGCTGCGCTGCAGCTGGGATGGATCCCAACAATATTTTCGGGATCCACCCCACTGCCTTATTGACAGCTGGCTCGGCCTCACTAGATCCAGCTGTGCCTGCCCCCTCCCCATCCAGACAGCACCGGAGGGGGAATCCGTGCAGTCACAAATCTCTGCAGGGAGAAGATCGGAACCTAAGCAATCAGCGGTATGTGATCGCTCGGTTCCCGATCAATAGAGTCGATGTGTTGCAGCTGCAGTGTCACACGTCGACTCTATTTATGGAGATGAGTGTATTTCACTTTCCCTATAATTCTTCTTTGATTTATTTCATATTCAATATCACTTGTCTATCATTGGGGGACATGTAATGTAAACTGTGCAAGGTTTCCTAAATTTCCCTGTTTCTTGAAGAAGGAGAAGAAAACAGAGTTAGGTACCTGGTAACGTATTTTCCATGAATCTTTCAGGACAGCACAGGAGAGAGAGGTTCCACCCACCTAAAACAGAAAACACATCATCCACAATTAAAATAAAATGAGCCGTCCCTCCCAACCACATCAGTTTTATGTGTTTCCTCAGGCCTAGCAGGAAAGCATAGTGAGAATTTGTTATTATTCCTTGAGGCCAGCGTGCTAGGTGCAGGGGACTCCCAGGTATTCTTCCTGGTTCAGAGAGCCAGCAAGAATTGAATTATTTGGGAATAGTTAGGTAATAAGGAGACCCTCCCTCCCTGTTTTCTGTTTTTTTTATTCCCAGAGGTTTTTCTCCCTCCAGCGAGGGGACAGAAATCATTCCTGCAAGGTAAGGGACCCTAGTTGCCCTCAGTTTTTTCTGTTATGTCTTGAAACTTCTTATCTGATCAGGCCATGCACTCACCTTTTCCTTTGGAGAAGACATGCCCAAGCCCCTTCTTTTGTGTCTATCCTGAGCTGCCCCTTCCCCCCTCTGCGGTTTTAGGTGGGAGGAGCCTCTCCTGTGCTGTCCTGGCAGATGAATTGGGAAAAAGCTTTTTAGGCTTTTAACTTGATGCTCAAAAATCGCCACAATCCTATCTATATGGGCAGAAATGTAGATACTACCGTGCTAACAAGTGACTAGAATAAACAGTTACCTCATGCTCGCTACAACTAGATCAAATGAATGAAACATTTTCCAACTTGCCCATCTCCTTTTTTTGTTCAACCATAATAAATCAGTTAAGTGATTAATATATTTTTGTGCATGTCACCAATATCCCAAACAGTCATAAACAAAATTAACTGCCATAGGTTTATTTTTTCCCCACGACATAGTGTTTTAACTTTTTTTGATCTCCTCCAGTCTTTTCTAATCACTTTATGTCTAAAAGAACTTTTTTTTTCATTGGCTGCATTATTGATAAGGAACCACTTTCCGACAGTGACAGAGGTGGACCATGTCTGTGCAATTTGTGTCAACATGGCCAATTTTAGCATCCCATACTACGGTAATATACTAACTACTAGGTCCTACAAGGTTCAGAGTCTCCGGTTCTCCAGCAAATATTATAAACATGTTGTGCACTTTTGTGACTTACACCGATCAGCCATAACATTACGACCACCCAACTAATATTGACTAGGTTCCCCTTTTGCCGCCAAAACAACTCTGACCCGTCAAGGCATGGACTCCACTAGACCTCTGGAGGTATGCCGTGATATCTGGCACCAAGCCGTCAGTAGTAGATCCTTTAAGTCCTGTAAGTTGTGAGCTGGGATCTCCATGGATCAGACTTGTTTTTCCAGCACATCCCACAGATGCTCAATTGGACTAAGACCTGGAGAATGTAGTGGCTAAGTCAAAACCTCAAACTCATTATTGTGTTCCTCAAACCATTCTTGAACCATTTTTGCAATGTGACAGGGTGCATTATCCTGCTGAAAGAAGCCATTGCCATCAGGGAATACTATTTCCATGACAGTGTGTACATGGTCAAGAAAAATGTTTAGGTAGGTGGCACATGTCAAAAGTAACATCCACAAAAATAGCAGGACCCAAGGTTTCGCCGCAGAACATTCCCCAAAACCTCCACTGGCTTGTCTTCTTCCCATAGTGCATCCTGGTGCCATCTGATTACCATACAGTACACATAATGTAAAACAAAATGTGATTAATCAGACCAGGCTACCTTCTGCAATTGCTCCGTGGTCCAGTTCTGTTGCTCACGTGCCCACTGTAAGCGCTTTTGGCAATGGACACAGGTCAGCATGGGCACCCTGACCGGTCTGCAGCCATGCAGCCCCATGCACAACAAACTGTGATGCACTGTGTATTCAGACACCTTTCTATTGGAACCAGCATTAACCTTTTCAGTAACTTCAGCAATTTGAGCTGCAGTAGCTCTTCTATTGGATCGAACTACCTGGGCCAGCCTTTGCTCCCCACATGCATCAATGAGCCATGACCGGCAATGACCCTGTTGCCAGTTTACTAATGTTCCTTCCTTGGACCACTTTTGGTAGGTACTGACCACTGTAGACTGGGGACATCTCACAAGAGCTGCAGTTTGGGAGTTGCTCTGACCCAGCTATCTAGCCATTACAATTTGGCCCTTGTTAAAGTCAATTAAAACCTTACACTTTTTTTACAATTTTTTCTGCTTCCAACACATGAACTTTATGGATAAACCATTGACTTGCTTCCAAATATATCCCACCCACTTCCAGGTTCCATTGTAACGAGATAATCAAAGTTATTCACGTCACCTCTCAGTGGTCATAATGTTACGGTTGATCTGTGAATATTGAGGTGCAATCTGAGCCGCAGGTCAATATTTAAGAGTGCATATTATGAAGCTGCTTTCCAAGTTTCCATGAGAACATAATTGTCCTTGATATCTTAGTCACCTGGAGTCTAATGGATATCAAGCATATACAGGATTTTTTAAACTATGTTTGTGCTATTCCAAGGCTCTTCAATTGGATTATAATGCTGAGCATCTACTGTCAAGCAAGATATTGCAATAATTCATTCTAGGGAATAATTCATTCTTCATAATTTTCAAAGCAATTAGTTTTTTGGTTTAAAAATGCCAGCTTCCATTTGCATACTTTCAATGAATTTTCTTGAGGCTGAATTTTAGTAATGCAGCATGTATATTCTCCTGAAATCCACCTTAATAAAACATCCATTCTAATATAGGCCAAGTCAGAGAAACCCATCCAACATTTGTGCTGCACCGAAGAAAATGACCTCCAAAAGCCGATGGACAATTCTGATCAAAGCTAGGAAAAAACTGATTTAAAACTAAATTTTTTTTTAGTTTTGAATAGAATGGAGAAGGGTTAGAATTTCTTTTCAGTTTTAATTGCTGCTGGATCTCCACTGGGGAAATGTAGCCTCTGTTTCTGGTAACCATTATTACTTGGGCTGAAAATTATGGCAAATCCAACATTTGTAGTTGTCATCAGAACAGGAAGAGAGGATAACTTTTCCCATGATCTGACCGCCTTTCAAAAAGGCGGTCCGATCAGGTCCACCTGTCAGTTTTTCAGCCAGATGTTAGTCTATGGGCAGCCGGATCTAAACGGACAGACTTCTGCTTACATCCGATTACCCCAAAATCCGGCCAGGCCTGGAATATAAAACACAACAGAATTCCATTTTGGTAGACCTGACTGTGATGGATAAGGGGTAATCAGATATAAATGGACGCATGTCTGCTTACATCCGACTTCCCATAGAGCTTACATGGGTCTGGTAAGTTCAGTTTATTTCCTCTATCATAAGACATGTCAAATCCATTAAGGGTTTTAAACTAGACATAAACACTGTAATCAAGTTGTACATTCATTGTTCAATCGCCTTAAGGGCTTTTGTTCGCCTTAGGTGGGTCTTGCATTCTCATTCAAGCCAAAGCTGCTTGAAGCAGGTGAAATGCAGGTCAGAAGGTCAGCTGCAGGTAAAATGTGACTGCCAATGAATTCTAAATGATCTCAAAAGCATGTTAAACTGATGCCGTCAACACAAACCCAAAGCCCCATGACACAGGATCTGATAGTTAGTGATGGGCTCGGGCGTGTTTGCAAGCGCCTCGTGCCGAGCCTGCTGGGAAGCTGTCAGCGCGTAGGGCCAATCACAGACACTGAGACACTTCCCGATCTCTGCAGCTGCGGACCGGGAACATGTCTCAGTGCCTGTGATTGGCCCTGCGCGCTGACGGCTTCCTGGCTCAGCACGAGGCGCTTGCGAACACGCCCGGGCCCATCTCTACTGATAGTTACAAAAACTCTGCAATATTGGGACCTACCTGATCAATCCATTCAATTTGTAATTGACAATCCCTGTACCCTAATGGCCGGTGCACACCTAGGCGATTTGTCGCGCAAAACAGAGACTCGCATTGAAGTCAATGGAGGCTGCTCACACCTTTGCGGTTTGTCGCACAACCAAAGTCGCCTGTTGCGCGAAAAGGTCCAGGAGCTATTTTTGGGCAGTTTGGGTCCCATAGGCATCTCTATGCACTGAAAATCACACGTTTTACAATGAACAGTCACGCAATAGAAAACGCGCAAAACAGCTCGGCATCTGAATCGCCTAGGTGTGAACCTAGCCTAAAGCTGTTGGTTGAGTTAAAGTGCATAGTACAATCAGATCGTAATGTGTACGGCCAGTTTTAGGATTCTAATTCATGTCATCTGCCTATTTTTACACACTGTCTTTACACTTGTTTATATAGTGCCAAGCAGAAAGCATGCATACGAGATATAAGCTACATTCTGTATGGCTGATCTATTAGCCATTGTCTTTCACCGTGTCCTGTACAGATAGCCTTTTAAGAAGTCAGTGCCATCAGTCCTAATTACTACAATACAAGGGTTTGAGTATTTTCTAAATACATCATCTGCCTCAGCTCGTAATAGAAGTCCTACTAAAATATATTTATTAAAGAACAGCAGCTGACCTGATGTGTATAATCCCCATTTCACTACAGCAGCCTAGGTGCACGGTTAAATGACAGCTGACTGCCCTGCTAATGATAAATAAACAACTCTGGGAAGTCAGGGGTTAAGGGTCAGAGGGGGTGTCTAACCTTATAGGGGTACAATATGTCCTAGATCTCCCAAAACAAGAGCCACTCCCGGCTGCAGACAAGAACTCCAGCTGCCTCTGATCGGACTGTTTTCGCAAGCGCACCAAGTGAGGGCGGAAACACGTCAGGGAGCACACAAGCTGAACTGGCACGGCGCCGTGAGGAGGAAAAAGCCATGATTGTTGTGGGCGCCGTTTCTAGTCCAAGCTACTTTTTTACAGTGGTAACATTGCAATCGTGAACAGTGATGTATCCCTGATTTAACGGGCGGCTCTTACATATGTATCGTCCCTGTGAATTTGGTCTATGTGTGTTTGCCTGGCTGTCCTTGTTCATACGTCATGCCATTACACCAGACAGGAAGAGGGCAGGCTACAAGTCTGGGGACTGAGGGGGAAATGCGTCAGTGACGGGCGGAAGTGTATGAGGTGGACTGGGTGGCTCCCGTATTTTGGCCTGAGGGAAGTTTATCGGGGTTGATGGTGAGTGCTAAGGCTTTTAATTATTTATTTTTTGATTACAAGGGTGGATTGTTAGGAGGATGGCCGGCATGTTTCCCTGATACACCTCCATGAAGTTATGGAAGATGCTGAGATACAGTCTACAGTAATGAGCAGCAGGATGGGACATAGGGAAACAATGGTGTGCCTATACTCCACCGCCTCAGTGTGTTTCCCTCACCTATATGTCTAATGGTCACATATACTGCTCAGTAAATGCAGTGCAAAAAAAAAAACAGTCACCAATGGCATACCTTCCAACATTTCAAGGAGGTAAAAAGAAGGCGCGCCATACCTCCTATCTGTTCCCAAAATCATTAAAAAGCAGAACTATTATCTACTGATAATGTGCCTTCAACAGGCTAATTAAGTTTTCAAATAAGACCTTTCCATTTTCATTACATTTGACCATTTTAGTCCCAGTGACATCATTATTTGTTCTCTCTGCGTCTCTATGCAATGCAGGCTGATCATGGCAGGTGGGAGGAGTCTGCAGGGTGTTGTAAATAGCTTAATGAAAACATCACAGCACCCTTTCTCAGTACTTCTCTCAAGAGCCCTGAGGAAGCAGTGGGCAGGCTCTTGGGAGGAGTTATGTACATATCAGAATGCCTTGATAGTTTGATGTCAGTCTGGAAAGGTCAGCATTCCTAGGCCGGCTGGATTTGCAGTGTAACAAAACCAACCTAATGGATGTAAACAGGTTTACATATAGAAAAATTAGTTTAAAAAAAAAAAAAAAA
>NW_017306286.1:1566982-1578611 GCF_000935625.1 Nanorana parkeri | reverse complement strand
GAATTAGGGTTCCCCCGAGCGCACCTGGCTGTCAAATGGGGCGCTGAGCCATGGGTAAAGACACAGTTTTGAGATCTGATCTAACTCTGCCTATCAAAAGTACTGACAGTGACTCCTGTCTGGCTGTAATCTGTGAGGCCGGGCTGTCCATTCTATAGGGACTTGCCTTAAATGATGCCTCTTGATCCGATCATCTTCTTCTTTCCAGTCCGCGTGCACGCTGTCGGGCTGAGTGCATTGACTTACCCTGTGTCTCTCCTCCTCTTCTCCTGGCCGAACATCTCTACTGCGCATGCGCCCGCCCCATGATCCTTTCAGGCCGCCTGAGAATCTTCAGACGGGAGCGCGGGGCGGAGACACAGGTAAGTTTTAACCTTTTTTTGGTCACTTTTTTTTTTTTTTTAATGTATTTGCATATACCTACTGCTTACTAGCCGTAGATACATGCAAAGAACCCCAAGGGTTTAATTATACTTTAACAATACTGTATCTAATTTGTGTATCACTTGGCTGTAGATCCTGAAATCATCTCTGAATTGGTGCTGACACCTTCCTTCTGGAGGGTGACAGGTCTCTGTGTGTGTTGTAAAGTAGTCACCTCTCCAAGCTCACTCCTGTGATGGACTACAATCTCATTTTTAGTTTATTTGTATTGAGATTGTAGTCCATCACAGGAGTGAGCTTGGAGAGGTGACTACTTTACAACACACACAGAGACCTGTCACCCTCCAGAAGGAAGGTGTCAGCACCAATTCAGAGATGATTTGAAGATCTACAGCTGTGTGATACACAAATAAGATACATTTGTGTTAATAATTAGGATACTTGAATGCATTTTTAAGATGTAACTCCTGAGTATAGTGTCACTTTAATACTGGCAAAGTTGATGTCATGCAGCATATGTTGTGACTTTTTTGTGTAATTACCTTTTGCCAAGAGGGGCCATCTTACTTTTCAAAAATGTACATTTTGCACCCCTGTAGTGCCATAATGTTCCCCCATAAAGTGCCCTGGTATAGAGGTCATTAGAACCACTTACTAGTTCATTACAGACCTTTGACTATACTAATCTCCATATAAACATTATTATTTGCTTTTTATGTATATGAATTCTGTCCGTTTACTTGCAGGAAGAAATGTCGGGAGAGAGTGTGGTTAGTACTGTGGTGCCAGCAGCTACAACCAGGACCACCTCATTTAAGTGTGCCAGCACCAGTTCAAAGTATGTGAAGCTGAATGTGGGTGGTGCACTGTACTACACAACCATGCAGACACTCACCAAGCAAGACACAATGCTCAAAGCAATGTTCAGTGGGAGAATGGAAGTATTAACAGACAGTGAAGGTATGAAAGCACAAATTCCAGTTGCATTGCTATTGTTAATGTGTTTCAAGGTCCGTTCACACATCTAGCGGTGACCTACCCTGTACTGCACTGGATCAGCACAGGTCACCACTATACCAGTAATGTTTAAAACAAATATAAACAGTGATACAATGTACACTACCAGAGCTGTCTCCGTGCACTAGCTAGTGTGACTGGATGATTATACTACAGGTATTTTGTATTAATCAGTAAGGGCCGATTCACACCATCTGCATTGAAGCTGCGAAGCCCCAACGCAAGAGGAGGCATTTTGCCTTGTTAGGGATGGTGTGCATTCACACCACCCCGTTGTGGTAGGAATGTGGTGGTGTATGCTGAAAAAAAAAGGTAAGGCCTTACTTTTTCAATGCAGCGGGATGTGACACGGTAGAACCACCTTGCACCCCACTGTGCCTATAGAACTGAATGAAATGTCACTTGTGACATTTAAAAAAAAAAAAGCTGTAACAAAAAAGTGCACAGTGCGATGTGCTGGGATCAGTACTGGACGCTGTGCGATTAGGGCAGCATCTGGTATGAATGGACACTAAACATTTCTTTCATTTTTTTTTCCCAAGCATTCTAAAAAGAACTTCTGTAGCTTTTGTTCAGATTTGAACCATAGAAACTTTCCAACTGTCATTTTCCAGTGCAGTCTTAAATCTGTTGTATTGCACTGCTAATCCTGAATACTGGTAAATGTGTTTGAATAAACTGTTAATACCTTGTCCTATACATTTTCTTGCTCCTAGTCACCTGTTCATACATACTAAAAGATGTAGTGGGGGGGAAATTCTCCCCCCGTGAGACTTTTGCAGTCCAGTGTGAGAAAACCCCTCTTTGTTTATGTTCTCATGCACACGTGGGATTACTCTATATTACAAATCTTTTTTTTTAACCTTTTTAGATGTTTCATTGCAGCAGCCAAAATAAATGAATGCATGTTTTTTTCTGATCACCTTCACAGTAATCTGTCCTTATAGAAAGATTCACATAAGAGTGAAAAGTCCAGAGAAGGAGGGAGAAGTGAACAATCTAGGACAAATTTGTTAAGACAGGCAGTGTTGATATTTTCTTTACAAATGATAATGAAAAAAGCCAGCACAGCACAGACGGGGTTAACATACCCTTCACAACCCCTCCTAACATTACAAAGATGGAGAAGCAAGTAGAAATTTGAACCCCCTAAGAAGCTAAGAAACCCTAACCTAAGTAATAGAGCGGTGTAAACGGCAAACAGCGTTTTATATGTACGTACGTACGTACACACACGTACGTGTACACACACACACACACTGTGTTCAACATTTATAATGCTGTTACATGGGATAAGAATAAAGAGAAATTCTCCAGTCCAGTTTTATTTAATTTTGTTGCTGTAATTGAAGAAACAAAGCAATGAAAGCATGGATACTGATAAGTGTTTTGTGCAGGTTGGATTCTAATTGATCGATGTGGCAAACATTTTGGGACGATATTAAACTACCTGCGTGATGGAGCTGTTCCTCTTCCAGAAAGCCGGAGAGAAATTGAGGAACTCTTGGCAGAAGCAAAGTATTACTTGGTGCAAGGGCTGGCAGATGAGTGTCAGGCATCTCTCCAGGTAGCGTTATCACAGAGATCTAAGCACTTGGCAACAAGAAACAATACAAATGTATATAGATTTCATAGGAGGAAGCATGTTCCTAGGAATTCACGTAAACAGTGAAATATGAATGTGCTGCTTTTATCAAACATCATTTTATGTCACTGCCATTGCATTCATTGTCTAGTTTTAACATTTCATTGTTTATGGGAAGTCTTTAAGTCTGTTTCCTTTGTGAAGTTACTCATAACATACTTTTTTCAAAAGTATGGACAGACTTTGTTCCTCAGCTAAATAATAAGATTATGTTCAAGAGGGGAAGGTCCTACATCCACACCCATAAAGCAATATGTAGACAAAAGAGACAGTTCAGAAGCCAAAAGGCTAAGGGCTGGAAGTCATGGAGGGCTTTTTAGGCAATTATGAATCAGAAAATTGTGTACAAATATCATATTTTATTAAAGACATTAAAAATACGGAACATAAAAACATATGCATATTGGTGCTTAGCCTAAACTTGTTAAGCATAAACCTCGTATACTCCTATACAGAGATAAGTTATATGCTTTATATGATCTTTGAAACCCGGGAGATCTGTCTTGATATTTGTTATTATAAGTGTAACTCCTTCTTTCCCCTTTGTGTTGACATAAGTTATAATCAGTGAGTCCTTAGTTGGAATCAATGGACGGTTACTGTTGTGGAAAATTCTCTACGCATTTCACCACAGCCGTGGCTTCATCAGGAGGAACATAAGCTGTGCATGATTATAACCATATATGAATATATAATAGCAGCAGCTATTCTCCCATTGAAGTGAGCAAAACAGGTCTGCAGAGGCTTCAATTGTCACAGCCTTGGTTCCCCCTAGGGGTCCACAGGAGAAAACCGAGCAACAAAGAGGACTGCAATGAAATGATCCCTGTTGATTCAAATAGCATAGCATATGTGTTTAGGCTTTCCAAGATGAGCAGCAAAATGTGTTCCTCAGCTAAGTAATCGCAGCTACCCCGGACCCAGGCTAAGAGATCTTTCCTAACTATTGCCATGGCTAAGACTGACTGAGCTCAGCTTATCAGGTCAGAGTTTCTACAAGCCAGTGGACCCTAACACCCTACTCCATCCCCTGTAATAGCCAATTAGCCCTCTCTCAGCGCTGCATTGTGGAATGAAGAGCATCCTTTGTTCTACCTAACTGAAATTATGGATTAGTTCACAATGGTAGACAAAAATAGTAGTATGGCAGGAGACAGAATGCAAGTGTAAGCAGTTGGAGAGCAGCGAGCCTTTACACAATCAATCCCTCACATAATCAGTAGTAATCTTGGGTCACGCTTTGGGTTGGGCAACAGTGCTCTTGCCGTTTCACTTTTGCATGGCAAATCGCATCTTTGTTTAGTATGGAGAGTTTTAGTCCACACATTTTAGCACTGGGATCAGGGAGCTTCATTTTAAATCTACCTGGGCACTGTTAGACCTATGTGAGCATAGCAGAAACACTGAAACTTTGTGATGATGTAGTTATTTTCTTGTATGACTCACCATGTTTTTTTATTCTAGCAGAATAAAGATGTGTATGAACCTTTCTGCAAAGTTCCTGTTATCACATCCTCAAAGGAGGAGCAGAAGCTTATTGCCACATCCAATAAGGTAAGAAAAAAAGAGTTTACTGTCATATGAGAGTAAAACATAGAAGAGACCCAGACTTCAACTTTCTGTGCTCAGTGTACAGCATTATTATTCATACATCAGTAACTAAAACCGTTGCTTTTTTTGATGTAATAGATTCCAATTTCAGTGTATAAATGTGGTTATGTACGTATGAGAATAGTCAGTGGATATCTGAGACCATTGGAGATATGTGCATTGAATTTTCCTTCTCACTGAAAACAACATTCTATGAAGTCTTGGTGAAGTGGATTCATAAAACTAGAAGCCTCCAAACTCTTCCTGGTATTTTTTTTTAGTGTTGCTTAGAAAGTTATGGAATCTATCATCCATATTATATCAGTATATATCTCTTGTTGGATGTGGTAGCTTTTTATAATTGAGGCATATATATGCAGCTGCACTGAGCCACTAACATTACCTAGCAAATATTCTTGTAATGTCAGATACCTCCAGTTCTACCAAGAAGTTGGAACACTTGCAATTGTGGTTGGTAGGTGTTTTATATAAGGGGCTTTTTTGGTAGCCTCACTCCAGATAGGTATATGTACCGTATTTTTCGCTCCATAAGACGCACTTTTTTCCCCCCAAAAGGAGGGGGGAAAAGTGCCTGCGTCTTATGGAGCGAATCCCGACGCCCGAGACATGCAGTTTCGGGCGCCGGGCGAGTAGTAGGAGCCACTGCTCGTTTAATACGAGTGATCTAACGAGATCACTCGTATTAAAGCCGAGCAGCGGCGGCGGCGATCGAGTTCAGCAGCAGGAGCCACTGCTCGTTTAATACGAGTGATCTAATGAGATCACTCGTATTAAAACCGAGCAGCGGCGACGATCGAGACAACCATAGAGCAGACGAAGAATAGACGTTCTTCGCCTGCTCTGTGTCATCACTGAAACCGTGGCGCTGTAATCACAGTGCCACCTGTCTCAGCGGTCACTAACTGCAGCTTCTGTGGCAGCTTCTGTCATAGAAGCTGTCACAGAAGCTACAGTCTCGAGTGCTCCATAAGGCGCGGCGGACCTCCCTGCGTCCTATGGTCCGGTGCGTCTTATGGACCGCAAAATACGGTATTTGCTATAGAATGAAACTGGATTAAAATTGATTAGTGTGGGGAAAATGCAAGTCAAATGCAATGCCGTATGCAGTATTTTTTATGACCACATTTCATCTGAGACTTTCTGGTATGAGAGAAGTCCTTGAGTCGGTATTGATTTCTTAGTTTGATTTAAAGTGTATGTATTGCTAACATTTTCTTTTTCATTGAAGATGGATTAGGGAAAGTTAAAACCCCTGTCTGTGTACTGTTATGGAGATTTTCCTTCACTTGTCCCAAAAATGCAACTGGAAGTGAGATGGAATCTCTTCAAAGTAAAGGGAATTCCCCTCAAACAGTTGTCACCAGGATATTTGTGCCCAAGCGTTAGTGTTTTGGATCTACATACTTTAAAGTACAACTAAAGGTCAAACACTTTTTGTCTGTGTCACTTTGTGAAGATTTTCTTAACTCCTTGTCTTGGAGAAATGGGAAGTGAGAGAAACTTTCTTTAAATAAAGGGAACCCCTCTTAGACAGTGTTCAAATGAACAAGTGTCCTCAAATATAGATTTCCCATCTTGATGATTTTCTTGAAAATGTATACATTTGATTGATTTACAGGTTATATGACTTATCTCTGTACTCAAAGTCCAGCGATCAAGTAATTAATGCTGATTTCCAGGCATACCTTGTTCCCCACAGTTGTAGCAAGTCCCATCCTCTGTTGAAACTGAATTTGGTAAATTCCTTTTAAACGTACATTTCCACACTATAACCCTTTCAAGCTGCAGCAGCTATGCTTAGCACACCTTCATTTCCTTTCTGATCAACCTCTATCCATCATCAATCACTTCTCCCCCTGATTCCTCCACCCTCCCCCCGATTACTGTCATTGGTACCCATCTCACATCATAAGCTTTACCACTATCAGTCATTTTGTTCCCAAGCTCTATGTGAAAGAACACATGTCTGGCTCCCTTTTAGCCGTGTCTGCAAATCAGCAGACTTCGCGGCTTAAGTCTGCAGCACCCAGTGGCCAGCAGAAAGAAGCAGGCACATCTAAAGGGATGTTCTTTCATATAACTGTAAAGGCAGAATGCTGTGACAGCCTCTCCCACCACACAAACAAGTAAACAGGTATTTCTTGAAAGAGAAAATTATTTGATTGAGAATTTTTTATTGGATATTAACCTCCCTAGCGGTATGATTATGGAGGATGTTAGCATGCCAAAGCGGTACATTGTTTTTCATGGCAATTTGTTGTTTTATATTGTAGGCCTGTAATTCTTAGTAAATCTTAGGAATAACTCACCTAAATCTGTCCAAATAAGAGTCCAGTAGACATCCTGGGTATGATAAAGTTTGAAATACAAAATTATAATATAATAAATAATTATAAGAAATTTAAGGTAAGTGACACTTTTGCGCAATCCCGAGTGTGGCTCGGGGTTACCGCTCTTGGTACTGAAAATTAACCCCGAGCCACACTCGGGAATACCGCCAGGAAGGTTAACCCCCCATTGACACTGAGCGACATGAAAATCGCGCGATATTGCGCGACGAGCGATATTGAGCGACGTGTCGCACTACTGTTTCCTATTTGGCTGTATGCAATCAGGAGCAATATCGCTCGAAAAAAGGGTCATGTAGGAGCGACAAGCTACCAGAGACGAGCTACAAGCGATATTGAGCGACGAGATGTGAACAGCTCCATTGAAATGGATTGGAGAAGCTACATAGAGCGATATCGTATGGAAATATGAGCGATATCGCTGCAAAAATCGCTCGATAAACCGCTCAGTGTGAATGGGGAGTAAGGAGAGGGGAGACAAGCAAAGGTATTATATGTATACACTACACTTTGGGGGGCGGGCAGGAAAGACAGGCAAAGGTATTATATGTATACACTAAACTTCAGTTTTAAAGTCTTCTGAGAGTGCTTCCCGTTTCCGATCTGTAGAACTACATCTGCTCCCTGCATACGCTTTCATGTGAGATTTCACATAGGAGACTATTGTAAATCTTATACACAGGCCTGAGCGTTTCTAAGTGCTCAATGTGAAATATTTTACTTGCTAAGTTTCTGGATAGAGGAATTGCTTACAAATATTATCTTATTGTTGTTCCTGATTAAGATTTGTTCAATAAGTTACCATACCATTGGAATTTGTTTTCATAATGGCTTTTGTACTTATAGAATAATAACATTGATTAAGCCAGTTACTGATTTTTGTTTTACTTCTCCTTACAGCCAGCAGTCAAGTTGCTTTACAACAGAAGCAATAATAAGTACTCGTACACCAGGTATGGCTGATACACTCCCAGTGTGGGTCCTTGTAAAAACTGCTTGAGTAGGAATGGTGATTTTGTAATATGTGGATGATTTTAGTCTTCAGACTGTTGTGTGCATCAGGGTCATCTCAACAAAATGAGTGGCCTAAGATGAATAGGAAAAAGAGGGTTAAAAACTGCTTGGTTCAAACATTTGGTGTCATTACAAAGGAAAATATCAGTCTTTGGTGGCAGTGAATGAATGTACATTAGTATATGAAGATTAAGCGCTTACCAAAACACACATTTATCCATGGCACTTTTACAGAGAGAAATATAACTTCCTCCTAAATTTTCTTTAGTACAATGCAAACATGACAGATACAATATGCAGCGCTTAAAATAAATGGCTCACATATTGTCCTTCTAAAACACAATGAGGGGAATTTATAAAAACTGGAGCAGCCAGAATCTGAAGCAGTTGTCCTTTGCAACCAATCAGCTTCTAACTGTCATCATCTTAAGAGAGAAGCTGGTTGCCACAGGCAACTGCTCCAAATCCAAATTCTGTTTGCTCCAGTTTTGATAAATTCCCCCCTGTGGGGAATTTATCAAAACTGGTGCAGACAAAATCTGGAGCAGCTGTGCATGGCAACAAATCAGCTTCTCTCTTTAATTTTCTTACACTATATTGCCAAAAGTATTGGGACGCCTGCCTTTACAAGCACATGAACTGTAATGGCATCCCAGTGTTAGTCCATAGGATTCAATATTGAGTTGGCCCTCCCTTAGCAGCTATAACAGCTTCAACTCTTCTGGGAGGGCTGTCCACAAGGTTTAGGAGTGTGTCTATGGGAATGTTTGACCATTCTTCCAGAAGCACATTTGTGAGGTCAGGTACTGATGTTGGACGAGAAGGCCTGGCTCGCAGTCTCCGTTCTAATTCATCCCAAAGGTGTTCTATCGGGCTGAGGTCAGGACTCTTTGCAGGCCAGTCAAGTTCCTCCAACCCAAACTCGCTAATCCATGTCTTTATGGACCTTGCTTTGTGCACTGGTGCGTAGTCATGTTGAAACAGGAAGGGGCCATCCCCAAACTGATTCCACAAAGTTGGGAGCATGAAATTGTCGAAAATGTCTTGGCATGCTGACGCCTTAAGAGTTCTCTTCACTGGTACTAAGGGGCCAAGCCCAACCCCTGAAAAACAACACCACAACATAATCCCCCCCCTCCACCAAATTTTAGACTGGGCACAATGCAGTCAGGGAAGTACCGTTCTTCTGGCAACCACCAAACCCAGACACGTCCATCGGATTGCCAGACAGAGAAGCGTGATTTGTCACTCCAGAGAACGCATCTCTACTTCTCTGGAGTCCAGTGGCGGCATGCTTTACACCACTGCATCAGACGCTTTGCATTGCACTTGGTGATATAAGGCTTGGATGCAGCTGCCCAGCCATGGAAACCCATTCCATGAAGCTCTCTACGCACTGTTGTGTCAATCGGAAGGCCACACGAAGTTTGGAGGTCTGTAGCTATTGACTCTGCAGACAGTTGGCGACTTCTGTGCACTGTACGCTTCAGCATGCGCTGACCCCGCTCTGTCATTTACGTGGCCTAGCACTTCGTGGCTGGGTTGCTGTTGTTCCCAGCTTCTTCCAATCTGTTATAATACCACTAACTGTTGACCATGGAATATTTAGTAGCAAGGAAATTTCACGGAATACCTGAATCCAATGATTTGGAGGGGTGGCCCAATACTTTTGGCAATATAGTGTATCTTAACTGAACAAAGGCGGGGGACTTTAAACCTTTTTTTTTATATATATATATATATCCACACACACACACACGTGACTTTCATTTTTAAATCTTTTTTTTTTTACACTTTATTGCTATCACATAAGGGGCTATGTGATGGCAAAGAGGATGTGACCGGTCCTGTTTATGGAGTCATCAGGGGACTATTAGAACCTTAATGTCACCTATGGAACCCAAAGAAACTGATGAAGCATACATCGTACTTCATCAGCTTCTTCTCCCGCTACAGCAGCCGAAGAAATGACAGCCTTGTCATTGACCAGTATTGATTATTAATTCTATCTGCCTTATCATTGTTCTTGCAATAGGGGAGGATACAAGTGGGGGCCTTATCCACTTGTCCTACTGATGTCTTATCCTTTAACAGTTCCCCTCTTTCACTATTGAGGACACAATTATAGGCTCCTCTACAACTGCTGAGTCATGCTTTTTCTCGGCAAAGCTCTTGCTCAGTCCCTCTGCTTATTGTACAGAAATATCCCTGTCGGTACAAATCCGGTGGTATTTGGGGAACTGTCCTTTTTGGTATGGCCTTAATCCAATGTCTAAAGTGACTTAGACAAACCCATTACAATTGGTTTCCCAAGTTTCATTATCTGCCAGTTGTCACTCTTTTCACTTCTCATGCTTACATCTGTCCATAATCGCCACACTTTCTCGCCCTCGAAGAGCCTTGAAGAATCCTTGGATATGTTGTGAATCAAACACAGGGGTTAAGAGTACCTTTTTGCCTCAGAAGAAGAAGCCTAGACTCCAGCAGCTAAGTCTTCTGCTCCCTCCCTTAAAAGTTCCTTTCGCCCCTAGAGTTCCAAACAGGGTATACAGTTCTATCACAAGGCCTGGGCCTGCAATCCCGTCAAGGCAGGAAGTTTGCCCTCTTTGCAATAAAGAGGCACCCTCATTTTTATAAGTGAAGAGATGTCTTTCAGACTTCTAGCTGTTCTGGTAGCAGGACACTTCCAACACAGAGTGAATTCAGAGTGTTGTTACCAAAGGCTACAAGCTAGAGTTTCACTCCCTGCCTCATCCTGGTTTCATATCTGCAACCTTTTTTACTGTCCCCAAGGTCAAGGGAGATGGCTATCCTATCCTAGACCTAAAGAACCTCATTCGGTTCCTACAGGTCAAAAAGGTTTGGATTGAATCCACCTGATCTGTCATTGCCTCCCCTAATCGGGGGGGATTTCTTGGCCTTGGTGGATATCAAGGATAATATTTACACGTCGCCATTTTCCCCACCTACCGTCACTACCTTTTTGTTTTCCTGTGGGCACCTAGCATTTTCAGTTTGTTACTCTTCCCTTTGTGTCTTTCCCACGTTCACCAAAGTGCTGGCTCCTGTCTTGGCCATACTTTGCTCCCAGGTAATCTCCATACTGGGGTACTTGGATATCTGCTTCTGAGGGAGCAGTTGGCATCATCCCTGTTGTCCAACATTCAAAGGATCCTGAACCTCCAGAAATCAGTGCTGGAAACTTACCATTGCTTGTAATACCTAGGCTTGGTCACGACCCTATCCAGAGTCTACACTGCCACAAAAGACGTTGTGTTCGCTGTCTCTCCGTTGCCATCTTCGGACCCTGCAGTGCAGAAAGCCATAAAGATGTCCGTAGGGCTGCAGCTAATGATTATTTTCATAATCGATTAGTTCGCCGATTATTAACTTTGATTAATGGGATAAAGAAAAAAAATACCATCTACTTAAAATAAAATACAGAAATGCAGCGTCACAGACAAAAAGTTTACTTCAGAAAAAAATCGCACTACACTGGAACGCGCAGGGCTGAAAATGCCTTTTCCCACTATATATATATAGAGATATATATCTCTCTATATATATATATATATCTATAGATATAGAGAGATATATATCTCTGTGTGTG
>NW_017306286.1:1548428-1566859 GCF_000935625.1 Nanorana parkeri | reverse complement strand
TTTGCATGTTAGTGTATTTAGCTTTTATTTATTTAAACCTTTTTTCTTTTTTTAGGTTTATTGCTGAGAGCAATAGCCCGCCTGCTATTGGATATTTCAAATTGCAATAGCCAATAGCAGACTGACTATTGCACCCGCCCACTGCCTGCTGTCAATCAGCAGAAGGACCTGAAGAAGAAAGTTCTCCATTAGGTCCTCCTCTGCTGATTGTCAGTGGGCAGGTGCAATAGGGAGCCTGCTATTGCATTTTAAAATATCCAATAGCAGGCTGGGTATGGCTCCCAGCCTCTAGATGCAGAGAAGGTGCGGTGGCACTAGGGGTAGAGTCGGAATGGAGCAGAGGTGGGGCAGGGCTGAGGAGAAACGGGCTGGGGAAGAGGATACACGGTGGCGGCAGCAGGGTACGAGAGGGGGGCAGTGGCGGAGTGCAGTCACAGCGGTCTCTCCTTCCTGCTGGTGGCGGCTGCAGTGGTCTGTGTCCCCGCTGCCTCTGCCAACACAGGCGGGGGAGAGCACCGGAGATTGAAAGGGACTCGGACCGCTGCAGCCAGCACCAGCGGGGGGGAGAACGGAGGAGCAGAACAGTGACAACTAATTGTAAAGCAACTAATCGAGGATGAGAATCGTTGTCAACGATTTTTATTATCCATTATAATCAATTGGTTGTTGCAGCCCTTGATGTCTGCCAAAGTGTTGAATCTTTTGAAATTTTAATCAACTGGAAGAAGGTAATTCTTCCGGTATAAATAGATATCTTTTTTTTTTTTTTCTTTCTATTCACATCACTATGACTGTTTGCTATTATTCATTAAATGCCTAGTGATTGTGCAAAATGGTATATTAAAAAGATGTGCTTTGCTGGCATTGTGGCCTTTGGCCCATGCACTTGCCTCTACCCTGCTGTGTGTTCAGAATCTGCCACTTTGTCTACAGGAAAGAAGAAATTGTTTGGTGCTAATTGGGACAGATGCCGCTTTGTCCTTTTTATAAGATGAAAGTGTAAAGTAGATCTCATCAGTCATATAGTCTCTATTCTATCTCTAAAAAATGTGTTACAAGGCTTTTCTGTTTTTTATATTAACCAGTCTTTTCTGCTGTAGGTTTCCAGTCAGCAAACCAATTATTTGAATTTTAATTTCTTTCTCTTCAGCATGATCACATGATTAATCCTGAATTATATCTTTTTTTCAGCAATTCTGATGACAACATGCTGAAGAACATTGAGCTGTTTGATAAGTTGTCTTTACGATTTAATGGGAGGGTTTTATTTATTAAAGACGTAATTGGAGATGAGATCTGCTGCTGGTCATTCTATGGTCAAGGTCGAAAAATTGCAGAGGTGTGCTGCACATCCATTGTATATGCAACAGAGAAAAAGCAAACCAAGGTATAGTGGCATTTTTTTCAAATTACATGCAAGTAAACAGTATAGGCAGTTATAGGTGGCTTTATTTTTGTGTTTTATTTACAGGATAAAAAAATTACCAAATGATAGTTGGTACAAACCGCTTAAAACACTGCTTTAAAAAAAATAAACTGCAACCATTTAAACAAGCCTGGCAGTGTTCTGATTTCTTCCAAACCTTGCTTCTGTCACTTTTTTTTGACCTCTTGTTCTCTGTAGATATAAACTTTAATAACTGATTAAACTCTGTTTTCAATGGTTGAACACCCCTAGCGGATGTTCTTTCAAGTATGTTGGACCAAATTTTACTTATTTTTTTAAAGTAAACCTTTCCTAAGAGTAATATGGAAGCTGTCATTGCTTACCTCTCTGAAAATGCTAGCTGCCTAGATGTTAAACAGGTTTCAGTACGTTCAGATTCATTGACCAAGAGCAGGTAGCAGATCAGAGAAATTTCAAA
Organism: Nanorana parkeri; assembly: GCF_000935625.1. Classification (NCBI taxonomy): domain Eukaryota; kingdom Metazoa; phylum Chordata; class Amphibia; order Anura; family Dicroglossidae; genus Nanorana; species Nanorana parkeri. Next base: position 1,564,994 of record NW_017306286.1, on the reverse strand, counting down.
ATAAAGGCAGAAACTAGGGATGTTCAGATACCAAGTACCGTACTCGGTACATGTACAGATACTTTTCCAGCTCCAAGACTAGACCAGAGAAAATTTCAAAAGTTAGGAGGCAGCTGTGATTTGTAAGGAGCACACGGAGCTCCTGGGATTTGTACATCTCTGTTATAATGTATGATTTTAGTTTTTTATAAATAAAGGGATGCACAGATACCAGTTTTGCGAGTACGAGTACTGGTACTTGTCCAAGTACTCAAAGATACAAGTACTGATACCGTGTTTCCCCAAAAGTAAGACCTACCCCCAAAATAAGACCTAGCACTATCTTCAGGGATTTCTGTAATATAAGACCTACCCCGAAAATAAGACCTAGTTTGGTGGTAGATCTCATATTACAGACATCCCTGAAGATAGTGCTAGCCGCAGCTCCCCCCCGCCAGGCATGACAGTCACCCAGAGCAACTCCCTGGATGGCATGAGAGCGCTAGCCGCAGCTCCCGCCCGCACGCCTGGCTCCCTGGACGGCAGAGCGGACAACTGCAGCCAGGTAAGACATCCCCCGAACATAAGACCTAGTGTCTTTTTTCGTAGAAAAAAAAATATAAGACACTGTCTTATTTTCGGGGAAACACGGTACATTATTGTTGTCATGTGACAGTTTTTCTAAAACAATAAAGACTAATGATTTCAGGACAGTGGTGGAGCGCCAGAACTAGGTCCAAGCTGCTTCCATGGTAGTGTTATGGAAATTCGCTTGGTTCAACGCACAAATCCATGTCGCATTAAGCTGCGCCAAACGCAAAGAATTTCCCCCGTTGTACTACGCTCTTTTGTGCAAGGACTGGAAGTATCCCTTTCAGAGTCATGTAGAGTCAGGAGACATGTGTTGCTTGCTTGATAATCCCATGCTTAGAGCCAGAGCACAGGTATGTTTATTGTTTTATACCTGCCCAACAGGAAGTGATGTCAGACAGGAAGGGATGTCTCAAACAGCGAGACAGGAAGTGATAGCAAGACAGGAAGTTATAGCAAGACAGGAAGTGGGGCAAGACAGGAAGTGATGTCAACAACCAGCAAACGATTTAAAAAACCAGCAAACCAGGAAGTGATGTTAACAAGCACTTCCTCAATACATAGCTAGTCTACAAAACACATGTAGTAGAATAATCTATTACCACCGAGGTGACTTTATCCAGCATTGCTCAGTGATCAATGCCACATAACGTTACTATGATTCTCATGCACACGTATTCACAGGGACAACGTTATATTATCTCTAGTGGTTGATCAGACTCACCAGGGACAACAAACGCACGTTCCTTTCATATACTGCGTTCCAAACAAATGTATCCACGCAAGCCAATAAATCCATGCATTGCACGGGGGGCCCCAGCCGGCGTCCATACATTCGCCAAGAAGACACTGCTCCGCCGCGCATAAGATATCTACTCCAATGGTTTAACCCCCCAGTGCTTATTTAAACCGAGACACTGAGAGACAAATGACAAAACATTACAATACACTAAAAACACATCCTAGTAAAATTTCCACAACAGTAGTTCTCATGAAAATGAAGAGTATCGGCACTGGTATCTGAACAATCCTAGCAGAAACTCTTATTCTTTTTTGGAACTTGTCCCCCCCAACAGAGAGATGTGTGTGTGAAGTGAGAGGTGGTAGGCAAGCTCCATCACTACCAGGAAGTGGCAATTTTATACCTGGCTAGCAGCTTTTTAGTCATTTTGATGATGCCCAAAAAGCTGTCTGTGTGGGAGCTCCTTCAGGATGATCATAAACAGGCTCTTTGTTTGCTATGTCATTCCCAACTGATATTTCCACTTGATATATTTGTACTGTTTTTAAATTCTCAGTTTTTTTTGTGCTTTTGAATAAAAAGTGAATATCAGAATAAATATAATTTAAGAAGTCACTAAATCAAAACCTAGACAATTCTAGGTTGATAGTGATGCTTTATAAACTTTACAAATGTTACTTTACAAAATACACTGCCTGGCCAAAAAAAAATGTCACACACTCCAATAGTTTGTTGGACTGCCTTTAGCCTAGGTTACGGCATGCATTTACCATGTCATTGTTTCCATAAGCTTAGGTGATGTCATAACATTTATTTCCATCCAGAGTTGCATTCATTTTTCACCAAGATCTTGTAGTGATGATGGGAAGGTCAGACCACTGTGTAAAGTCTTCTCCAGCACATCCCAAAGATTCTCAATGGGGTTAAGGTCTGGATTCGGTGACCAATCCATGTGTGAAAATGATGCCTGAGGCAGATTAATCTTGGCATTGCCATCTTGGTATATGCTCAATGTGCCATCAGGGAAGAAAAAAATCCATTGATGGAAAAACCTGGTCAATCAGTATATTCAGATAGTCAGGTGACCTTTTTTTTTTGGGAGACCTAACGTTGCTGAACCTAGACCTGACCAACGTAAGGAACATATTACCTATTTGCTTAGCTAAATGCAGGTGGTGACCTTTTTTTGGCCAGGCAGTGTATAAACCAGCATGACTCAATACTGTCATGCTGGATACCAGACCGAAGCATAGTCAGGGAGAGGACTGAATTGTTTGTATTTAGTGCATTTTCTAGACCAATTGAATTCTCTCTGTGAACATGAGTCATACTAGAGATTTCAAATATCTCCAGAACACATAAAAACATTTTTCCTCTTTTAAAGTAGCTATAAAGGCTAACTGGATGGCTTTTAGCTTGCTAAAGCACAGTGTATCTTAACTACAATAAAAAAAGAACTTGTTCCCATCTTTTTTTCATTATTCCATTTCAGTGCTGCTGGATCTGCATACTTTCTAGTGATCTACCGTAGTTGCATGGCATTTCTCAGAATGAGTTTCAAGATGGTGACAGCAGTTGACCATGTCTGTGTAATCTGTATTTAGAATAGCCTCTTGTAGCCTCCATTGGAAGTCCATTCGTGTTACAACACTGGGGCACAATTAGGAGACAGGGTCAGAGCATTGTCACCCTATAACAAGAAGAACCTGGACATGGACTTCATGGCAGAATGATCACACTTTATTTTAGTTAATGTGTTAAAGCTCATATGTGATTTTAGTGCCTGGGTATAAGAATACATTGATATTAACCATTCATGTCCTGGTTCAGGTGGAGTTTCCAGAGGCCAGGATCTATGAAGAGACTCTTAACATTCTGCTATATGAGGCACAAGATGGACGGGGACCAGACAATGCTCTGTTGGAAGCCACGGGAGGAGCAGCAGGTCGTTCCCATCACCTAGATGATGATGATGAACGGGATCGCATTGAGAGAGTTAGGCGCATCCACATCAAAAGGCCAGATGACAGAGCACATCTTCACCAGTAGGGCATTTCTCATCCATGTTCATTGCAATTTGTCCGTCCACAAGATCTGTCTACTTTCTCTAAGCCCAAACCCATGTGGGAAAAGAAAGTCGGTTGAGGTGGTAACGTACTTGGAAGTTAAGTCCTGCCTCAACTGTTACACTTTATGGTGATTTATTCAAATCATGTTGAAGGGACAATGAGTTTTGAATGTTTGTTTGTGTGGGGATTTCCTCAGTCCTAAGTTAGTGCTGGTTGCATAGTTGTACACCAATGAATAAAGAGGCAACATATGTTATTACAGACATGGGCATAAAGAGCAATTTTTGTTCAGGTGGACTGAATATGTTGGCTTAATGCATTGCTTTATAACCTTTTGGTACATGTTGTCCGTATACTGTATAACAAACCAGCAAATCAATGTTGTACTTAGCTCAGTGGCGGTTTCCCTTATTAGTGGATATGTATTTCGGCTGCTCTTGTTGCAATATTGTTCAGTTCTGACCTTAACACACATAAAGTACACTGATGCCTTTATTACTTTCAACTTTTTGACTTAAGTCAAGTATGAACCTTTTGTGGCTCAGTTGCAATCATTCTGGGATGCATCCTAATCACCCACGCAAGCAATGCACCTTCAAGTATTTGACTGTTTTTATGTCCAAATTAATATTCTGTATATTTTTCCTTGTTTTAATGTAGCCATAGTTCTTTGTGTATATTGAATAATTTATATTGCCCCATCTCCTTAATAAACTCAACTACAGACTCTGTTTTAATTTTGAATTCGTTGGTGTATTTACATTGATGTGCTTGTATAAGCTGGTATTCCTGTGAACAAGAGGGAAAGTTAATTCCTACATTTTAACTCATATGCAGATTGTGGGGAGGCAAACGTTTAAGCCTAATTACCCTGTTAAAAAGGAAATCATAAGTCGCAGGTTAATGGTATTGATCAAATATTACTCTATCATTAGCAGAGGTGTATAAAGTGTCCTGAAACATGCATTTAGCCAGTGGAGAAAACCCTCATCTGGTCCTACAGTGTTGCTTCCTCACACCTGAAACCAGCAAGGTGTTGCAGCTATCTTGAAGGGAAGTGAAATTCTGTAGTGTTTTACAACCCCAGTTACAAAAAAAGATGGGACACTGTGCAAAATCTCCCTAAAAATGCAATGATTTGCAAATCTCATACAAAACATATCAAATGTTTATACTGAGAAAATGTACCATTTTAAGAAAAAAAATAAGGTCATTTTGAAATTGATGGCAGCAAAACATCTCAAAAAACATTGGGACAGGACAACAAAAAGCTAGCAAAGTAAGTGGTACCAACAAGGAAGAGCTGGAAGAACATTTTGCAACTATTTAGGTTAATTGGCAACAGGTCAGTAACATGGTTGGGTATAAAGAGCATCTTAGAGAGTCGGGCCTCATTCACACCGAGGCGTTTTTTTGCGCATAAACTTGCAGGCTCAGAGTGTCTCAGAAGTAAAGATGGGCAGAAGTTCACCAATCTGAAAAGCTGTGTCTAAAAATTGTCTTAACAATTTCAGAATAATGTTCCGCAATATAAAATTGCAAAGACAATATGTAGATGATATATCATCATCTACAGTGCATACAGTGGTGTATTTAGGTTTTGTGCTGCCCTAGACGAGATCCCCCTTCCTATTTAAAACATTTAGCATAACCTGTTAGAAGCTGAATATGTCGAGCATCTGTTTAAATAGTAATGGCTGTATCACTTCTGCCAGCATCGGAAAGGGGAGGCTGCTAAACCTATCATTCAGAACTGACCGGCTGGGCTGGCATCAGCCTGGCAGAGCAGTATATATTGTTGTCAGGGCAGCACAGGGATCAGGAGTACGTAACAGAGTGCAGAGGTTGGTGGTCGCTATAGACCGGCGCCATTATTCTGGTGGTCAGTGTGAAGAATGCTCCTTACATGGCTGGTCAGTGGAAAGTTGCCCTTAAAGGACAATTTAAACCTTGCATTTTTTTGCATACTGTATATCTACTGCTAGCAAGTAGATATATGCAAAACATTTTTTTTTTTAAAGTAACAAAGGTTAAAACTCACCTGTGTCTCGGGCAGCCGCAAAGGCTCATGGGGCGGGCGCATGCGCAGTAGAGATCGTCAGCCGGGAGAAAAGAGACACAGGGTAAGTCAATGCACACGGACAGACAGCGTGGGACATGGGACAGAGAAGACACAGCAGAAAGCGCTAGATCATAGGCCATCACCAGCGCTGGAGGGACAGCGGAAAACTACAGTAAAGAAGAAGATCGGATCAAGAGGCATCATTAAAAGGTAAGTGCTTACACTAACATTGGGGAGGGGATTTTCGACTTCAAGGTCAGTTTAAGCTCCCCACACACTTTACAATTTGACTGAACTCCTCTAGATCTACAAACTTCCATGTATAGGAAGGGCCTGGCAGATAACATACAAAATGATACAGTGTGGGCAAATCTAAAGTAGATTGAACAAAACTGTATGGCGGAGATAGCTGAGACGTTTATTGGTGTCAGTGGTAACATACTGAAGGGAATTTATCAAAAAGGGAGCAGACAAAATCTGGAGCAGCTGTGCATGGCAACCAATCAGCATCGCTTTTTCAATTTGTTCAGTTAAGATTTGATAATGAAAGAGAGAAGCTGATTGGTTGCTGTGCACATCTGCTCCAGATTTTGATAAATTTCCTTCACTGTATATGAGAAGTAGAAATTGCTCATCTCTGGACGATCACTAGGCTTCTATGCACCCCTAAGGGCTTGTTCACACCAATTGTGTTGCGTTCTAGAACGCACCACAATCGCTCACAAATTTCCGCCTTCGTTCTGGGGCGGGAGGGGGTGTGACGGTGCATTGAAGTCAATGTAAGCGCGCCTGCAGTGCGATCGGACATGTGGCAAAACTTTGCCTGCGTTCCGTTCCACTGCATATGCAAAAAGTAGAGCATGCAGCATTTTTTGCATTTGCAGTGGAATAGAACGCAGGCAAAGTTTTGCCACGCGCCCTATCGCACTGCAGGCGGGGGAAGTGTGGCTGAGGTTACATTGACTTCAGAACGAAGTGAGTGATTGTGGTGCGTTCTGAAAAGCAGTGCAATTGGTGTGAACAAGCCCTGAGGGAGTAAAGTATCCACATACTGACCACCACATACTGACCATCACTGTCTGCCTCCATTCCTCTCTAACTAGGAGGAGGCCATGTCACATTTCCCAAATACAATGCAAACACGATGCAATACAACAGCACACTGCTATGCCTGAACCCACTCCATGTAATTCACACATGGAGCAAACTCAGTACTGTGCTCACCCTCCGTCTATCCACTTACCTCACAGGCGCCCCCTTAAAGTGTCCCTGTGTGCAGAGCGGAGCAGCCATGTGTCACCGAGTCCTGCCGGCCGACTGGAAAACCTGCAGCCCCTCCCATCACCGCGTGTCACTTCCTCCGGACCTCAGTGCAGCATCATTGATTCTCTGGCCGGCTGCCTGCTGTTCACTGCTGGGCTCACCCTCCCGTCTGCTTCTGTGCCCGGCTCCCTCTCTCCCCCCCTCTCCATCACAAGCAGGCTCCCGCTCTCCCCCCTCTCCACCACAAGCTTGCTCCCGCCCTCCCCCCTCTCCACCACAAGCAGGCTCGTGCCTTAAACCGAGCTTCAGCTTTTACAAACAGGCTGTCAGACAGACGTTTGCGGCACAAGGCGTTTGCCTAGGGCCGCCCCCCAGGAAAGTGCCGCCCTAGGCAAACGCCTTGTTTGCCTTGTGGTAAATAATATCACATAATATCGAGTACATAATATCAAAAGATTCAGAAAATCTGGAGAAAGCTCTATGTGCAAAGGACCAGTCTGAAACGGGCAAGATTCCTGGCTCAGGAATACACACTTTGCCTTGCCATCCAAAAATGCAAGTTAAAGCTCTTCTTCACAGTTTGAGCTGTGAAAATGTGGAATAGACTCCCCCCAGGAACTAGTTCTAGCTAGCTCAGTTAATTGTTTTAAAAAAAAACTTCTGGATGTATTCTTAAATGCACAGAATATTACTGGATATTGAGTTCTTATAGGTATATTAAGCATCGGAAATTGTTGATCCAGGGAATATCCGATTGCCTTATGGGATCGGGAAGGAATTTTTTTTCCCCTTTTGGAGCTAATTGAACCGTGCTTTATAGGGTTTTGTTTACCTTCCTCTGGATCAATAGGGGGTAACTGTGGGCATAGCGTTCTGTTTAGGCTTTTCTTCTCTCTTTTTTTTTTCTCCGTATCTCTATAGGTTGAACTCGATGGACATGTGTCATTTTTCAACCTGACTAACTATGTAACTATCCTGCAAAGAAGAAGCCATATCTGAACATGATCCAGAAATGCCACCATCTTCTCTAGGCCTAAGCTCATTTAAAACGGTCTGTCACAAAGTGGAGAACTGTTCTGTGGTCAGACTAATAGAAATTTTACATTCTTTTTGGCAACCATGGGCGAGAGAGGGACCTTCTGGCTTGTTGTCAACTCTCTGTTCAAAAGCCTGCAAATACTATGGGAGTGCAGTATGGAATAGGCAGCTTGCACATCTGGAAAGGCACCATCAATGCTGAAAGTTACACTGTATTGGGACAACCCCTCCAAATAATTGGATTCAGGTGTTCCAATCACCTCCATGGCCACAGGTTTATAAAATCAAGCACCTAGGCAGACTGCTTCTACAAACATTTGTGAAAGAATGGGTCGCTCTCAGGAGCTCGGTGAATTCAAGCATGGTGCCATACGTGAAATTTCCTTGCTGCTAAATATTCTACGGTCAACTGTTAGTGGTATTATAACAAAGTGGAAGCAACAGCTGGGAACAACAGCAACTCATCCACGAAGTGGTAGGAGCGGGGTTAGGGCATGCTGAAGCACACAGTGCACAGAAGTCGCCAACTGTCTGCAGTCAATAGCTACAGACCTGCAAACTTCGTGTGGCCTTCAGATTGGCACAACAACTCTGGGTTTGGCTGTTGCCAAGAGAACGGTACTTGACTGCCTGACTGCATTGTGCCAAGTGTAAAGTTTGGTAGAGGGGGGATTATGGTGTGGGATTGTTTTTCAGGGGTTCGGTTTGGCCCCTTAGTTGCAGTGAAGGGAACTCTTAAGGCATCAGCATACCAAGACATTTTGGGCAATTTCATGCTCCCAACTTTGCGGGAACAGTTTGGGGATGGCCCCTTCCTGTTCCAATATGACTGCGCACCAGTGCACAAAGCAAGGTCCATAAAGACTTGGATGGGGAACTTGACTGGCCTGTACAGAGTCCTAACCTCAACCCGATAGAACACCTATGGGATGAATTAGAGCGGAGACTGCGAGCCAGGCCTTCTCGTCCAATATCAGTACCTGACCTCACAAATGCGCTATTGGAAGAACGGTCAAACATTCCTATAGACACACTCATAAACTTTGTGGACAGCCTTCCCAGAAGAGTTGAAGCTGTTATAGCGCCAAGGGGTGGACCAACTCAATATTGAACCCTTCGGACTAAGACTGGGATGCCGTTAAAGTTCATGTGCGTGTAAAGGCAGGCATCCTAATACTTTTGGCAATATAGTGTATATCCAGGTTTTAGAGCAACATATGCTTCCATCCAGATGACATATTTTTCAGGGAAGGCCTTGCATATTGCAGCAGGACAATGCTAAACAAGTATACTGCATCTTTGACAAAAGCATGGCTTCATAGTAGAAGAGTCTGGGTGCTTAAAGAGGAACTTATTATTATTTGCATACCTTATTTTTCTTTTACTTTCCATTCTACTCACGGTGGAGATGGATCATAGTGGTCTCCAGGTTAAGAGCTACCGGAAGTGAGTGGCCCAGAGGTCAGCTGTCGGCAGGAGGCAATGGCACAAGTGGGGTGGCTCTCCAGATAAGGACAACAAGTGGTGTTGTCCGGGAGGTGTGCCATCTGGGGTTGATGGTAAGACCGGTCCTGTCAGACACCTTGAGGGTAGTAATGATAACAGTGATACCATGGGTAAATAGAGGAACCTGGCAGTCAATGGGGGTAAGGGACAGCTGTGGGTGATGTGATAAGTAATGGGGGCAGGGGGGAATGCTAGAAGGGGTGAGTGTTGTAAGAAGTGGAGGACTGATGGCCACCTTGCTGCAGCCAGGCTAGCGCTGGCCCACCTTTACTCAGCAACCCTACCTGACTGCCGTTTTGCCACAACACCACCATCTAGCCATCCTAACCCACAGTGCAGGCACTCCTTTTCCCAGCACCCCTACTTCACTGCCTTGTTGCCCCACCACACCCTCCTGTCTTGCCATCCTTTCGCACAGTTCTACCCCTCTTCCACCGAAACCCTGCATGTACTTGACCACCCACACAAACCCATTGGGCCACCTCCCCCATTCTCAGCAACCCTACTTGAATTCCTTGTTGCACCACTACACCTGTCCTGCCAGCTCACCAGTTCTGGCCACCCATACCCACAGGGCCACCCCCCTTTTCCCAGCAACCCTACTTGACTGCCAACCTGTCTCCTGTTTGGCCATCCTTTCCCACAGTGCTACCCCCTCTTCCCAGCAACCCTGCTTGACCACCCTCACCAACCCATCTATCCCTACCCTCATTCTGGCCACCCGTACCCACAGGGCGACCCCCCAGTCTGGCCACCCTTGCACACAACAACCCTTTCATCGGGCCATCGGGAAGCGGGTGGACCAGAGGTCAGGTGTCAGCAGGGAGCAATGGCACAAGTGGGGTGGCTCTCCAGATAAGAACAACAAGTGTTGTTGTCAGGGAGGTGTGCCATCTGGGGGTGATGGTCAGACCGATCAAGACACCTTGATGGTAGTAATGATGACAGTGGTACCATGGGTAAATAGAGGAACATGGTGGGTAAGGGACAGCTGTGGTTGATGTGATAACTAAGGGGCAATGCTGGAAGGGTGGCAAGTGAAGAGGTTAGGTAAAAGTTGTGCTGAGGGGTGCCATGTCAGATAGGGGTGAATTCCCTGAAGTGGTTGTTGAGGGTAAGCTGCTGCAAAAAGTGGCCAGGCAGTCAATCGGGAGAGATGGTGGTTGTAGATGGCCACCCTTGCCCACAAAACACCTTTTATCAGCAACACCTACCTTTTTGCCACAACACTCCTTTCCCCCCTAACAACCCTACTTGACTGTCTCCTTAACCCACAACACCACCCCTGTCTAGCCATCCTTGCCCACAGTGCAGGCACTCCTTTTCCCAGCACCCCTACGATAAGGACAAGAAGTGGTGTTGTCAAGGAGGTGGTGTGGCTGGAAAGTGGGGATGGATCATGGTGGTCTCCAGGATAACAGCTAACGGGAAGCGGGTGGACCAGAGGTCAGGTGTCAGCAGGGAGCAATGGCACAAGTGGGGTGGCTCTCCAGATAAGAACAACAAGTGTTGTTGTCAGGGAGGTGTGCCATCTGGGGGTGATGGTCAGACCGATCAAGACACCTTGATGGTAGTAATGATGACAGTGGTACCATGGGTAAATAGAGGAACATGGGGGGTTCTGACTATCCCTACCCCCATTCTGGCCACCCATTCCCACAGGGCCACCACCCAGTCTGGCCACCCTTGCACACAACAACCCTTTCATCGGGCCATCCATGCCCACATTAAAATGACCCACATCCAGGCCTTCATATGGCCATCTTTACCAACTCACCCACAACAGTACCCTATTAGTGCATTGTTCCATGACCACCTACATGCTACATGCTGTACTTACCATGGCTCCGAAGCTGGCATCTGGAGCCATGGTGTTTGTAGGCTTGTCGCCTTACACGCTGCGCCACCAGCTGAATTGGTATGCGACCACCCAACAAAAAAAGAGTGTAAGCCGGCATAGTACTGACTCCTGCTGGTGGCGCAGATGTACATACACCGACTGCTCTGGTGACGCAGCATGTAAGGTGACTGGGCTTCAAAAATCACCGCGCCCGTAGGTTTCCTGAGTTTGATTCCGGGTGTCTGTCGAATGCACGCTGACTCTTATAGTGCTTACACTCCGGTGCCATTATTTTGGCTTGGTCGATACACTGCCTGATTTGCCTGCTAGCACCCAGAATTTTTCACCAGGCATTACTGGTTAATAAATAACTTTAAAACTTGTGGTCAGGGGCTTAAAATACCGTATAATGGATACTGTAATTCGGCCTGAAGTGTGCCCATGGCCGCGCTGTTTAGATACGCCTAAAAGGGGGCATACCAAATTAAAAAAAGGTGATGGAATTGAAATTAGAAATAAAGGGGATGGGTGAGTGGGGACAAACGCTTCTCGCACAATGACAGGGGAGAGGAGGGGTTTAAATGGCCATAGCCCGCTCCCACAAATATGAAATTAGTCATATTACGTAGCTGAGCAGTTGAACTCTAGTGCTGTCTTTATTTGAGAGTTATGTGGAACGTAAATAGCATGAGAACCACTGATGTACTTAGTGTACTAACAAGGCCAGACTAGCATGATAAGAAGCTGCAGTGGCAGCATTAGCCAACAATGGTGTTGGTTATGTATTTAGATGAAGCACGGAGGTCTTGAGGAATGCTGAATTAAGTTTTACTTCCTTATACGATTACATCTGTGTATACAGCATCATGCAGAAAATATGTAGATCATAGATGAACATGCATAGGCATGAAGACTGAAATTGCACTACAGCGCCATCTAGTGCTCAAATGACATAGTTACAGTACATTACAGTACGTTAGCATAAGATGTTGTATTTCCAACACCCCTTCTCAGCAGCATTTGCGTTGCTATATGAGGTTTAGCTTCTCTTGAAGGTAACTGTGACGATCCTTTGGCAATGGCTTGGTGAGTGCATCCGCAGTCATTTCTTCTTTTGCTGGCATTCTCCATTTATTGGCTTCACGTTTTGGTAATTGTCTATGTCGTCCCACGATGTTGATTCGAGTATTTGTCTTAGCAGTATATGTCAGCTTGCAGGGTGGTATTCCCTTTGTTGCTCGACTGGATCTTCTAATTTCAGGTTGTTCAGCAGAATTTAACATGGAATATGACTTATTCATTGTGATTTCCCCTTCTGGTTCTGACTCCTGTGCAGCTTCACTTTGTTCAGTATCCTTTGCTGGTTCACTGTGCGAATTCACTTCACAACTTCCCGGGATCATTGTTTCTGGTGATGGGTCCTCATCAAAAAAAAAGTTGCAACTTGTCACTTTGTCAGTGTTTGGGTGGAGGATTCTATATCCATTACTTTGTTCACTATAGCCCACCACAATATCGTCATTGGCTGTGTTCTCCAATTTAGATCACTTCTCTTTGGTAATATAAGCTTTACATCCAAACACTCTGATGTGCCCTAGGCTAGGCTTTGATCCATGCCACATTTCAAAAGGGATGCTTTCAACGGCGTTTGATGGTAGTCTGTTTTGTAGGTATGTTGCAGTCATGACTGCTTCTCCCCAGTACTTCTTAGGTAGGCTGGCGTCTGACAACATGCATTTGGCCATTTGTATAAGAGTGCAATTTTTCCGTTCTGCTACACCATTTTGTTCAGGATTGTATGGAGTGGTTGTCTCGTGTACTATGCCATGTTTCTTCAGATATGATTCCACTTCTTGCCGATGTATCCCTCTTCATTGTCAGTGCGTATATTTCCTGGTTTTTGTTGGAATTTGTCGCTGGACGTGGCTACAAACTCTAAGTTTTTCTGATGGTTCATTCTTGTGCTTCATCAGATAAGTTGTTGTGTACCTGGAATAATCATCAGTGAAAGTCAATAGATATCTGTTTCCGCCTGATGTGGGAGTTTTCATTGGTCTGCACATGTCGCTGTCTATCAGCTCCAAGGGGTGGGTGGTCTTTCTTTGGGTGACCTGTGGAAGTGGGGTACGTGTGTCCTTTACTTCCATACAGCATTTGCATGTCATGATAGCAGGGCAGTACGGTTATATCTTCTGATAAGCCTCTCTTTATAATGTCTTTTATGGCTTATGGGTTTCGGTGCCCTCGTCGTCTGTGCCATAGATGGATACATTTGTTGTGTGGATTATGAGTGGCTGTCTCTACTTGTTATGGATTAGGAGCGGCTGTCTCTACTTGTTCGTCTGCGGGGGTGATGAGTCTTTATAGGTGTTCATCTAATTTTCCTTTTGTGTAGATTTTCTTATTGTTTCATTGGCACAGGTACTCGTTTTATGTATTGGAGTATTTGCACGAGTGACCAGTCTTTTAAAAGCCAAAACACTCACTGCTTTCTTTGTTTTGCTTTCTGCTCTCATGCACCTTAACCCCTTGCCGTCCAGCCATCGTAAAAAATACGGGCGGACGTCGGATCCTTCCTGGCGGGTGAACGTACATGATTTTTTCGGGCGCGCACGAGCATAAAAACACTGGGAAGGTTAACAGCTGTTACCGGCTGTTTTATACAAGCGTTCGTTCGGCTCTATAACCGGCCATTCGCTTGTATAACCCTAAATTGTGCGGCGCCCCCCCTGCTGCTGCGCCCCTCCCCCTCCGTAGCCACTGCCGGTTATCCTGGGCACCGCTGATAGGACCGGCACAGAGACTGCTCGAAGTGAGAAGGAGGAGATCAGCATTTCCCCACCACTGATCTCTCCCCCTTCTCTCTCTAAAGTCGGAAGCGATGTGCATTACATCACTTCCGCCTTTAGCTGTCATTTCTCTGGCTGAGAGGCAGAGAAGAAGCTGATGAAGCAGATATCTGCTTCATCAGCTTCTTTGGGCTTCTTTGGGGGTCCCCATGTGACATTAGGGGTCTTGGGGACCCCTAATGTCTCCATAAAGAGGACCTGTCATTTTTTTCTAGCTATTACATAGGGGACTGCGTTAGCAATCAAGTTAAGTGTAAAAAAAAAAGAAATTTAAAATAAGAAAAGTTTTTTTTCATAAATTAGTCTCATATTAAAAAATAAATAAACAGAAAAAAAAGTCCCCCGCGCGCATGCACTTATAAACGTAAATACGCGTAGGGTGTGCCTACGTGCAAAAACAAGGATTACGCCACACATGTTACATATCGCCGCGAACGTCGTAGTGAGAGCAATCATTTTAGGCCCATCAATCACTGATAACACTAAAATGATGAGCGGTAAAAGCTTTTAAATTATCGCCTATGGCCAATTTTGGGTATGGTATTTCTAAGGGATTTTACGGACGCACGCAATTTTAAAGCTTGACATGTTTGGTTTCTATTTACCCAATGTGACCCCGACTTTTATATTTTACCAAAAAATTTATAATAAATGTTTTTTATTATTAGTAAAAAAATTATTAGTAGTAAAAATTAGTAAAAAAATAAAAACCGCAGTGGTGATTAAATAACACCAAAAGAAAGCTCTATCTGTCCCAAAAAAATGGTATAAAATGCATTTCAGTACAGCGTTGCATGACGGAATAAATGTCAGTCAAAGTACCGCAGTGCTGAATACTGAAAAATGGCCTGGGCATCAAGTGGTTAATAATAGCAATAAAATCTCAAATAAGGACAATAAAAACAAATACTTCAGGGACCACCCATTGACAAGCCCCCCTACATGTGCATACCTGGTGAGTTAACTCCTTCAATGGTGAAACAAAAACAACAAATTAAGGCATGCCAACATGCCCCAGTTTAAGCAGAGAGGGTTGAGTCTCTCAAAGATACATCACACTACAGAGTAACACAGGTAAAATAACATTATTTCAATGTGTAGCGCTCACCCCCGAAGGAGCCGCTGAGTATGAACTAGGTTCTCCTACCTGTTTGTTCCAGCCACCGGTCCCCTTTGTTCAGCAACAGCACACCGACACTCACGGACAGAAACAGGCTCAAGTCTTAGGGTCTTTTGTAGTATTTATTTGTGGATTCAACAGGAGAGAGAGGGTTTAGGGTCTGTAGGATGCCCTAGTGGATTCTTCTGAGGACAGCTTTTTCCCTTAGCAACCGCTAAGGCCGATAGTACTGTGATCTGGGCCCAGGGACCAATAGCATTAGCATTTAGAACAGATATCTGAAATAGGGTGAGGGATCTCACTTGTGGGTCCCAGACGGACGCTCTCACCAGCTCCTCTGCAGTATCCCTCAACAAGAAGACTCTACCTCCGGCCCAGCTTCCATCAGGTCTTTTCCTCAGCAACAGGATCTGGAATCTCTGTGCCCTCAGCATCTGCAACTGCCAAGGAGCACTCCAGATTGGTAGTAGTATCCTCATAGAACAAGACACCCATCACCTGCCACGTGTATGGGGCCCAAGCAAAGTATCAGTGTATCTTAGGCCTCCCAGCCCCTCAGCACCTGCCATGTGCTGAGGCCCAGGCCAGTTTCTAGCATCACGTAGGCCTCCTGAGGAGAGGCCCCAGGAGGGGAAGAGACCTCTGCACAGTGTCCCCAGACCTTTTATTACCTGCCCTCAACCATGCCTCTGAGTCATCCTTCTCAAGGATTGGTCAGGGTCAGGTACATAGTCATAATCTGAGGATGGATCCTCCCTCACTGTATGCCAAGGCTCCCTTTTCCTCAGCAACAGGAGGAGCAATCAATCCAGCAGATTCAGGGACACCTATGGAATGCAGAGCTCTGTATAATCAGTATCTAGACCAGTTACAGTCCAGGTATTTCTAAATTGAATAGCAACATTTTAGAGAGCGCTACAAATGCAACGCATGACAACATACATAGCAGGATTTATCAAGGTTGCAGTGGCAACCAAAAACGTTACAGCATAACTAACATACCTGTTATGGTACTAGTATGCTGCAAATCATGTGAAGAATAATGTATAAAAGGTGCAATAATTAAATAGTATAAAAAGTTCTAAATAAAGTCATAAAATGTGCTAAATATGGTACAGACCAAAATGATTATGATACACGTTTCCCAATAGAATAGAAAACAAGTATGAATGGACTTGTAAATTACTGAGTTAAGAAAATACTCTAATATGTATTTACCAATTATCCGGTGAAGCCTGTCAGCACAGATGTTTAAAGGGTTAACTCTCTTGCAGGCGAACATAAGTACTAGTAATCAGGCTTAGGAAAGGTCAGACAGATAAAGAGCAAGGAAGCTGCTCTCTGAATTTGCTCTGAAAACCTGTATTGAGATACCTGTATACACTTTCAAAAAACAAAGATTTTTTCCAACCTGAAAGACTGTCAAAAAAACACATTACCTGAAACTGATTACCCGCAGAAACCATGCAATCATGGGTTATTCCTATATAATATAATATATATATAT
>NW_017306286.1:1511141-1548397 GCF_000935625.1 Nanorana parkeri | reverse complement strand
AATATAATATATATATATATAATAATGAGGGTGAGTCTGAAAATTAAAAATAGAATTCTTTTGTCCCCCAGTCAGAGCAAATGCAGGCCTTCATTTAGTCATTTGCCAGGCCTTCCACATTCCACAGAACAGAGATCTGACCTGTGATCTTTTATTGCCCCCACCCCCAGCAGAAGTGAGTCCCAAAACTCCTAAACCTTTTATAGCTGTCCCTAATTAAAGGCATGGCACCAGGCCCTCATCTATTACCACTGGACAAGTTAATATAAACAAGCAGGTCTGGTAGAGGAAGCGACCCCACTTTTACCCAAAAGTCATAACCCTAAGTTGCAAAATCAACTACATTTCATAATTTGGAATAGAGCAGTCATAGTGTAAAATAAAGGTTCATTCCCCGCTTGCTTTCCAGCCCCAGCCCTTCCCTAGGGGCCAGCTCCTAAAGGCCTGATAAAAAGATGCTGAACTAGGTAGGGAGGGCTCTCGTTTTGAAAAACATCAAGGAACTAAGAAGTCTTAACATCGCAGAAGAGTTCCCCTTTAATCTCAGGATATCATCTGCTGAAAGCTTGCTTGAAGAAGAGCCCTGCAGACTTCTCCTTTGCTTATACAACTCTGAACTCTGTCAGAACTCCTAAACTCTGGACTGTTGAGTATTCACCTTTTATTCACTTTAATTTTACTGTTGTATATATATTTTGTCTCTTTTTATTAAAATCTTTTTCTGTATATTTTCGGCACCGTTTCTTTAATTAGAGGACGATCTTAAAAATCGTTAAGCTTATCTCTAAACTCTAAATACGAACATAAAGTATCCTTGCCTCTGTGAAGAGCGCTACTGTGTAGTGAATCCTGTCATATTCCTGTCTGAGAGGACAGCGGTATCATAGGCATTGTTTAAATGTTTTAAATTGGGCACGGTCTGTGTTTCCGTAAAAAAAAACACATCGTGGCAGCGAACGTTTGTGGGTAAAGGGTTAACTGCGGAGTTAACCAACCCTGGTGACGATCGCTCTCAGTCTGCTGGCCTGAGCTTGTGTCCTGTGAGCTGTGGAGTCTTTGTGCAGGGTGAGGCTGAGAGTGAAATCACCACGTCATTGTGATGCCCATGCTCTGTTCAGACTTGTGTATAGTCATGTGTGATTGACGTACAGCAGGTTTGGGCCGGGCGTACGTCACAATTGCTACCTTTACTGTTACAATTACAATTATTAATTTATATAACTCTAACATATTCCGCAGAGCTGTACAATCGTTTAGACAAGACAAGTAAGAAACACTGACTAGCATCATTGACATTCAGAAAAAGTAGGTGAAGAGGTCCCTGCCCAAACGAGCTTAAAGTCTAAGGGGAAGGGGACCATAGACACAGGTGGGGAAGGGGACAATACAGATATATACCAAATAAAATAAGGGGATGTGGGAATACTGTGAAACAGGAGCAGAAGGGAAGGTTGTATAGGGTGAGAAATCAAGGGGAGAGCTGCTACATCTCTCAGAAGAAGTGCAATTGAGGGATTTCTTAAAGCTCTGTAGGAAAGGTGAGAACCTGATGTGGCGTGGGAAAGAATTCCATAAGGTGGAAGCAAAATGCAATTTAAAAGAGTGAGTGTAGCAGAGATAGCTTAAGCTGCAGCGTGCTGAAAGTACACCTGCACTGTGAACTGACCCAGAAGTTGAGGCTTGACAGACAAACGCTTCTCGCACAACAACAGGCAGGTAAGGGAAGGGGAGGGGTTTATATGGTCATAGCCCCCTCCCACAAATACAGGTTGATAAATTAACCTTAAAACATATATAAAACAAATCATACATTAAAAGATAGATGTACAAATCCCAGGAGCCCCATAGCCAATGCTCCTTAAAAATGACAGCTGCCTCCTAACTATTGAGTTTTTATCTAGTCTAGTCTTGGAGCTGGAAAAGTATCAGTACTTATACTTGTACCAATTATGTGCATCCCTAATTGATAAAATGAAACATTCATTTGAAACAGAGATTTTCAGAGGCAGAGAGTGCTGAGTTGTATGCAGGATGCATGCTGTACTGAAATAGCATTGGAGCTGATGTATCAAGACATACTAAGAACTTTCCCACAGTCACAAAACAGATATAGACTCTTACATTCCAACTTCTGTTTTTTGGGGGTTAGTTTGAATATGACTGACAGCCTACTCTCACTCAATACCACACAGACTATTTTGATTCATATAAATATTTGCACCCAGATATACAGTATGATTTTAAAATTGCACAAAGTTCCTAAAATTGGTAATGTTTTATTAAATATGAATATTATATGAAGAACAAAAAAGCAGTGGAAGGAGTTTACCATGCAACTGGCTGACAGAATAAGGCACCAATGTAGAGAAAATACCACAACCTCTTGCTTAAAGATTTACAATGTTGTGTGTATATTTTCAACCCCTTTACATGCAGCCTGTGAAATCAAACCATTTTGAAAGCATTTGTGGTAGATTTATAATTCTAACAGTTTTTACCTGTAAGAGGTGGGGTAACATGTTTCATATGGGTCAGTGCTCCTTCTGACCAGTAGAGTGGGGATTTATTAATTTGTTTACAGTTTTACTTCTCTTTTGTACTTGCCACTATGCATCAAAGAAGATAAATCCTCCCCGTTTATTTCTTATTTGATCTTTATAATAAGGTAATAGTTGTCTATTTAGTTGTTATATTTAAACCTTCTTTGTAGAATAAACGTTGTATAACATAATGTAGGGGAAATCGACAAATTTATTGAAAAAATACCTTTCCTGTCAGGAATGGCTGCTTTGTGGTTGTTGAATTTTTTTTCATAATTACCATTATATCCAGTGTCCACAGAGTTATTCTGTTTTGTTTTGTAGTATAAAAACACCATTAGATGTATAGTACCAATAGGGTGGTTTCAGTGTACACATAACAACTTCTCTGAAAACAATCAAGCATGTATAGAAAAAGTGGAAGAGACGAAAGCAAGACTCCAAGGCTTTATGGGTAACATAGCATTTTGATAAGTTTCTTCACCATAGATGTGTAATCCGGACATCCTACTGTGTCCAGTTATTACAGATGGAAGGACAGTTATTACAGTGAGCTTATTTTTTTTATTCTTTATTTAACATTTTCAAATATAAAATACAATACATATAAATACAGAGTAGGGAGAGAGAAAGGTACACAAGTCAAGTAAACAAAATCAGTCTAAATTTGATTCTATTGATAGTCATAGTCATTAGTTATTATTATTTCTATTAACTTAAGCTTGTGTTAAAGGAGAACTATGGGGTAAGTGTTTTTCCCTATAGTTCTCCTAAGGGTCACAGGAGGACATAAACTAGCATCCTCCCATGACTCAAAGATCAGTATACCGCGAGCTACAGCTCGCAGTATACTGAGACCGCCGCAGCCGGGACGGATCCCGACATTACTGTTGAGATCCACCTAGCTCCGTGAGTGACAGCTGGCTCTGCCTATCTAGAGGCAGAGCCAGCTGTACCCGCCCCCTCCCCATTCCGTTCCTCCAGTGAGCGCTGGGGGATCGAGAGGGGAGGGAGGGGGGATCCCTGCTGGGAGCCGTGAGTGACAGTCACGTCTCTCTGCGGGGACATGATTCTAAGCATATCAACCGATCATAAATTCATGTTTATAAAAAGACATCATATACAGTGTCAACAAGAAAGTGCAGTTCCAAAAAAAAAACCCAGACCAAAAGTATGTATTAAAGCTCAATTCCAAATCCTTACTGTGCAAGGGAGAAACATTTTAATTAACATGACAATAACAAAACTAAACCTCAAAAACAAGAACTACAAGAAAAAAGAAAATAATTTAAGTAAAAAGGAAACTAACTCTGACAATAAAATAGAAAGCAGAAAGTCAGGCTAGAGAAAAAAAGAAGTAGGGGAGAAAAGAGAGGAGAGATGAAAACCAGGAATAGAATAGCACAGGAGGAGAATAGAGGGATCAAGCTCCCCCCTCCTCACCCACATGCTGGAACCACAACGTCATCTCCTAAGAGTGCCAAATCATAAACTTGGTGCTAAAGAGCATATTCTTGTCAGGAAAACCATGCATGATGAAATCTCTCTTCACTGTGGTAAAGATAAGCTGTGAGGTCTTCCATACGTTCAATTTCTTTAGTTTTCTAATACCACAGGGCTTTTTAAATGATACATCGGCATCTCAGAGCGGACAGCTGATTTTCACCAAGGATAGCATAAAGTGCACATCAGAGTTGTGATCATTCCATCATTGTGGAAATAGGTTATACTGTAAATCATAGTGCCTCCAAGGCATCTCAGTTTAGTGTGTAGTCCAATAACTGTATTCGATGAATATATTCCTTGATTGATCCAGATTGTGTTCATTAGGATTTTAATCTAGGAGACGTCTATATAGAGAGAAATAACAAAATGACTTAATTTTGACATACAGTTCTCAACATGATAACCCATGTACAGTGCACATCTTTTTGAGGTCCCATTGTAGATTATATTGTCAAGTGGCATGTGTATCTATTCTTGTTCCTTGTTTGTATGCCTCTCTAGCTTGTGTTCTTCCTGTGCTGCCCAATTCTTTATACTTTTATGGTTAGCAGTCAGTGGTTACAGATTGCAACAAAATAAACAAATTTGTTCTAACATATACTTGATGAGGGTGGTTGGTAAATAATGACTCACTTGGCTAGAAGTTAAGGAAATACTAAGCTAAATGCTGCAATCTTTAAAACTCCCATTTACTGGGGCTAGTAGCCCCCTAACAATTACTTCTCTTCAACTCCATATACTGAGCATCTAACATTGGAATGACTGAACTAGCAGTAAAGTAAATGAAGCATTTTGCACAAGCTGATGAATGAAAGGAAACATTTTGATATGTTTCATAGTGAACCTATGTATTGTACATTTCTGTAACTCTTTAGCACTGAAAGGCCTAGAAATATTAGTGAATTAGAAGCTGCATTTGCAACATACAGCAAAGGAGGCAGCAGAACGCATACAGGAAAGGAAACCTGTAATGAGAGAGATATGAGGGCTGCCAATGCTGGCTTCCTTCTAGTTGCTTGGTTGACTTTGTGACATCTAGAAATTACATATGTTCAGTTTAAATACAGTTAAAAAGAGCAGTTAAACAGCATTTGACAATGAGTCACAGGCAATGCCATCATTTGCCGGAACGGCTGGTGCATCAGAGAATATTTGTAGGTCAGTATGAGCTGCTGTGTGCTGCTAAGCCTTGACCACCTTCCTGGTAATGCAAGTTTAAACCATTATCACTATAGTGAGTTTACCACAAACAACAGGAATAACAGCTTTACCAGTTTACCAGACTTTGCAAATTCTATATGACAGGGATGATTGTTATTACCAGTCAAGATGTGGACCTCTACAATTATAAAAGTAAAGCCATGCAACCTTTTTTTTTTTTAAGTTATCAAATTGCAGAATGCTATCATGCATTTTGCTGTAGGATGACATTTATTTCCTCAAACTGAAAAATGATTTATTCCTTTTAAATGTCTGTACGGTGCCATTTAGTAAAACATGACTCGTGACTCATGATGATGATTTGAGTATAACTTACCACTGTCAGATGTCCATTCTTGGCTTTACACACCTGTAACTCGTTCCCCGATATGAAATCGATAGACCCTTTCCTGCCTTGGAATTGAAATGTCAGGCTAGAAGGAAACAATGCACTAGCATGTTACTCCAGAATGAACAATACATTCCTAGGAGCTGTCCATACAATACAAGTTTGTGAATAATTCATAGAAGGTACAGTATATGGCAGATAATGGAAACAAATTTAGCACATGCTTTACCTTCCGTGGCCTATATTGACTGCATCTTGCTTTGAAGCCAACATGCACAATTTAGTGACAACTTCAAAGATATGATCACACTGTAATACAATATCTCCCTGCAATGAAAAAAAAAAAAGTCAGACTTCTAAGGAAACTTAAAGTGCATTACCATGGTTACAATTCCCCTAAATATAGGATCAAGCTGTCTCATGTTTAAGATTTAGCCATACATGTACAGTAGATGTCCAGTTCTATCTAAACCAGATACTTGTTCTCCAAGAAAACTTCTACATCATGTGGCGGTCAATAGCCATACAACTAAGTTGGCTGTGAATAGCACATGGATAGATTATTATTTGGTCTAAGATGATTTACAATGCTGAACAATCAAGTCATATAGGGGTAATGTTAATTGGTGCTGCACCAGTGAAGATATTTTTCAGTTATGGTTGCCGTCTGTCTTTGAATTCCAGGAACAGTTCTGCATTTAAAATACTTAAGATGTCATTGATTCTGAAAATCATTCACTTTAAACAAAACCCTTCTTTACTGAGTTGCGGGAGAGTTCTGACCCTATATAAGGTCCTATTTGACAATTATTATTCATTTGACCTTACCTTCTGTTTATTGTCTTCTGGAGATACATGAATGATTAGGAATCCATCACTCATGTCACTGACAGAAATTTCTGAAATGTAAGCAACAAAATTAATTGTATACAATGTTCATTAATCATATATGATGTTGCAGCTTTTTTTATTCTCTTAGCCAATTTTCTATTTGAGTTGTTGAAATACTTTTTATTTTGTCATTTTTGGTGTATGTGCAGCCAAAACATTTGTCCTGGTTTTTGATAGAGTGGGGAAGGGTTGTAACCCCTGCCAGGTTTTTAATGCTATCTGGGGCTTCTTTAGAAAGATTTTACCTCACTTTATTATTTCTCTCTGTCCCAGTTACAGAATTTTCCTTACTTCCTGTCTGCTGAATCCATTTTCAGCAAAACAGGAAGTAAGGGTAAAGCTCTCCATAGGAGCCCCAGTCAGCAGTAAACCCTGACTCGACTCTGTGTCTGAATGAAGAAATATTCTTGCTATTAATTAACCACTTAAAGGCCATGGTGTTTCACCCCCTTCCTGGCCAGGCCATTTTTCAGTGTTCAGCGCTGCGGTACTTTGACTGATGCTTATTCCGTCATGCAACGCTGTACTGAAATGAATTTTTTGGGGACAGATAGAGCTTTATTTTAGTGGTATTTAATCACCACTGGGGTTTTAATTTTTTACTATATAACAAAAAAGTACCCTAAATTTTGAAAAAAAAACATGTTTCCCTATAAAATGTTATGAAACATTTATTTTCACGCCCATTTTTTGGTATAATATAAAAGACGGGGTCACGTCGGGATAATAGACACTAAACATGTCAACCTTTAAAATTGCGCGCGCCCGCGAAATCGCAGAAAACTTCCTGCAACCAAAATTGGCCATGGGCGACGCTTTAAACGTATTTACCACTCATCAGTTTAGTGTCATCAGTGATTGATGGCCCTAGAATTATTATTCTCACTGCGACGTTCGCGGCGATATGTAACATGTGCTGCATAATGGGCGCAATCGTCGTTTTTGTACATAGGCGCACCCGACGCATGTTTGCGTGTGTATGTGGGGGGGGGGGGGACTTTAAAACATTTTTTGTGTTATTTTGTTTAATTATTATTTGTGAATATTTTTTTAGCTTCTTTATTTTTTTTTAATGCTGTAATTTTTTTTTAAACTTTTTTTTTTAGACTTAACTTTATTGCTATAACATAGGGGACTAAGGAATCCCCTATGTAATAGCCAATTCACCAAACAGGTCCTCTTTATGGAGACATCAGGGGTCTCCAAGACCTCTGATGTCACCTAAGGACCCCCCCAGAAGCTGATGAAGCAGAGATCTGCTTCATCAGCTTCTCTCCGGTGTTCTGCACCGGAGAGTGACACTGAATGCAGGAAGTGATGTAATATACATCACTTCCTGCATTCGGGGACAGGAAGAGAGATCAAAGGGATGAACAAGTAATGATCTCCCTTTGATCTGCTGTTAGAGCGTCGGCCTGCCGGTCCCAGCCGCACCGGCCACATCGGATCACGGACCGGCAGCGGCGACGAGCAGACAAAGGTACACCCGCAGCTCCTGCAAGCGATCGGGCGTCTCTAGAGACGCCTGATCGCTTGTATGTAAACAGCCATCGCTGGCTGTTTACATGCTTACAGTTTTCCCTCTCGTGTGCGCGCTGAGTGCTGCACACGAGAAGGGGGAGGGGCAGGACGTCTTAAGACGCCCTCCCGCTCCTAGCAGACGTCCGTCCGGCCGTTCACAAACGGCCATGGACGGAAGGTAGTTAACGAATAACGTTGCTCTATTTATTTTGTGTTTACAAAGAAATGACGAAATGCATTCTCTTACCTTTTATGTTTGAGTATTCAATCTTCTGCTTGATTTTGACTTGTTCAGTCACATACAGTTTTGTCTCTGTCAATAGGAGATGTCGGGGGCGAGCCTTAAATCCATGTCTATCGTACTTGATTGCTGGGATGCCATACTAATTGCACGTGGGCAAAACAATTGCAGACGTCATCTGTTTCGTCTGTACAAGGGTCTAAACCTCATGTTAAACATTGATGGCTTTTTTGTCACAAACTGTGGTGGAAAAACTTGCATTTTCTTATAATATAAGCCATGCTTCAAAAATGCATTATTTCACTATGACTCTACTCTACAATTATGCACTTAACAAACATTTATTAATCCCCTATGGAAAAAATCTCTAACATCTATATAAACGTTGTCATCTCTACTTCAACTCTAACCCCAGAGATTGTGTTACTTTCTGCCTTTCCTAGTTTCGCTTTCAGCAGCTATGACATCACTCCCAAGGTTCTTTTTACATGCAACTAGAGCTGTCATTCCCAGATACTGCAATACCACCAAAATCCCTTCTATTCATGAACGGGTGACAGATTTGTGTTATATATAATGAGAATTGAGCAATTGATAGCCCAATATTTGGTTTAGTAAAAAAAAAAAGAGTAAAACATTTTGATCACACGGGTTTAATAAAGTGGCTAAAAAGCAGCAATGAAGTGCAAACATTCATAAAAAATACCAACCAATAAAGCTGTTAGATAAGGTTAATGATTGCTATTTGTTCATTTACTTTGCCTCAGTGTCTTACAGGGTTATTCACGAAAGGGTGAAGAGTTTGGAGAAGACAGGAGAAGGGAACTATCTAGGACAACATAACTGATTTGGAAAAATTCTCCAATTCAGCTCACTTTCCAGCTCAGCTATGTTGTCCTAGATTGTTCACTTCTCCTGCCTTCTCCAAACTCTTCACCCTTTTGTGAATAGCTCTGTTAGTTTTTAAACCTAAGACTAGTTCTCTTATGTCATGTCCCCTAGTTATGATAAAAAGCATGTTAAGCCAATTTGCTTTGAAACAGTTTATACAGTACACATTTGTGTTTAGTTTAGGAACACAACTGAAAAGAGAGGCCCTGTGGTATGAGATTTGTACAACAACAGACTCCTTACCTTAATCTTGTCATAGCACATGGTCATAAGCAGTTTCGGATTGAGATCTTGTTCATCTAACAATCAAATCACAACATCATATCAAATATGATTAAACGGATACAAATCCAGTGTTATGATAATTTTAAAAAAAACAATTTTTAAAGTGATATTAAAGTAAAAAGCTATTTTAAGTGCTGATTAAATCACTTACAATAGATGCTGCTCCTTAATGTTCAAAAGTTTTAGCTTCCAGCAGAATCATCTGGTCCCCTGAGCACTGGCCCTGATATCCTATTTTGGGGTGGCTTCTTTCCCTTGCAGGGACCTATGGAGCCACCCTTGTGTATGCTAATAAGCTGTGTGTGTTTCCACAAACACACAGACACAGCAGTGCAAGCCACTCCCCCCTCCTCCTTCATACTAGTAGATGGACAGGGATATTGGGTTCTACCTTGTGATCTTGTACTGGACAGTACGTTCAGGGAAAAGGTGGTTTGTAGTTTAATACTACATTAAAGAATAAACTGGCATGTAAATTTGCAACTACAAAACCAAAAGGCTATATAATTACCATAAATTAAAAAGCTATCAGATTAAAGCTGAACTCCAGCCTTCCCTTCAGTCTTGCACAGTTGTTTAGGCTCCTCGTCTGTACTAAAATTGCATCATCTAGCCCTTTTCCCAGTCTTACTGTCCTTGGACCACCCCCTCCCTTCATTGGGTTTCAGTTATTTCATTGATGAAGGCTCAGCATCACATGTGGGTGTTACTTAGGCCAGTCTGCATGCCAGTGCTGTCTGCTTAGAAACATCAACACTTCCAGACTGACGTCCAGCCATTGAGAAATATTGACGTTTGCATAATCCTGCTTTTGTTTGGGAATCCTTTATGCCAAAATCTAATACCTAAACTTATAGGTAGAGGTTATGGCATCAGAAACTCCTGCTTCCCACTATGTGAAACCAGAAGGTGCCTGTTATTAAAATGAAAGGCTACTTTGGGTGAATCTAAAGCAGTTTCCCCTTAACATTGGAGAGGTGTATCGGAGAGTACTGCAAACTTATTGTAATGCCACACTCACTTAGCCG
This sequence comes from Nanorana parkeri, assembly GCF_000935625.1. NCBI lineage: Eukaryota > Metazoa > Chordata > Amphibia > Anura > Dicroglossidae > Nanorana > Nanorana parkeri. The sequence goes on along the minus strand of NW_017306286.1, from coordinate 1,537,945 downwards.
GGTCTCTTCAAAGGGTTGGCATATACTTTGCTGATAGCCCTCTTTTTTTCCCCGGAACAGGTCACTAGCCACAAGTTTCTGCTGCATCTTTGTATAGAGAAACAAAATAATAAAATCAGTGCAATTGCTACTGAAATTCAATTCTCCTAGGCTCTGTAAATCAACTGATGTAAATGCTGTACCTGCACGGTTTTCTGTGGAGTGACTGACCTGCAGTATTTTCTCACCAAATTTCTCATGCACAGCTTATGAAGCTTTTCTGATACCTGCAAGAAAGAATAGGGGACATTTATTCATTGTTTTCCAAAGCCAGATAATGATAAAAGGAAGCAAAAAGACAGATTCAAGATAGACTTGAGACATATTTATGATTATTAGGCAGCTTCATTTCAAAAATCCTCACTCTGTTGCACTACAGCAGTTCTGCAACAAAACATAGGATTTTTGTAGTCACCACAAAATCCTTTTCTTGAAGTACAGTGTTGGACCCAGGAATTTTCAAACTGTTGGGTTATGCTGCTCCCCTACAGGAGAAATGGACACTGGCAACAAAAAAAAAAAACTGACAGCCAGCACAGGATAACTACAAGTATGCCTCAGTTTTGTAGCAAAGTAGTAGCACGATCATGAACATAAACATAACGTTTTTTATGGTGAGTACTTTATTGTCTGAGTATTTTCTTTATTGTCCATTGAGGGACACAGGAATTCTTAGTCTGTCAAGCTGTCCAAAATCAGCCTAACAGACGGGTGGACAACACTGCAAACACATGCTAACAGGCCCAAGAAACAAGAGAAAACTGGGCACTGCCTGCAGCTTAACCTCTTAAGGACCAAGGCCTTTTTTTTCCATTTTTTGCAAGCATGTTATAATCCACATGTTAGGCCTGAAAATTACTTAAAACCCCCAAACATTATATATGTTCTGAAAGCCAAGACCCTACAGAATAAAATTGTGGCAGCTGCAAATTTCTATTTTGGACGACATTAGCGCAACTTATTATCAAACCCAAAAAGTTTGTGAAAAATGCACTTAAGTAACATGTACTCTGTAAGGTAATGCTGGGGGTCCAAAAGACCCCCAGTGTCACCTTTACACTTGAAATAAGCTATTGAAGTGAAGATCGCACTTCAATAGCCTATTGTTGAGCTTCAGGAGCCCACCACTGACAGCTATGGGACCGGAAGTGATGCAATTCGCATCGCTCTTGGTCCCATAGTACGGGGAGGGGTTCGACAAATGGATGTTCGTCGCACTCCTCCACTGCTTTCCGCCGACACCCAGCAAGCTGGTCTTGAGCCCGTAGTAGGGGCAGCAGAGCCCAGGAAACAAGGCGGGGGTGTCGGGGGGCGGCGCGGTTACCGGATCGTAGAAGCGATCCGTCAGCAGCTGAGCTGCCTGAATCGCTTCTACTGTAAAGTCGGTCGCCGGCTCTAAAAAATAGAACAGACTCCTGGACTACCGGTGGTTAAAAGCTGCCCCGGGAGTCTGTGTAACCCCTTCAGATTTCATGAAGGGGTTAAAAAACCACCTGAAGGACCTATGCCCGAAGCTCGCATCAGATGAGGCCAAAACGTCCACCTGGCAAAACTTAGAGCGTGGGAAAAGAAGACCACGTGGCAACCTTGCAATGAGGGAAACAGTTGCTTGATGCCAAAAAGCCCAATAAGCATGTCTAGCAGAATGAGCCCTGACAGGAAAGGAATCCTAGAAAGCATAAGTTTACATGATGGTCTGCCAGAGCCACCTTGGTGTAACCAGAAAACAGTACACCCTTTTGGAGTCCATCTGGGATGACAAAAAAAGAATCAGTCTTTTGAAAGACCACAACCACATCTAGACAATGGAGGGAAATTTCCTTTGCGTGAACTGGAAAAGGATGGAAGAAAGATATCTTGGTTTAGGTGTAAAGGCAAAAACTACCTTAAGCAAGAAGGAAGTCCTGGGCCCCAACACCACCTAGTCCCCAAGGGAATCAGAAATGATTCCTTGATGAATAAATCCAACGGTTCAGACATTTGCCTTCCAGAGGTAATGTCCACAAGGAATACCACCTTATTGTGAGAGTAGTGAAAGGAAAGCCTCTAAAAGGTTTAACAAAGAACCAGATTCAGATCCCACAAAGTCACAGGGAATGGACAGGGGAAGCTATATTAGAGAGAGGTCTTAATCAAGGAGAGGGAGAGAGGCCCATGATTTCTGAAACAAACAGAAAGGGCAGACACCTAACCATTGATCGTGCTGAGAGCCAAACATTGGTCCAGATCCAGCTGTATGAAGGAGAGGAGAAACTTCTAAGGTGGAAGCCTCAAAACTCACACCAAGTGAAGTTTACCTTCCATGTCTAATAATAGACCTTGCATGAAGTAGCAATCCTAGTTTTTAGCAGAGCAGGAATCAAAGATGAAGAGATGTATTGTATTGTCCCTCAGAACCTGAGCTCCAATAACTATGCTGTTATAGCGAGCAACCATAGAGCAGGATAGTAAATTGGGCCTTAAATAGAAGATCTTAATGATTCAGAAGGGCCCACGGAGCATCTGTCAGGAGACTTACCACATTGGTGAACCACATTCGCCTGGGCCATTCCAGAGCAATGAAGATGACCAGAAAGCCCTCCATCTCGACCCTGCAAAGCAGAGAAGAAGGTAGTTTCAGGGAAGGAAACAAAAAGATCAGGGAGTACTGATCCTACAAAATTACCAGAGAATCAACTGCTTTTGTAGGGTATCCCTGTATCTGGAGACAAACCTCTCCAGTTAGTTGTTGGACCTGAAGGTCCACACCGGTATCCCCCATCCATGACACAGGTCCTGGAACAACTCTGGGTGCAGGGACCCGTCTCCCAGGTCCAGAAGGTGCCAGCTGAGAAAGTCTGCCTGCTAATTGTCCACATATAGCATGTACATGGCAGACAAGGCTGGAACATGAAGTTCTGCCTAAGACAGAAAGCCATTTACATCTCTTGCAGTGGCAAGGCATCAGGTTCCATCCTGATGATTGATGTATGCCTTTGCTTTGTCTGATTGAACCTAGATTGGATGACCTTCAAGCAGGATGGACCAACACTGCAGAGACAGCCAAATTGCCTGAAACTCTAGGATGTTGATCAAGAAACAAAATTCCTTCCACAACCAAGTCACAGGGATGGCATCCATCATAGGAAAACCCCAAAAGACAGGAAGGAAAACTGTACTCGATCCAGATTCCTGAGTTACCAAGCCAGGGACAACATGGCACTCAGTGCCAAATGAATCAGTCTTTCCAAGAACCTGGTTTATCCTATGAGAGCAGAATGTTGTGTTGTAGATGTCTGCAATGTAAATGGAGAAATAGAACTGCTTCAAATTAGGCCACCATCAGGCCTAGGACTCTCATGCAGAAGCAAAGGGTCCACCGATTCCTGGACTGAATCGCTTGAATATGAGATTGGAGAGTCTAAAGTTTCTCCTGTGGAAGGAACATTGTAGCTTGAGATATGACCAGGACTAGACCCAGATATTCCAAATGATGAGTTGGTTCCAGCAATATCTCACAATAGGAATGTCACGAGAGTGCAGCAGGACTAAAACTAGGGCTATCACCCTGGAGAACGCCTTAAGGTTAAAAAGACTCCCTTATGAAGAGAGGCAAATATAGATATGCCGAATTTTATGAAGACAATCAGAGCTTTGAGATCCAAGGTGAATGTGAATAAATTGAATAAACCTCTGAAACCCTTCAACCACAGGAATGGGGACAATGACATCTTGATACAGGAGACCTGAGAGTGCTCGACGGAGATCTGCTAACCTGGGATACTACCTCCTGCATCAAAGTATCAGAGATGTATGTTGTCCAACGTAAACAAAGGTTAAGAAATGCTACCCTATTCTAAAAAGTAGGGGTCCTCTTCATGTTTTGGAAGGCTTGTCTGAAAATCTCACAAACTTTGAGTGCTGGACCTCAGGGGCAGACTGGGAACCAGGCTCGGAGGGTCTCACAGAGTAAGGGGAGAAAACAAAAGGAACTTTTATTAACAATCAGAGAGGGGAAAGGCTAAGCAGTTTATTCCTTATGTTTCTTCCGTTGAAGAAGATGGGTGCTTTTTATTCCAGTAGCATCCTAGAGAAATACAATTTAAAATCAATCCGAAGAGATCCTTAAATACCATGTGGAACAATCTTCTTATACAAGAATTTAGCAGTCCAGTACCTTAACAAAAGGTGCTCATGCATAAGTACTGGAGGAGAACCATACAATAGCAAAACCAGTAAGCTCTTAACAGACCGGCACAGCTGAAATTAAAAATGACAGCCACTTGTCCACATGCACAAGGAACAGTGGCGGAACTACCACCATAGCGGCCCGTGCGGGCGCTATGGGGCCCGCGACAGAGGGGGCCCGGTGAGGAGCAGGGCTTACAATCCTCCCGGGTCCCGGCATTGGTGCGCACGCTAAACTTTTATCCCAGGCAACTACTGGAGTGGAGCTGATGGGGCGTCACGATCAGTCTCCAAAACCCCGGACATGGTAGGCGGAGACAGCCTAATGGGCAGGGTCCCACTCCTGCAGCATTCTCTGGATTGGTTAACAAGAGGAGTGGGCGTGGTTTGGAGGTGAAATCGTGGAGGACGGATATCGGGGACGTCACAGAGGAGATCGAGGAGGGGACAGAGGTAGGGAGACATCTGCAGTCAGCTGGTCAGGTCATGGGGCTTGAAGTTGAAGCATTTGGCTGGCCCTCTTGCTGTATGGTGCTGTGATAGGACTTTCCAGGTGTCTGCTGGCTTTATTAGCCAGCAGACACCTGGGAAGTCTTGTATGCTACATGCTGCCTGGGTAATTAATTGCTGTGCTGTGCCTGTCATTGTCCAGCAGTACTGTCCCTGCTCTCTGTCTCTTAGGGCTTGTTCACACCAATTGCGGTGCGTTCCAGAGCGGTAGCTGCTGGAATGCACCACAATCACTCACAAAATGCCCCCTCGCGTTCTGGGGTTGGAGGGGGCATGGCGGTGCATTAAAATAATTGGCACCGCAGCCATGCCCCTCCCCCCTGCCCGCAGTGCGATCGGACTTGTGGCAAAACATTGCCTGCATTCTGTTCCAATGCAAAAAATAGTCTGCCCTATTTTTTGCTTTTGCAGTGGAATGGAACGCAGGCAATGTTTTGCCACAGGTCCGATTGCACTGCAGGTGGGGCTGCGGTGCCATTGATTTCAATGTGTCGCCACACCCCCTCCTGCCCCAGAATGCAGGGGAGAGTTTTGTGAGTGATTGCGGTGCCTTCCAGCAGTACCACTCTGGAACGCACCACAATTGGTGTGAACAAGCCCTAAGGGCTTGCTCACACCAATTACAGTGCATTCCAGAGCGGTTGCTGCTGGAACGCACTGTATTGCACCCTAAACGCCCCCCTGTGTTCTGGGGTGGGAGGGGGTGTGGCGGTGCATTGAAGTCAATGACACCGCAGCCCCACCCCTGCCCGCAGTGTGATAGCCTGCACTGGAATGCATGGCAAAACAATGCCTGTGTTCCGGTCCAGTGCGATCACCAAAAAATAGTGCATGCAGCATTTTTTGCAAGCGCACTGGCTGTGGTGCCATTGTCTTCAATGCACCGCCACCCCCCTCCTGCCCCTGAATGCAGGGGGGAGTTTAGTGTGTGTTTTAGCAGCCACCTCTGCTGTAATTGTCTTTTATTTACAATGTGGCTTGTTTACACCCTTGTCCAGAATGCAAGGGATCGCATGCACAAAGTCTCCTTCTGTTCTGGGGTGGGAGGGGGCCTGGCAGTGCCATTCATCTCATCAGCTGCACCAGAACGCATGGTAATACATTGCCCTGCGTTCAAGTGTGGTGCACTCACAAAATATTCTGCATGCACAATTATTTGCAGGCCGGGTGTGTCTGCAGTTCCATTGACATGAATGGCACTGCCAGGTCCCCTCCCACCCCAGAACGCAAGGACACTTTGTGTATGCGATCCCTTGAGTCAATAGCATTACTTTTTTTTTTTGATCGGGGGGAGGGGGTTGGTAGTTTGCGGGGGGGCCCTTGCAAAACTTTGCTATGGGGCCCTGTGATTTCTAGTTATGCCCCTGACAAGGAATGAATTTAAGCAGTGGAGAAATCTCATAAAAGGGAATTTGACCAGCTATCTATGATTTGACAAGGTAGAATCACAAACAGGATGTGGTGTTTCCAAATTTGATTAGTGACCCATGGGTGAGAGAGGGTCCCCAAGTGACAGCTGAACCATACCACAAAAAGCCTGATCTGTTAGCCTTGCAATCTGTATGGTATGGAGAACAATGCATAGCATAGTATTTCAGCCTACATAACATATCATGCCATAGCAAACGGTTACTCAGCTTTACAGAACATGCATCCACAGGTGTTCCCACACATTCCCGAGTCCACAGTGTTATGGGCCTTTTTTTTTTTACAATAATCCCCTGTAGCATAGGCAGGCTCCAGCATGTGCGCTTCCTCTTAAAGCCAAACTCTGGAAAAAAATGATAACTTACATACCACACTGGGTGTGTAAATTATCACTTAAAAGCTGCATTATATGTATAGAGGGCTGCTGCAGTGTATAACAATCTTACCTTGCAGCATGTTGACTCCTACAGATAACGCTGGTCTTCCAGACACTGCAAGCAGTTAGGGATGCAAGTTGAACAGCAAAGTGCTACAGTCACATTACTCGCCCCTCCTCACTACTTGCCAATTCACAAAATGCCTTTTATTTTTCTCAAATAATATAAGGCAGTCTGTAATTGGAGGAAAACAAAAGGTTCACCTCCCCACCCCTTCCTCTCCTCCACAATGCCTTGCATTCTTTGAGAAAAATACAAGGCATTTTGTGAATGGGGAAGTAGCAAGGAAGGGAAGCGACTGAATCAATTTACTGCATAAGTCACATCCCTCAAATCCCCACAGCAGCCGGAAGGCGAGAGTTGTGTGTAGGAGCTGGCATGCTGCAAGGTAAGATTGTTATACTTTGCAGAAGCATTCCACACAAAAAACATACACTGGGGAAAATTAAAACTAAACATTTTCCCTTTGTATATCCAAAGCAGAAATGAGGAGGATGGCTCTCCCATGTGACCAATTTGGAAAGCTAACAAATAAAAGGATTTTAACCCCCCACACAAAATGCCTGGTTGGTTACAGGTGATATTGCAGAAAATACCACATACCGTATTTGCCGGCGTATAAGACGGGGTTTGAGACCCCCAAAAAATCGCCCGAAAATCGGGGGTCGTCTTATACGCCGGGTATACTTCGGTATACTGTATGTAGGTTCGGCTACATACAGTATACCGCGCTGAGCCAATTTGCTGAGCAAATCAATTCTTTAATACAAAGCCTGCCATGGTTAGCTCAGCGCTGAGCCAATCACTGCAGACTTTGTATGCTTTAATACAAAGCCTGCCATGGTTAGCTCAGCGCTGAGCCAATCACTGCAGACTTTGTATGCTTTAATACAAAGCCTGTATTTACTGAATGCAAAGCCTGCCGTGATTGGCTCAGCGCTGAGCTAACCATGGCAGGCTTTGTATTAAAGCATACAAAGTCTGCAGTGATTGGCTCAGCGCGGTATACTGTATGTAGGTTCGGCTACATACAGTATACCGAAGTATACCCGGCGTATAAGACGACCCATCACTTTTTGTGTAAAAATATAGGTTTTGGGCTATACTCGTCTTATACGACGAGTATAGCCCAAAACCTATATTTTTACACAAAAAGTGATGGGTCGTCTTATACGCCCAGCCGTCTTATAAGCTGCCAAATACGGTAAGTACTTCAACAGAAGAAACCTAAATCCAGCATAAGCCTGCAAAGTACCCACAATAGTGAGTTGCAGTGATAGGCAAAGGTAAACTAACTCTCTGACTGGCTCTGCCCTGATAACTCCCCAAAAAATCCCCAGACATACTTGCCTGACCTAAATAACCTATGTGGACTGGAACATGGACAGTAGTCTCTGATGACTGCAGGACTGTCACAGAGAACACAACAGTATACATATTAAACTGGGAACCTGCACCAATTGACTAAGTGAAGAACTATTCCACAATTTCCATATCCTGCATGTAGCTGACTAAGGAAAATTCCCGAAATTCAGAGCTGAATAACAAACCTATGCTTGTTTGCTGACTGGAGAGACTTTGGGGGTTTAGCATATCCAGCATGACTCTATGTCAGCAACCTCCTGCTGCTGCACATGCGCAAAGTCCCGTTTTCTGCACCTTTGGGAAACGCGCATTTGCGCGCATGCGCACACACCACGGACCGCCAGCAAAAATGCACGTCAAGCGGCGCACAGGAAGAGACATACTGACCTAATCATTCCCACTATATAAGCTCAGCCTGCATGCCTCCATATTGCTGGATTATATTCAGCTCTCCTGTATTCCTGTGTCCTGTGATTCTTTACCTGTTAAACTTCTACCCGGATCTGCCTTGACCATTCTTGCTTGCCGCCTGCCCCTGACCTCGGATTACTCGACTTTGCCTCTGCCTCATCCCCGTGTACTGTACCTTCCCGATTGGTGTGACCTTGGCCTGTGGACCTGGATTTCGGAATTGCCCCGATTCTACTACAGCACCTGGATTTCAGCTTGCACGGTGTTTGACCACTGACACCCGTGCCACACGCTGTCTACTTGGACTCTGTTCTCATCTCCAGAGTCCTTGGGACACGAGGTGCAAGGGAAGCCTCCTCACACATTCAGTCTCCAACCAGGTACGTGATACTCTACCAGCAGTTGTTGATAGTAAAAAAAATCTTCTAAATTAACAAAGAACAGCAGAGCTGAAGATAACATGTCCACTCTCCTAAGGACACAAGCAAAAAACTGAGACATGTTTGCAGTAGGTGGGTAATCATGTGCTGGATAACATGTTTTTGATGCCAGTGTCCATTTTTCCTGTAAGAAGCAGCATAACCCAACAGCCTAAGAATTCCCGTGTCCCTGAATGGATGAGAAAGAAATAAAACCTGCCCCTGACTACTTCCTTAATGTGTGGGTTTTTTAGTAAAAATCAATCACATACCCAGTGGTAAAATTGTTGCAGACATGTGCAAATCTGTTGCAGTTTGCTGCCCAAGATTAAGACCCCGTTCACATTGAGCGATTTATTGCGCGGTAATTCCCGCGATATCGCGCTCCAATGCAATCCAATGGGGCAAAGGGTCCTGCTGTCGCGGGTCGTGTGTCGCTACAGCAGGACCCTTTTTGGAGCAGATTTAGCCGCGATTCAAGCTTGCTCAATGCAAGCTTGAACGCAACATCGCGCGGCAAATCTCGCGATGTCGCGCAATATGCAAATCAGTGGGAACGGGGCCTAAAGGGGATGGGGTAGAAAATACACATAAAACTGTTGCATAGGCTTTGCTAACAGACAGCCTGATTTGCATTTACATTTGTTGCTAATTTACTTGATAAATGTGTGTACTTTTCTTATATAGGGTAATTTCTGAATGGCAGCTGCTACCCCAAGACCCAACTAAAATGGCAATTTCTGCAAAAATCTTACCTATCTTATTATAACATTTACACACGAGCTTAAACATGCTCAATCAAATATTCCCTGAAGCCCAGGCCTCAATACACACAAGCACCCAGCAAAACATTTACTTCACTTTGCACTACCCCCTACTAAAATGTATGAAGCTTGCAGTGTGTGTCCACACTGATGCTTCATTATATCTTCCCTAGTAACCCCCAGTCTTTTCCTCTAACCCAACCAGGCTTCAGGAAAGCCTGAATATTGTTTTTAAAGACATATTGTAATCAAGGACTAACTATACCTTTTCCATAGCTGATGGGGGGGTCAGCCAACTCTTATCCAAGACATTTTTAGGCACATGGTCTCTAAGTCGACAGAGGTAGTTGTGGTACATTAGGGGGAGGAAGTCTCTATTCGCGTCACCTGGAGACCGATTTCGGTTGATAAAGCCAGCAATAAACCTGAATATGAAATAAAACCAAGGATTATCTTTATACAAGCAGCAGTAACATGGCTTTTGACAGATAGGCCTTAGCCAATAAGGGCACCAGCCCATGCTGCACCAAATGTGAACACACAATGTCATTTTTTCCTGTATCTTCTGATATCAAGTATGGAAAAAAAAGTAAATAGTGTTATATGATGATTCTCAATTACTTAAACAACTGTCTGTACATGTTACAATGGAATAACACTGACTAAGGTTGGCCATAGATGATACAATATTAACTAGTGACGCATCTATATTGAGCTTCTCTTGTAATCAAATAATCTTTCTGAACTTCCTGTTATCACATATCACAAACCCATCCCAAGGACTAAAGTGCCTGCTGCAACTGTCTTGGGTGAGAATGTCAGCAGATACTGGTGTTCATGGGTCTAAAGAACAGTCAGCTATCTTTCCACCCATTGCTCTCAAGGATATCTACCAATCTATAGTGACCCTAAGTAGTCAACATTCATTTAAAAAAAAATGTTCACACTGCTAAAGCATTCCATATGGATTGCAAACACTTGGGAAACTGCTGAACAATCAAGAACACAGTGGCTTTCCTTTATTTGTATTTGGAAATGTATATGTGTGCTTGTTTTAGTTATCATATCTTAATATGCAATAGCAGGACTAACTAACCAAAGCAACTGGATTACTGAAAGCTGATCTGGGTCACCTATAGATGTGCTTACAGGAATAGATGTATTTAGAAAATGATTCATTTGTGTAACTGACATTTTGTTAAGTGTATGTAAACCCTAACTATGAACTTCTCTTATTAGCTTCCTTTTTGCCTGTTAAAAATACCAAAGTGTTGAATGTGTATCGTTCAATCTGTACGATAACTGCAAAAAAAATCTGTTGATTTTTTAGAAAGTCAGAGCTGTCCTGCACTCTTCCTGTGTTATCTAATTAGCCCACCTACTCCATATCTTGGACTACACTAAAATTAGTGTCTATGTTGTGGAGATCAGGACATTGGTAGAGAATCAGTAGTTTAGCCACCTGGGTAGGGCTGACACCATTTAGTCCACAAAAATGCTGTAAGTTGTCAGCCCTCAACAGGACTTAGGAACTGAGTGCCTATCTGACCGATATATAGGAATTTTACTGTAGTTGCAGAGTCATTAAAGGGATAAAAATGGGGAAATATGCATGTATTGCAGAGATGTACTGTGTGTTTTTTATTTTACCCTGTGTGCCATGTTGCCCAAAATGAGCACACTCTTAGCACAGAACAACTGAGCCAGATCGACACATATATATGGCAGCTTGGTGTTAGAGCCCACCCGCCATCCTGCCACATATATGCATTATACTCGCGGGAGGGTGTTAAGGTCTACTGAACTAAAAATGCCTAATTCAGAAACACTGATATAGCAATAACCCCCTAAGGAATTGCCCAGTTTACCAAGTGTCCTTAGCCTTTCTAATGGTGTTGGCTTACAGCTGCCCCAAATCACTCACCAACCCACAAGCAGCGATTGAATGGCCGACATACACTCAGACAATCTTTGCTTGCAGGTTTTATTGGCTCGAAGTCCAAGGGAGAGAGGGATAGGGTTAACAGGCTACAGAAAACATAGACACAGACTAGGTTTCCCTCTGCTCAAAAACCTTTAGACCCTCTCACGAGCCAGTAATGTGCTGAAAATGGCAATGGACTGAACCAGCTTGCCTGAAGGTGCTTCCCATAGTAACAACCTTCTTGTCTTCTAGGCCCATTCTTAAACTCTGGAACCTGGCTCTAGTGACGGACCAAGGGCTGCAGAGATGTATTACCCCGGAGAACTTTGTTTGCTGTGTGTGTTTTCCTGTTTAATATTTTATCTAGAGAGAGAGAGAGTTTTTCACTATTTGACTTGATTTGAACCATCCGGACTTCCATCTTATTTGGATACCATCTCTGCTAAATGTATTTTTGGGAAGGCAGCAGGCTGTCTGGAGTGGCCATATTTTAGGGTGATGTGATCAAGCTCTTATCTGTTTAACGACATTCATTAGGTTCAAAGAGTGCCTGTGCTTAAGGAATTCCAATGCAGGCACCCAGCTGTCTAGGGGTAGGAACTGTTCAATGTAACACACTGAACTCTTATCTGATTCTGTGAGGTATAAACTCTGTGTGCTTTATTCAATAAACCAGTTAATGTTTCCACTCCAAAGTCAGTGTTGTCTGATTCTTGGGGTAATCCCATGCTATATTCACTTGCTTCTGGTTCCAGCACCCAGGGAACAGGCTTAAGACAGAGATATCTAGTCGGGGTATCAGGGAGTCCATCACACTCCGTTTTTAGGCAGCAGCTCTGAGAGACAAAGGGGCCTCTGGACTCTTCTCACGCTAATGAGGTAGCAGGACAAAAACCTAGATCCTTCACACATGGACTCCCTCCAAAAGACAGGACCTCCCTATATATACATCCTCTCCAAGCAAAGCTTGGGAGACAAAGACCATACTAGAAGGAATTACCAAATATTATTTTTTTTCCTGAGTCCACATCACTGGCAATAAACCTCCTAGTAATTGGCCAGGTTGAAATATATATTAATAACTCACAACATTGCTTCTTCTTGCTCTGTCTACAGAACACTTTCCAGCAATGGGCAGAAGCACCCAATGCCCTAGGGAAACCCAACAAATTCAAAAAAACAATAACAAGCAGAGCTCAGGTGTTGCAGCCTAGATGCTCACTAAATTTAAACAAGTGGAACTCCAACTTTGGCAGGGCTGCTACACTGGAATATACTCTTAAATTGTAAAGGATTAGGCAAAGAAACAATAAACTAAAAGGCATAGCCTACAAAAGCAGTGTACAAACTTCGGCCCACTGGTTGCCATAGACTGGCCCCTACAATGAGAAGGCCCTGAATGCAGGGCATTTTCATTCAACCCGGAAGGATGGAGGCACTGCATGCAGAATGCAAGGGAGGGTACACAGTGCATTTCAGCCCCTGACAATGCAACAGGCAGTGGCGGAACTACCAGGGTCGCAGAGGTCGCGGCCGCGACCGGGCCCTGGAGTTCGGCCACTTGGAGGGGGCCCAGGACAGGAGGAAGGGGCCACTGGTGACCGCTGATTACCAGTCCCGGGACCTCTTCCTCCCGTCCTGGGCCCTACATACTTCACGCTGCTCCCCTCATCTTGTTCCGGGCGCAGCGTGAAGCATCATCCAGCCGGGCAGCAGCCAATGAGAGGGAGCGGTGTAATCCCCGCCCCCTCATCACACAGAACTGCCGCCGAGTGCCGAATAGAGGACAGTGTTTTTTTTTTCTTTCCTTGTCTAAATTTTGTTTATGTCACACAATTTCCCACTAACCATTGACACAGGGGCATTATTCCTTGCACTGACAGATGGGTACAATTCCTCCCACTGATAAAGAGGCACCAATCCTGCCAATGACACAGGAGCACCATTCCTCCTACTGAGACAGATCTACTGTATGTGTTATTTACACTGACCAATGATACAGATTTGTATTACTGCCACTGGCCCCAATAGCATTTATTACTACCAGTAATCACTGATGCAGGGGAATTTATGACTGCTATTGACGACCGATGTAGGGTCATTTATTACTCGTACTGACCACTAACAGAGAGGCATTTTTTACTCGCAGTGACCACTAACTTAGGGGCATTTGTTACTTCCATTGATTTAGAGGGAATTCTTTTACTGCTCCTGACCACTAATTTAGGGGCATTTAGTCGCAATGATGTATAGTCATTTTTTTCTCCCACTGACACCAGAGAATTTTGTACTCCCACTTACCAGCAATGTAGGGGCATTTTTACTCCCACTGACCACCAATGTTGGAACATTTTATTTTTCTACTACTGACCACAGTCCTGCCCCCAAATAGTGTGATGAAAAACGAACTGGCCCTTTTTAAAACATATTTAGGGGCCCCAGCGTATAAAATAAAATTCATATCTTATATAATTTAATCTTGCTTACTTCCTGATTGTTTCAGCTGCCCATGCACGCTTCTTGGCAGCCCGGCGGGCTAAAACACCTCTCCAGCATGATTCCAGCTTGATAGCTGTAAAATATGTGCACAGTTAGTATATTCTACTAATTAATGAATGTGCAACTATTATTTCTAAACTTGCATTCTTAAAATACCAAAATGGTGCTGACAGACTCCAGAACTGCAATGCAGACACCAAATTATACCTGCACATACCTGTATATGCATTCTATGCATTCTTCAGAAGCTGGGTGACCCAAACCCTGGCCACCCTCTGTCAGTGCTGCGTTATATTCTAAACTGTGTCCATATAATGTCCAAGTATCAAACTTGTGTCACTCTTTCCAAGGATTACAAACCAATGTGGATGCTTGCTTTATTCAATAACGTGTTATAAAGGGTAACCACTAAGTCCACGATGTAATACACTGAGTGGCCAGTTTATTATGACCACCTGACATTTGTAGGCAAATTAGCTATAATTTCGCGCTGAAGTTGCTAGAGGGCCAGACCATTATAAATAGGGAAGCAGGTTGTTTACCACGACAGTAGAAGTGATTTTTTTTTTCTGAAGATATGGGTAAACAACACGATTTAACAGCCTTTGAACGTGGGATGATTGTTGGCGCTCGGAGCCATGAAGCGAGTATCAGCAAAACAGCAGAATTCATTAAATGTTCAAGAGGGGCTCATTATTAAAGTGTTTAAAGACTGGACTGTCAGCCGAAAATCTGGGTCTGAACGCGCGAATTGTGGCCGTCAGCGACTAGTCAATGTTAGGGCAGAACGGAGAGTGGCAAGACTGGTACAAGACAACAGAAGGGCAACAGTGCAGTGTCAGATTCCTCGCATCACCTTTCAACATCTCGTGGAGTCACGAGGCGGCCCAACAAAGTCATCTCGTGGAGTCATCTCGTGGCCCAGCGAAGTACTGATGGGGTGGTCATAATAATCTGGCCACTCAGTGTATATGATAATGGGTAAAGTAACAATCTATACAAATCATTTCAGAAAGTTTTATGAAAGATACCTTGTGCATCTATTGTTTCACAAAGATTGTTTGGGACACATTTGATCAATTTTTCAAAAAGCTTAATATATTATTGAACTAGAATTCAGTGCCTACATACTACCTTCTAATCCTTGGAAAAAGTGATAAACGTTTGATACTTTTTTAGTTTAGAATATAAATTCCCTTGTATCTCCCCGATGTTGCTACAGATACACATTGTTGATACACTTTGATTTGATACACATTGTTGCTGATTACTCTATCTTTCAAGACAAGTGTTTTACCGTGGAATCACTTTGGAATGTGTTTTAAAAATATCTTCTGTAAATGTTAGCATTGTTTGTTTGGGTGTATAGGGTATTTGAATTAAACATTATTTTGAGATATTTTGAACGAATATAGACTTTTTGTAATTTATACACAACCCATAAAAAATATGTATATATGGGACTCAAAGGAGAGCTGTTTTCTATTTTCTATTATTGCTAATTTGTTATTGAGGTTGTGGTATGGTATAAACAAATGTCCTCTAGTTTATAAACAATTCACAGTGCCATTTGCTCTGCAAATCTCTGTAAACATTAATTCTGTTCTTTATGCCTCTACTCACACATTCTCAGTATATTTTCTTTCCAGGTCGAATGTAACATTTGGAAAATACTGTACTATAGCCACTAGATGGAGCAGAGGAAATAAATATATCTTTCACATGCAAATCAACTCCATCTAGTGGCCAAAGTGCAGTATTTTCCAAATGTTACATTTAGTCAAAATAGAAACCAAACCTATGTACCACACTAAATTATTATCACTTATTAATGCAAATTGTTTATTAAATGAGGCTTATACTGTTCTTTCCCTGCCATCGACATAAGGCATATGGTGGGAACAAAACTGTTCCCAGACTGCCAGGTCATTATGCCTTACTTCAGTGGCATTTACTGTTCTGCTATGAGCTCAACCATAAACCTATGTCAGAGCAGTTCCCCTGACGGTCCCCTTTAAATTAATAGATGCCATCAGAGGCTGACAAGATTCCAGGCAGGGATCTGTGTCTCCAGCAGGGATCTGCTCTCCCCCGCTTGTATGGGCTGAGGCTGCGGGAATCCGAGTAGAAATGGCCGGCGGGGGGCGGAAGAGCGAGCCACTCAATGATCACGATGATTAAACGGCATTAAAGAGCAGTTTCAGGATGACAGCGGCTGCGTGCATACCTGAGCGGAGGATCAGTTAATATCTGTGATATTTACTGATCCTATGTGTACAGAGCAAACACTGGAGTTATCATCTAATCACTCCAGTGTTTGTAAATAACTGGGGACACATAGTACTATGTGTCCCCAGTTATGAATGAACAGGAGGTGCTTTACATCACTTCCTGTTCATTCATTAATTTCTCAATGGGGAGAAGCACTCACTACAGAGGCTTCTCCCCATTCAGAAACTGGTGGATAGTAAATATTTTATATCAACAGTTTCTGAATGAATGGGAAGCCTCTATAGTTAGTGCTCTCCAAATAAATTTTTTTGTAAAAATGTGTAATAAATAAATAAATAATAGCCCCCCCACAAACCCCCCTCACACACATAACATACGCGTGCACCATATTGTGGTGTACGTCATGCACATGCGCTGCAGTGCGTTTTTAGAATGCATCGCAGTGCATGATTTCTTTCTCTTTAAAAAAAAAATAACATTAATTTAACTGTGACAACACATGGCAAAGCTTTGTGACGCATTGCCATGCGTTGTGATATACTGTGTTGCAATTAAATATACACCTGTGTCATTTTATCACAACACAAACACCAACACAGTGCAAAAACGATTTTTAACACAAAACGCTTATTTACAGTTTTGTGTTCCTTCATTTTTTTTACCGTGTCGCAAAAAGCCGCAATTTAGAATTTACAAATATTTGTTATTTATTAACTCAATACAGTTTTATCTTTTAGATTTAGTCAGAAAATTATATTTTTTGTGTACTGATACTAATTTTAGTGTGTTTTATCAATTGAATTGTGTATTTTTATTGGTTTAATATTGATTTGATAAACATTTGCGCAATTATCGAAGGGCCTAAAAATTTTGTAGCACCATCTTTTGATTCTACCGGGCCTGTGCTTTCAGAAAATATATGGTTTGGGGGGTCTTTTACAAACGCTAGCAATGCAGGAGTTGAAAAGCAAAACAAAGGGAAAAATTGCAAAAATGTCGTGGCCAGCTGAGGTGTAAAGCATTCCGGAGGGCTTGGCAGCAAAAGGGTTAAAGGGAGATCCTGATTGGTTACAATAGGTACAATTATTTCCAAAAATAGAATCAATCATAAGATCACAAAATGTTTAGCTCAAATCACTAGAATTATTATTTAGATATATTATGAAATAAATAGTAATATCATGTATTAACTGATTTATACTTAAAGTGACATTAAACCCTCAGATTTTTTAACATAAACCAATACTGTAATGTGCGCCTTACTGTAATCCATGGTTGTTTCCCTTCTCTTTGCTGCTCTTCCTTTTAAATCCTTATATCTTCTCATGCTGGGGGAGAACTTCCCTTTGCAGCTGAGTGCCTCTTCCTGTAGTTCTGGCTCCAGTTGTGAACGTTCACACAGACACCATGGGGTCTATTCACCATAGGGCAGCCGAGTGAATGACCGATCTGAAGTGAAGTGAGCCGAACACTGATCGGCTATTCACTTCAGGCTGGTACGGCTGATTTCAGCCATACATCGGCTTGCTTCGAGTGGCTTCGGGTCGGCCGAACATGCTCAGCATGTTCGGCCGACCCGAAGTGCAGAAGGAGTTCGACTCAGTAAAAAAGTTAAAAAAGTAAATAGAAAACGATTGTGCGGAGCTAGCAGTGATAGCTAGCTCCGCCCAATAGTTTCCTATTGTCCGGCGGCTCTGCTTCTGTAAAGAAAAAAAGAAAAAGAAAAAAACTCTCCCTGGTGCTCTGGGACCCCCCCGCTCCCGGCCGCTCAGGAGAGTTAAGGCCAGATCCTTCGGCAGCTTCGTGAATAGACCCCCATGTATCCATTCCAGAGACAGGGCAGTCGGCTGCAAAACAGAAGTTCTCCCCCAGCATGAGAAGAGATACGGATTTAAAAGGAAGAGCAGCAAAGAGAAGGGAAACAACCATGGATTACAGTAAGGCACACATTTCAGTATTGATTTATGTTAAAAAAATCTGAGGGTTTAATGCCACTTTAATGCAGATTACCTTTTTTCAAGATGATCCTTTGTTTCACAACTTTCAACATTAGAAGATGGGAAGATGGGAAATATATTTTCCCTCTTGCCCTTATCTCCTTGTTACACGTTCTCTTACCACAGAGCTAGGAATCCTTTAAATAAGCATTTCAGTTGAGTAAGGAAATAAGAGCAGAAATCCATGGGTCAATGTACCTGCTTTCTTCTTTTTAAGGAAAGCTCTTTTTCCTAAACACCCTTTGTATTTGGCCTGGATTTTTGAAACTAAAATGAAAAAAAAGATACATACACAATACACATAAAAATCATTATGGGGCTACGATATATTGAAGTCACTGAAGACAACATTACATTAAACTCTACAAAGCTGTCACATTAAATTGAAAAACTGAACATTGTAAAACAACAATCAACTATTTACAAAGAAAAAAATCTTACTTACTTGCTAGTTCAGTCTAAATTATTTCTCAGACCATTAGGCCCCATACTTTTGCATGAGTCTCACGCTGTGATTACCTGCAGAAGATTGCCCCTGGATGCAAATAGTCTGCATCCAGTTGTAATCATCTGCAGGTTATCAAAGCATGTGTGATTACATGCAAATGGCTGGGGATAGCTGAGGGCGCTGCTAGCTGTCATTGCAATGCCTTGAAACTCCTGTTGTCTAACTGAGATCTCAGACTATCCGATAATTATTGCTCGATTATCGTACGAAAAACCGATCGCATACGATTATCGTACGATAATCGTGCAGTGTATGGGCACCTTTAGTGGTCTGACTTATTCACCTGGGTTTGTAAATGTCAGCATGAGCTATTTAGCTTTGAAAAGCACACACTTTTATAACACAAGATCAAGGAGTCCTTGGAAAACATGGAAAAATTAGCCTAATTTTCACCCTCCTGCCTCAAAGGGAGAATACTTAATATTAATCGGCAATTTTTCATATTTGTCTTACTAAAAAAAAAATCTATTGTTTTGCATAAATAAAGCAAGGTAATATGTACAAAACCCACTAAGCATTTTCTTTAATACATGCCAATAAAACTATTTACGTCTATTTGATCACTTTTAGGTTTAAAGTCAGAACTCCGGTTAACATTTTTATTAACCCATGCCATGGGGCTAATCTGCAGTGGAAGTCTTGCCTAGGGTAAATAAAAAAAGTTATACTCACTCAATCCTCAGGTCCGGCCAGCTGTTCCCCTCCTCTACAGCAGTCCCTAAGTGATCATGTTCTATACACAGTTTATAGGACATGAAGGTGCCGAGGGACGTACCGTTGTTGCAACGCAGGAGACAGGCAGCGCTGTGGGAGCGCTGTCACAGCCGGCCGGCTCGGAGGGGGATCGGTGAGTATAACGTTGTTATTTTTTACGCTAGGCAAAAACGTGCAATTAACTCTTGCAGTGCCGGGGTAGCCCAGCTGCAAGAGTTAATCACATTTTTAACTGGAATTGTCAGAAAATTCAAAAATGGCTTGGCCAGCTGATTTGAAAAATGTTCCGGAGGGCTTGGCAGCGAAAGGGTTAAAGGCATTCCCTTTAATATTGAATTTAGGAGCCAGTAAGGTCAATATATGGGGTCAAAAAGGCAATTTGAAGGCATTAGGGAACATGTGCTTGCACAGCAGAAAAGGATCATCAAAATCTTGGCATGCGATAAAACCTCTTTTAGGCGCACATAATACCTGGCTCCTGGTAATGTTCAGGTTTCGTAACAGTAGTACAGTTTTTTTTCCAAGAGGTGGCAGTAAAAGGTTTCACTATCTAGCTACTCATAGGCTGTATAAAGATCTGTAGGTGAAAGCATTTTCCACATAGAGTTGGCACTACAAGTTCATGTTTACATTCAGTGACAGTGATCTGAGTTTACATTACCCAGCTGATGCTTTCTTTGTTCAAATGCATCCACAGTGGCAAATAAGGAGCGAGGAAAACGTATAAACAACTTGGTTCTGGAAGGAAATGGAGCATATTTAACTGGCATGCCGGAATATAACTTGATATAAGAATAGTGCAATTATGTTCAAGTGTACATTGGGTACCATTCACATATCCTTGAAACCGTTCTGAAGTCCTCATTCTCTCTTCCTTAGGCTGCGGGTGCTGGCAACCTCCGGGTCCTATCACTTACCCACACTGTTTGCAAGCTCTACGATTAAGCTCCAGTAGTAGGAGAAATATGTCAAAGGGAGGGCATGGGTAGAGAGACTCTCTGACAGAATAAAGATTTGGAATGCAAGACTCCGGGGTACACAGATGCACTGTATACATTGTTGTATAAAATAGGGTTTTTGTCTCACCCATAAAATTATTTTGTTGGAGTACATCACAGAACACAGGATTGTAATTCTGGAACCAATGGGTTATGCGGCAGCCTTCAGATGATTGGACACTGGCAAAGCAAAGCTATACGGACAGTCCTGTATTACCCCTTCCGCTAGCAACATGCTTTCAGTATTGTAGCAGGCAATAACCAGAGTGGATCATAGGTGCATGGGGAGGGGCCTTTGTCTTGTGATGTACTCCATCAGAAATGACAAATGGAGAGTTGGACTGATAAAAAGAGGTTTTAGCTGAGAGGTAAACTCGAACAGTGAGCACCATATCCAGACATTGTAGAGAAATCTCCTTAGGATGCTTATTCATGGCACATAAAGATGGCATGCCAGTGTACTGGTTAAGGTGGGAGGAAGAAACCACCTTGAGAATGAAAGAGGCCCTAGGCCTCACGACAACTTTGTCTTTGTGTAGCAAAAATAGCCAAGACAATCTTGAAAAAAGGATATACTTTGCCATTTATGTTTAGGGATGTGGTACCTTACTCAATCAGGAGCCAGCACATAATGATAACTGACTTTTTAGTACAAAAAAGGTTCCTGAAAGGTCAAGGCCACCAACTCAGGAACTCTCCTTGGAGAAGTAATGGCGACAAAAAAAGGCAACCTTGCGTCTAAGAAAAAACACAGCATATGGCTGAGAAAATCCAATAAGCCCCTGCCCCTCAGGACCTAGGCTTCAACAGCTAAGCCATTCAAGCCAGCAACTGAGAGCAGGGTAGTGGATCAACCACTGGGACAGAAAGTCTGGACGATCTGGGAAGGCCCATGCAGAGTCTGCCAGGAGCTTGATAATGTCAGCGTACCACAGCTCCCTGGGATAATGCGGTGTTATAAGTATCACCACAGTGTCCTTCATATCAATCATTGCAAAAGGCCGAGACCCATGCTGGGTATATATGAGGAGGTATATGCCAGACCAACACAAAATAGTTCAGGACCACTGTTGCTGGAGCACAGACACATCAATGAGTTTGAATCCGTGGTCACTAGTCATAGATTTTAACTAGACGGGTAGAGTCTGGCAGACAGTCATGGCAGACAGTCATGGTGGCAATGGCAGGTTACATAGCAGGGCCTGCCAGGGTGAACAAGGCCTTGAAGAGAGCCTCCAATGTCCCTGGGCTTCTTGAATACAGAAACATCGTCAACCAGGACTGTCAGGGGTTTTCTTACAGCAGGTGGGTGGGGCCAGAAGCCCCTTGGTATGGTTGACACAAATTTATTTAATTTGAAATACGTGTGCACTGCATCTAGGATAGAATTAGTATGCTTTAGTTTGGCATAAATGTAAGTGGACAGGTTCTTGTCCTGTGCCGGGTTCTCTGAACTGGACATGGCACCATTCTCCTCTCCCACATCAGGAAGCACAAAGGCAGACAGAGGGAGGTCAGAGGAGACTCTGGGGGAGAGGATGAGAGAGCTCGCTTGCAGCCCGTGCAGTCTGAGGCCTTGAAAAATTAAGATTTTTTTCCCATATACTTAGCAAACTACCCCTTAGGTAAATATGAGGAAGCAAGTGCCCCTGAAGGAGTTGAGGGGGTCCATTCTGTTTCAATTCACTGTATGCAGAGGGGTCTAGTGCATTCAGGAATATCTGTTCTGTGTGCAGACAGGCACATAGTGAAAAAACAGCGGTCAGCAGATAGGTAGAGCAAAAATGGCATGCCCATGAGCAAAAGAGCCAAGCAGGAAGGAGGCTGCACAAGTGACTTAGCAGCCAGACTGTACCCAGAGACAGAATTAATTAACCTCAAAGGAAATGGAGCGCCACAGCACATTGGGCCCACAAGCTGGACAGAAGCCCTGGCTGGTCTTGCAATCTGCGGTCCTCCCAATTAAGTAAATGGTGGATTGAAGGGACAAGCCCCATCCAGTGGACTCACCCCCTAACGAGTGTCAGGGAATGGGCTCCAACGGCAGATGGACCACTACCCCGGACCTTAAGCACCCTGAGGCTAACTCAACATGTTGCACTATGTGCACTATGTGCCAAGGTAAGCAGCTAAAACAGGATCCAGTGCCCAAAATAACATTAGGGACTGGCTCAGCTTCTGCCTCGCGGCCGGGTCTGAATATGGTCCCTCAAGATTTAGTCGAGGAGTTGCCAAATCCAGAAATCTGTAAAAGGGGTGCTGTAGTGGCAATGTAGCTGTTAAAAATCTTGCTAGGAAAGTGTTTAAGAAATTCATTAAGAAATAAAAAAAGAAATACATTTGCTTCTCTCAGAGTAGAGAGAAGAGGTATATTTCCCTAAGGACACTAGCAAAAAATGTAAGGCATTTTAGGGGGTTGGAGGGGTTATACAGGGCTCTCCTTACAGCTCTGCTTTGCTATTGTCCAATCACTTGAAGACAGTTTCATAGCCCATTGGTTGCAGAATTACCATCCAGTGTCCTGTGATGTATGAATAAGAACATATTTTTAATAGGTGGTTGATAAATATGTCATAAAGTATATACACTTTTATATATATATTTGTGTTCGGAATCCATTTGCAATAAGGGCGAGTAACCCAATACTGACCTGAGGTGTGCCTTGATCCGGATGGACAGTATGCCAATGAGGGGGCATACTCTGTGAAATCTTTAAATGAAGGGACCGGGTGGGCGGGTCATGCTGACGAAGGCCGTGCCCAGGTGAGTCTATCTGCCCCTTTTATGTGTGAGAGGAGGGAAGGACTCCTCCCACAAATACAGGCTAATCAATTAGCCTTCAAACTTGTGTTCGGAATCCATTTGCCATCCAGGGCGAGTAACCCAATACTGACCTGAGGTGTGCCTTGATCTGAAGCGACGCCAAGTTAACATCCTTGCCCTCTAAAATGTCCTCCTTCAGGGTACTGGGGACAAAGTGAGCAGGGCTGACATGAGGAGGAAAGACAGCAATACCTGGAGTACTGGGGACCACCGTGCCGTCTGTTCCAGGTACTACCGCCGAAGTACCGGGCACGACCTGAGGAACTGCCACCGGCACTGCCACTGTCAGCCTCTCGAGATCCACGGTCCTATGCTGTAAGTCATGTACCAAAGTGGTCAATGTGTGCAGAGAGGCGTGTATCTGCGTCAATGACGTCACAACCGTCTGCAGCGACACCTGGCTAGTGCTAGCACTAGCAGCATACTGAGGGAACAGCAACCTAAAAAGTTCTGCCTTTCTAGCCGTGGCCGAGAAGGGGATGCCTTTCCTCTGAAGCTCCGCGATGATCTTGGGAATGGTCCACGCTCTGAGAGACGGGGCGCTCCCATGCTCTGGGCCCCTAGCCGGAGTTGCCGGGAGAGACGCGAATTCCTCCGTGTCAGAAATATGCGACATGACTGCCCCAACGAGCTGTAAATGCGACACCTGGCTAGTGCTAGCACTAGCAGCATACTGAGGGAACAGCAACCTAAAAAGTTCTGCCTTTCTAGCTGTGGCCGAGAAGGGGATGCCTTTCCTCTGAAGCTCCGCGATGATCTTGGGAATGGTCCACGAGAGACGGGGCGCTCCCATGCTCTGAGCCCCTACTCCCGGAAGTGACGACCGTCCGTACCAAAGCTTCCTAGGATGCTGACGAAGGCCGTGCCCAGGTGAGTCTACCTGCCCCTTTTATGTGTGAAAGGAGAGAATGACTCCTCCCACAAATACAGGCTAATCAATTAGCCTTCAAACATGTCAAAATATTTCACTTAGAATTGCTGTGTTTAGGCTTTGGTTGTAGCTTACTGAGTTCTGTATAACATGGTTTCAACAGGCTATGATTATTTTAACGTTTCTTTCTGGAAACGATCTGGTGTCACAGGTCAAGTAATAAATCATCATGACAATCCAACACATTTAAAAGAAATTCCATCTTGGCTAGTTTTCCATAAGAGAAATGTTGCTTCATGTTTTAATGTTTCAAGACTAACTGTACAAATCTACGTTATGTCTTTAAACTGACACTTTTAGAAGTGCCACAAGATGTATACTTTGTATCTTTAAGTGATATGTAAACATATTTCTATGACTTACCTTCCAAGTTTGTACTCATTGGGTTGGTAGCCAATGTACTTCACCAATCTTTCTACACCTTCACGAGCAGGTCCAGCCCAACTAGGCCAAGTATCTGGACACAGGGATTTATACCTATGCACACAGGTACAACATTTAGGAAGTAAGTATTATCATTATTATTATACAGGATTTATATAGCACAAACACTTTGTGCAGTGCTTTACAATAGGAAGTATTGTTTGCAAATACGTTGGCAGTGCTAATGCAACAACACATTTATTATACATCTAAACCTAAAAAAATAAAATTATATATATATATTTTTTTTAGTTTATTTTTATTGATTTAGTATGTATTTTTTAATGTATTTATTTGTTTTTTTAAATTATTTTTTATTGTTAACTTTACTGCTGGGGCTTCGGTGAAATATCAGGGGTGTAAACTGACCCCTGATATTTCTCCTTTTAAAATAGAAAAAGAGATTGAGAACAGAGAGTCCTCAATCACTTTTCCTGCATCCCCTGTTATAAATGAACAGGAATCCTCTATACTATTTTAGTGTTCCTGTTCATTCATAAACTTGTGGATATAGTGTGAGTTACTACGGTATGTACACAGTCATGAATAAATAGGAGGTAATGAAGATCACTTCCTATTCATTCATAACTGGTACATAGTAACTCATACTATGTCCAATTATTTATAAACATTCAGCGATCACTGATCACTAAATGTTTGTACTCGCTCTCCATCCTGGATCGGCTCTCACAGGAGGCTGAGCCAACAGGGTGGGGAGGAGAGCTCGGTCTAGTTTGACAGCTGACTCCTCCCCCTCACCGGTGGCTCGGCCTCCTGTGACAGCTGACAGCTGTCTCTGCCCATACATGATTTGTCAGAGGAGGCTGAGTGAGCCTCTTCTGACAGTTTCTCTCTGCCCTGCTGAGTGCTGCGCTATGTCAGAGGGGACACAGAGCAGGGCACAGCGCAGCGGGGAGGAGAGAAACTAGAGATGCACCGCATTTTGCCCAAAGTGCCATTTTAGACATGTTATGATATGTTTCGGCGGACAAAATTTCGGTGCATCCCTAGTCTTTAACATTAGTTTGGTTGATTTGAGGGCAGAAGTCACTTTTAGCTGCTGTCCCGTCTATAGCAAACTTTTTTTGTTGCAAGGCCACAAAAGTGGGCTTTAGTTTCAGAGAGTGATATTATGGGGTTTACATTTATTTTGGGGGTATATTCATTTTTAGTTTATGTTGATGGGGCCATTTTTGAAGTTTTAAATGTTCAAAATGCATAATTTGCTTGTTGGTGACCATGCATTTGTAGCCCATGCACAGTTGTTATATTGCTAGAGTTCACCTCCCTGCAGAGGGTTAATCAGAACAGTCTGTACTTGGCTTGACAGATAGTGTTAGGGCTTGTTCACACCACATCCAGTGCATTCCAGCACGGTTAGTAGCTGGAACTTACTGGATCGCATAATTAAAAAGCCTCCCGTGTTCTGGGGCGGGAGGGGGCGTGGTGGTGCCAGTTATTGCCACAAATGAAAAAACTTTGCCTCATTGTATTTCTCCCCTTCCCAGTGTAAAAAGTCGCAGTTTTTTTGTGTTTAATTTCTTTGTTTTATAAATGACAACCTGACCACCCCCTTTTATTCTTGCCTAAACATGAATAATGTGAAATTCTGCTGCTAAACCTCCTGGGATATTCATGTCCCTTTTCCCAGGAGGTTTCAGCTCCTAGACAGCCCTAGAGGAGGACTGGCCTGTGGCTGGAGGAGGTTAGGCCTGCATGCATCATCAGGGGGCCATCTGTAAGAACCA
Organism: Nanorana parkeri; assembly: GCF_000935625.1. Taxonomy (NCBI): domain Eukaryota; kingdom Metazoa; phylum Chordata; class Amphibia; order Anura; family Dicroglossidae; genus Nanorana; species Nanorana parkeri. The sequence goes on along the minus strand of NW_017306286.1, from coordinate 1,511,608 downwards.
GTAAGAGACCGCCGGCTTCCAATGACGGCAGAAAGGAAGATGGTGCCACAGGATCTAGCACCCCTGTTTTCTGCAGGATTGTTGACTCCCTCTTCTCCACATCTCTACCGCTGCTTCCTTCCTCTCCTCTTTGGTGTGTATGGGCTCCAGTGGTCATCTTGCCTGAGTCCAAGTTTAGGGCACAGCATCTCTGGTGGCTATTTTCTGGAGTCTAGTCTACTGCAGTATAAATTCCGGTGTCCAATTTCTTAGTGGCTGGCGGCGGAACAGAGAGGCAGAGTGGCAGTGACTAGCACATACCCTGAGAGTTTAAAAGTTTGATGCTCGCTAGGCTCAACCTCCTATATCCTCTTCACCAGGTCGCATGGAGGGACAGAGCGTTTTGGACACAGGTGGATCACATAGAGAGACTTGGGCAATAGTCAGAGCAGACTTGCTATACTGTGAGTATCTTAGGGGCCCCTCAC
>NW_017306286.1:1460816-1511118 GCF_000935625.1 Nanorana parkeri | reverse complement strand
GGCATAGTGAGTTACCTGTTGGTTCCCCTGAGGACTCAGTGGTGGATGGTGTGCCTGTTAGTCCACCTTTTAATTCCTTACCCTCTGTTGCATTTGCTTCTTTATTAGCTGGGTCTCATTCTTCCTGCCTTAGTATGGATGATTTTGCGGCCTCAGTGTAGGTTTTCATGGGTCAGATTTTTGCCATGTTGTAAGCGTCTGCTCATATAGGGGGCATAAGTGCAGTCCCCCTTCTCCAGTTCCCTCTGAATCCTAGTTGAATGAGGATGTTTCCCAACCAGGATGAGGGTGGTGAGAAGTTGGAAGGAAGTGCTTCTTCTGAATTGGAGAATGTTTGTCACAAAAATTATATAATACTATTGCAGTGTTAATAGATGGGGTTAGAGAATGTCCTTCTATTATTCCCGTTGCCAGCGACTTAAGGCATGTGGGGCCTGCAGCAAGATCGCTTCCATGGGCCGGTTTTAGGGTAAAAATAACACACAAAAAAGTCCTCCATCCCCAAGAATGTCTTCAAACTGGTGGATGATCAGTCCAGCCAGGTTAGGAAATGTTTCTTGGCCAGTTTAATGTATGATCCTAAGTACAGATGCAGTCTCTCTGGTTGGGGGGAATCTCTCAGTTCAAGGAATGTGGAGTACGGAAGAGTCAATTTTGCTGATCAACACCCTAAAGATGAGGGCAATGCATCTTGTTCTCTGTCACGGCCCTGTCATCTTCAGGGGCAACCAATGAGAGTACAATCTGACAACACTGTGGCTCTAATGTGCACAAGCAGTTATGCTCAAAAGGAGACAGTGACAATTCTAAGATGGGCAGAGTCTCATGTCCTGATTCTGTCAGCTTTTTTCATTCCCAGAGTGGAGAATTGTCAGGCAGACTTCCTCAGGCGACAGTAACTAGATCAGAGGGACTGGTCCTTAAATCAGGAGGTATCTCAGCAGATTTGTCGACGGTGGGGTACACTGGACGTGGATCTTCTAGCAGCAGGCTCAACAAGAAGCTGGACAGGTTGTATCCAAATTCAGGGATCCAAAGGCTCTTGTAGTGGATGCTCTATTACCGCCATGGGATCAGTTCTGTCTAATCTATGCCATTCCTCCTTTGATGATTCTGCCCTGTCTCCTTCGCAGGATAGCTCTAGAAGGGATTCTAGTAATTCTAGCGGCTCCCAGTTGGCCTAGAAGAGCATGGAGCATGGATATTCTCTGTCTATCGACCGGATCTTCTGTCTTAGGGTACAGTAGCTGGCTTTGATGGCATGGCTGTTGAAGCCCAGGTCTTAAGAGAAAGGGGCTTATCAGAAGATTTCATTCCCTTACCTTGTTACAAGCAAAGAAGCCTTTGTGTTATAAAGTATTTTACCAAGCATGGCTAGCATACGATGCTTGGTGCAAGATAAGGAGTTGAATCCTAGAATTTTCTCAGAGAGCCAGGTCTTAGTTTCTCCAATCATAGTGGGATCAGAGGTGAGCTTTGAGTGCGATTGAGTGTGAGGCAAGATTTCAATCATAACTATTCTTTTTCATGAACCTTTGGCTTCTAATTTTCTAGTAAAGGCCTTCATACAGGGAGTTGCTCACATTTGCTTATCCTAGATGTCCTCCTGTATCTCCATGGGAACTTAATTTGTTGCTTTCTTTTTTGCAGAAGCCTTTGTATGAGCCTCTCGAAAGCATACTGTAGCTTTAGAGGATATTACTTGTAAAGTTGTGTTCCTGGTTGCTATTACCTCGGCCAGGAGAGTCTCTGAGCTAGCAATCCTGCCCTGTAAGGAACTCTTTTTGGTCATGCATCAAGAAAAAGTTCTTGATTTGGTTTTAAGGCCTAAACAGTCTTTCCCACCTAAGGTGATTTTGTCTTTTCACATTAATCAGGATATTGTGTTGCCCTCCTTTTTTATGGAACCACAGAATTTTAGGAAAGAATCATTACACAGTTTGCATGTGGCAAGGGTGTTAAGGGTCTATCTTGATGCCACCTTTTCCTTTAGTCCTCTATTGGTCTATTGCTTGCAAATAACTGAGGGTCTGTGGTGGGGGTAGGAGTTATATATGATTCAAACTGCTCTGGCCCGTGTCCAGTCAGCTGAAAGTACAGCTATATAACCCATCCATCCTGATTATCAGTGTCCTGTACTGTACTCCAAGAAAAGGATTCTACAGGTAAGTGAGAAATTCTATGATACATGCTACAGTGTAAAACAGGGCAGCCATCAGAAATTTTGGGGTCCCCTTACACGGCTTTAGGCTGCCCCCCCCCCCCCCCCCACACACACACACACACTGCCAACACACTGAGCCAGTCACACACTATTATTATCTATATAGCTCTGACATATACTGCAGTGCTGTACAGAGAACACTGAGCCAGTTACATCAGTCTCTGCGCCAGAGGAGCTTACACTCTAATGCACAATGGCACCAGCTGTAGGGGGACTACAAATCCCAGCAATACATTTATACAGCAATGCCGAGCAGTATATGAATTTGACTCAGGGATTAGCGACCCACTGGACTCTGGGCTTAGCGACCCGCTGGACTCTGGGCTTAGTGACCGGCTGGACTCTTGGCTTAGTGACCCGCTGGACGCAGGGCTTAGCGACCTGCTGGACGCAGGGCTTAGCGACCTGCTGGATGCAGGGCTTAGCAACCCGCTGGACGCAGGGCTTAGCAACCCGCTGGACACAGTGCTTAGCGACCCGCTGGACTCTGGTCTTAGTGACGCAGTGGACGCAGGCCTAAGTGAAGGAATGGACGCACATCTAAACAATGGACGCAGGCCTTAGTGACCCGCTGGACTCAGGGCTTAGTGACCTGCTGGACTCAGAGTTTAGTGACCTGCTGGATGCAGGGCTTAGCGACGAGCTGGACACAGGACCCACCTGATACCCCACACATACCTGAGAGTGACCCTGCAGAGCCCACCATAGATGCTGCACAGCCCATCTGATACTCTCTATGGTGGGCTCTGCAGGGGTCTCAGGTGGTCTGGTCAGGGCTGCATCTATCTCCCAGCTCCTCTTACCTGCTCCCTTGGCCTCCCCTGCCGCCGGACTGGTCGGAAGTGACGTGATGTCACTTCTGGCCGGTCCGAGTTCAGTAGAGCGGCTGCGCCGATGGGGCCCCAGCTTGCTCCAATGCCACTGGATTGGCAATGCTGGGAGTCTGGCGCTGCTAAGGCTTGACAGCCTCCTCGCCTGTCACAGTCGTCCGATACTCATGTAAGGGTCCCGGGCGGACCCCCCAGGCTGCCCGGGCCCCCTTACATGAGTATCAGCCGTACCCCTCTGATGGCGGCCCTGGTGTACAATGTACTATCTGAGTGTACAATCTTTGTACAATCTTCTTTAGATTTACCAAAATATGCAATATGAGGACCTACCTAAATTTTCTATTCAATTTGCATCCAATCATGTAGGCCCTTGAACTACACAGTTGTTGATAGATCTAAAGGATATTGTATGGTCAGATTTCAACATGTGTGTGTTGAGCTTATAAACCCCTTCGTGACGGGAGACGTACAGTGTACGTCCCGGCACTCTGTGCCTATATGACTGGCCACGTACACTGTACATGACGAGTTATATCAGGCTTTGTAATGCTGGTAACAGCTGATTCTCAGCAGTTACCAGACATTAATGAATGCCTCCGTATTGAGGCATTGATTAATGAAATAATTAAGCTTTTTGTAAAAGCTTCTTCCTTTCATTGATGAAAGAATGAAGCCGTTACATACAAATACAGGACCGCAATTTGCGATCCCGTATTTGACAGCTGAAAATAGCAGAGAGGTAGCAGTGACTCACCTCTCTGCTATTTGTTTTGACAGCTCGAGAGCCCGATGTTTAGATACATTTCACTCAAAAGATACAATGTATATCTTTTGAGTGAAATGTATCAGTTCTGATCGTCTAGGCACGATCAAAGAGCTTTTAGTGAGATCTGAATCTGACTAAAGTCAGGATCAGTCTCTAAGGTTATTATTAGCTGTTCCTAAGTTTGGATCAGCCTAATAGCCAAAAATTTTTTTTAAAAAAGTTAATTTATCAAGCAGAATCTGACTGCTTGATATAAACTGACAAGAAAAAAAAAGTTTATTTTTTTACAAAGTGTAAAAAATTTTAATAAAGTGTAAAACAAAATTAGGAAAATAAAAATGATATATGAATATATTTTTTATACTATAATTAATATAAAAAATTCTAAAAAAAATTATAATAATCAAAACTTGTGAAAAAAGTGTTTTCTTCTAGTTTTTTCCACCATTTTTTTATTTTATTCAAACTAAGTGAGGGGTTAGGTACACATATGTGATATAATTATATAGCCCTATCTGTCCTCTAAAAAACTATATATAATATGTGTGGGTACATTTAGTAAGAAAGTATATTACTGCTGTGGAAGAATCACACAGCACAAATGTAAAAAGTGTGTCAGTCATTTATGAACAGAACCTGAAAACTAGCTCAGTCATGAAGGGGTTAAGAGACTCTAACAGTAGAAGACATTTGGTTGGGCAGTCAGTTGGTTTGACACTTACCACCAATTTAAACTGAACATATGATGCAAAAATGCACTAAGGGTTTCCTTTAGTATAAACCACATACAAAAACACTAACTACACCCATAAATATAGGATTATGCAGCTAAAGGTTTTATGTATGGGCAGCCCCAATAACCAATTGGGAGGCTGGATGGGGTAAGCTCAAACTTTACTTTTAGAGAAAAAAAACCCCAATAATTCATTATAATGTATATCTCTGGATTTGCTTCTGCTCTTGCATTGTTTTATTTAATGCTTAGTTTGAACTGCACAGGTTGGTGACAGATTTACTTGATCATGACCAGACCACTATCAAAGTATATATAACCAAAAGCAAAGGTAAACACATCTTTACAAAAGATAACATCCATAAGTGAAGTTATATATTTATGTGATGATTCTAAACTAGCTGCTTACCAATAAATAGTAGTAGTATATAATGTATAATGTTTATTAAATACATTGCAACAAGGGTAGGCAACCTCGGCACTCCAGCTATTGTGGGACTCCATGTCCCATAAGGTATTGCAAGACCCTAACAGCCACAGGCATGACTTCCAGAGGTCAAGGTACAATGGGATTTGTAGTTTCAGAACAACAGGCGTGCCAAGGATGCCAACCCCTGCTTTAGAAGAATACATCAGTTTAAATACATCAGTGTTTCCAGTGTAGAGAATTACCTCTGGAGGAAGTTCTCATACTTTCTACGGTAGGCAAATCCTGCTCTTCTGACTCTTAAATACTCCATTAAACCTAGGTATTTCACTTGGTGACGAGCCAACATATCGTCAAACTTTCCTGTGGTATGCAAGAAAACATTTATATAACAGTGTTTTACAATCAGTAAAGAGTTTTTAACATAATTAACATAAATAAGAAGAAATCAAACAGAACATACAACTAATATAAACATTTATTATATTATATACACTCATGGGCAAAAATATTGGCACCCCTGCATTTCTGTCAGATAATGCACCACTTCATGCAGAAAAGTGTTGCAATTACAAATGTTTAGGCATTCTCATGTTTATTTTAGGACTGTTACTGATTAAAATTTTGGTGTTCGATTAATCAAAAAAATGTTTAATCGATTCATTTTGATTAATTATAACGCACATACAGATCCAACTACATTGGCCTACACACATACAGCACAGCAATGAAGTAATAAAATGAACTAGGATCACACTAATCCAGCACGTTATTAATCTCACGTGCCCCACTCAATATGGCCGACATGTGAAATGTTATATTGTAAACATATATTGTTATATTGTACTCCCCTTGTAATAGCAATAAAAAAAAAAAATCAAGTTTAATAATATAGAGTAAAAAAAGAATTAAAGCCCCCAGTCCCCAAATACACACAAATGCAAACATGCACATCGGGTGCACACATGTATGAAAGTGATGATTGCACCACACAATATTAGCAGCACACAACAAAACAGCATAACTTACAAAATTCCTAATATATCTAAAAGATAAAACTGTATTGAGTTAAAAAAATAATAAATATACTGTATGTAAATTTTAAATTGTGCCTTGTGAAACGGTGAAAATCAAAGTTACTCAAAACTGTAAATAGGAGAGCATCTGAGATCAGAGGGTACAATAGGGACAATGGAGGGAAGTAGATTGTGGGTACACAGCAAGACACAGTGTGTGGTGGCAAAGTCCTCTTATTGCCCTCCTAAAACTCACTAACAACTTACTAACTGTTAAAACCAGTGACCACTACTCCTTACTCATACTGATAGAACTTTCTGTTGCCTTTTATATACGGTAGTTAACCACCAAGTCCTTCTTAAAGGAGAACTATGGGATTAGGGCTTTTCCCCATAGTTCTCCTAAGGGTAACGGGAGGACACAAACTAGCGTCCTCCGGTCACCCAAAGCTCAGTATACCGCGAGCTACATATATCTGAAACCTGAATTGCTGCCATGGGCTATTGCTTTTGCTCATCATCACTGCTCCTTGTGCTGTTTTATTGAAGAAACCCTCTGGTGTAACACTGCTCCATTTTTTAAAATTATCTTCTTACCTGGCTGTTTGTCATTATTTGGTTTGATACATCTAATGTAAGCTGGTTCCTTGGACATCAAAATTTCTATAAGGCTTGACAAGCTATTTTTAAACTGAGTGGTTACCTGAAAGGATGGGAAAGAACATTATTTCCATAATGTATTTACAGATAATAAACACACTGTAACCTAATGTATAGAAAATTAGTTTGTGTTGCATGTTATATACTGTATATACAGGCTTATTTAAAGCAGTATTACACACTCAAACTTTTTTTCAAAAATGAAGGCAGATCAAACAAATATACATTGCCCAGAAGAGTATTTCTTTACATATTTACCCAAGCATTTACAGTCATCATGTTTCCAAAAAGCTGGCTCCAACTCTCTCACCTCGGTTTCCCAAACTTCCTGTCTAGTACAAGATCACAAGGTACAGAGCCGTCTCCAGCAGCCGTCTATCTACTAGCATGGAAACGGGAGGAGGAAGAAGGAGTGGGGGCTGTGTGTATCTGGAGGCACACAAAGCTTACTAACACACACAAAGGTGGCTCCATTGCACTCTACAAGGGAAAGGAAACAGGATATCCTAAAACAGGATATCGGGGCCAGTGCTCAGGGGACCGTCTGATTCCGTAGGAAACTAAGACAGTTATTCACAAAGCTGCAGTTTGGCTATTCACTTCAGCCCTGTACGGCTGATTTCAGCCATATATTGGCTAAAATTAGCCGTACATCGGCTGCCTTTGGTCAGCTGAATATGCTCTGCATGTTGGCTGAGCCAACAAAGTGCAGAAGGAGTTCCAGATGTTGGATTGGCTGAGCCAAAGCTCCAGCAGCTCACTTGCTGCCGTTCGCCCCTATTCTCATAGGGGCCGAACGGCAGTGAGTGAATAGCCAAGTGCCGCCAAGCGGCATTCGGCTCAGCTATTCTGCTTGCTACCTCCCACAAAAATGGATCCACCGATGTAATCCAGGGTCAATCACGACATCCAGTGTTGTCCACGATGATGACGACTCGACAAAATAAAAAAAAAATTAAGTAATAAATAATTTAAAAACACAGACGCCTGCCTACCTGAACGCGATAAACTCCCACCGCAGAATGAAGAATCTGACAGATGCCGGCAAAATATAAACAATTGGGCAGAGCTAGCGGTGACATCAACTGTTTACTTTTGCCCGGCACCTGCCAGATTCTTTAGCACAGGGGTGCCCACAATTTTTCGCCTGGAGATCTACTTTACAAATGATGAGTTCAATGAGATTTACCAACGAAAAAACACCTGCATTCAAAATGCTGCAAGCACTATTTTTGCAGATCGCACTGGACCGGAATGCAGGCACTGTGGGCAGGGGGCATGGCTGCGGTGCCATTGACTTCAATACAACCCCACACTCCCTCACGCCCCTGAACGCAGGGAGTCGGCCGGCTTGCATTCCAGTGCGTCCTAGAGGCCCCGACATCCTGTCCTGCCGCGGTGCTCGTGTGGCTGACGTTGCACATGGGGAGAGGTGTCCGGCCCCTTTCCGTCTGCGGCGTCTGACACATTTAGCCAGCAGCCGCATGAGCACTGTGGGCATAGCCAAAGCCTAACACTGGAGTGATCAGCTGATTGCTCCAGTGTTTGTCCTGCACAGAGGATCCGAACATATCACTGATATGTACCGATCCTCCGCCGCTCGGCCACGCACACGTGGGCTCAGCTTTTCCTCTGGTATCCCGCTGCTCTCCCGGGCAGAGGCAGTGGGGGATCCGAGGAGAAGTGAAATAAGCACTTTAGCCGTGGGGCAGTGGATGAGGGAGCCGCTGTCACAAAACTAAGGACGAGCGGTGAGGAGAGAGAGAGGCGCCGGCTGTCAGATCCTGGCCGAGCGTCTCTCTCTCTCTCCTCACCGCTCGGCCTTAGTTCTGTGCAGCAGCTTTCTCCTCCGCCGCCGGCTGCAGCGGTTCCATCACTTCTCCTCGGATCTCGGCTGCATACAGATGGGGGAGAGCAGCGGGGATCCAGAGGAGAAGCCCCATGGCGGGAGGACAGGACATCGCGATCTACCAGTGATCACTACGCGATCGACTGGTAGATCACGATCAGCCTATTGGGCACCCCTGTTCTAGCAGGTCCTGGCCAAATAAAAACAACTGAGTGGAGCCGGCAGATCAGCGTCCCCAGGTCACTTGGGGGAGGACAATGATCTGTCATTACAGCACAACAACTGGACGGAGCCAGCCAAGATATCTCGGATGGCTCCGCCCAGCTGCTGTTTACTGGGCGGAGGGTCTGCTTCGGCAGACCATACGTCCCACTTTGGCTGAGCCGTTCGCCTGCCTTCAGCTGCTGTATGGGCTATAGTGAATAGCCTGTACAGCAGCCCTTTGGTTCGACTGAACCGAAGGGCTCCAGTGGCCGAAGTGAGCCGAATTGATCAGCCGAAGCTACAGCTGGATCCATTGGCTCTTTTGTGAATAGCCCTCTAAATCTTTTAAATATCAAGGAGCAGCATCATTGTAAGTGATTTAATTAGCATTTGAAAAAGCTTTGACTTAAATATCACTTTAAGAAGGTAGAGCAAAGAGTAATGAGAGTGTGTAAAGTACAGGAACCCATTTCAACCAGCAACTCACTTAAAAGCTATCCCTTAGACGAGCTCATTGCAGTATAATAAAACCGGATATTTTGCTATTGAATACTGAATGTGTTAAATTATCGTTATTATTCTTTGCACTGCTTTAGCAAGTAAGCCTGTCCCCAAGTTTTCAGTTAAGAGACTGTGTCTTTTTTTATAAGACACACACACCATTATATGTTAATTTCAAATTTACAGTTTTCCTCAGTTCATTACATACTTTAAGCCGACCCTGGGCAAACAAAAAAGTACCCCTGCAGTGGCATTAATCCTGCACTGCATGGATTAAGTGCCTATTTTTGTCTTCTTCACAGCAGCAGCTTAACTGATGGAGGCACCCATGCAGGGGGTGGGGGGAGAGCACTGCGGGGACCCACTAGAAAATGAGGAACTAAACATTAAAAAAAAAGAAGAATTTAACAAGTGTGGGCCTCTACACACTATATTACCAAAAGTATTGGGACACGCACATGAACTTTAATGGCATCCCAGTCTTAGTCCGTAGGGTTCAATATTGAGTTGGCCCACCCTTTGCCACTATAACAGCTTCAACTCTTCAAGGCTGTCCACAAGGTTTAGGAGTGTGTCTATGGGAATGTTTGACCATTCTTCCCGAAGCGCATTTGTGAGGTCAGGTACTGATGTTAGACAAGAAAGCCTGGCTTGCAGCCTCCGCTCTAAATCATCCCAAAGGTGTTCTATCGGGTTGAGGTCAGGACTCTATCGGGTTGTAGTCAGGACTCTGTGCAGGCCAGTCAAGTTCCTCCACTCCAAACTCGCTCATCCATGTCTTTATGGACCTTGCTTTGTGCACTGGTGCGCAGTCATGTTGGAACAGGAAGGGGCCATCCCCAAATTGTTCCCAAAAAGTTGGGAGCATGAAATTGTCAAAAATGTCTTGGTATGCTGATGCCTTCAGAGTTCCCTTCACTGGAACTAAGGAGCCAAGCCCAACCCCTGAAAAACAACCCCCCACCATAATCCCCCGTCCACCAAACTTTACACTTGGCACAATGCAGTCAGGCAAGTACCGTTCTCCTGGCAACCGCCAAACCCAGAAACGTCCATCGGATTGCCAGACAGAGAAGCGCGATTCGTCACTCCAGAGAACACATCTCCACTTCTCTAGAGTTCAGTGGCGGCGTGCTTTACACCACTGCATCTGACGCTTTGCATTGCACGTGGTGATGTGAGGCTTGGATGCAGCTGCTCGGCCATGGAAACCCATTCCATGGAGCTCTCTACGCACTGTTGTTGTGCCAATCTGAAGGCCACACGAAATGTGGAGGTCTGTAGCTATTGACTCTGCAGACAGTTGGCGACTTCTGCGCACTGTGTGCTTCAGCATGTGCTGACCCCGCTCTGTCATTTTAGGTGGCCTACCACTTTGTGGCTGAGTTGCTGCTGTTCCCAGTTGCTTCCAGTGTGTTATAATACCACTAACAGTTGACCGTGGAATATTTAGTAGCAAGGAAATTTCATGGATCACCTGAATCTAATGATTTGGAGGAGTGTCCCAATATTGGATGCTGAGTTGTAAATTCTTGATGTTTTAATATTTTTACTTTATGCTTACAAATCTACTTTGGGCTTCAGCATAACAGACCAGGGTATATGTCTGTGAAGGTTCTCATTCATCTAGGTCATGGTATGTCTGTAGAAATAAATCAAGACAACTGGACTTGCTGTATTTTTCCTGAAGACGTTTCAGAATTGAGAAAGTAAGTCGAATGACCAGCAAAATGCAAAAATACAGCAAGTCCAGTTGCCTTGATTTTTTTTTTTTTTACAAATAGACAAGCAAAAATAATATGACACGTTGCCTGCAATGTGTCATACTAAAAAATGACACATTTTCTTTTTCCGCATTGTAAAATACATTATTTTGGTTGGCAGAATAAGTGGAACATTTTACATTTATTTAAATTACATAAGGAAGGGGAGAGAGGCAACAATCATTTCAATCATCATCAATTCTCTCCTTAGTGTAATCGGAATAGGTTATTTGCAGGTGATTATGTTTCGTACACTTACAGTCTCAGGGCGCTTTCTGTTGTCCAGTTCTGATGCATGAAAACAATCCCTTAGGATATAATTTTTGGATTTAATAACCACCTAAAAGGTAAAGATTCTATTAACAAGTTTTACGAGCCTGGTTGTCACAATACCTATCCATTTCAGAAGTTAAAAATAAAATTAATTGGACGTTCTATAATGAAAAGCTTTCGGCCCGCCTACTAGATTGCATGCCTAAATTCGAAAAAATCTGGAACCCATGGATCTGTCACTTCCTCCCCCCGTCGTTTGATAGGCAACTGTTAACCCTGTGATATTGGACCTACTCAATCTGGCATAACCCTGTTCAGAATCTCCAACCGAAAAATTGAAGGTTGCGCTCATCCCACCCCCACTCTTCCCCTCCCCCTCTCATTCACTGTTCCCTTCTCTTAGCTCTACTTCTCCTTGTTCACCTATTGATCCTCTTGATCTCTCTCAGTTTAAATACGTCCATCTGACAAGCGTATAGCAATTTTCCTCTTTATGTTGGCCCAACAGGTGGTCAGTTCACTCAATAGCCAATACCTGCTTGTTTGCCTTGACGTGAAGTCAAATGTTACATTATGCAACTACCATACATGTTCTGTAACCATTTATGTAACAATGTTACGTTCTTTTTTTTTTTGAAATTGTTAAAATCAATAAAATACTTTGAAAAGTAAAAAAAAAAACACGTTTTACAATATATTGTTTTAGTAAGTAATTATATGGTACTGTAAAAATATAACAAACATAGGCAAAAATTTATAAAACACAAAAGATGATGCACAGCATAAAGGATTGCAGCTTGCAAAGAAGGAGCAATAGGCAGACCATCTTTTTTTGTAAGGGAAAAAAGACTGTTCAGCGTATTTTAATACTTCAGCTCCACCTAAAAAAAATCTAAAGCGACAAAGTAATTTTTTCTGTTCAGCAGCCTGGGCTGCCCCAATTCCCATACTGTTCTAGTATGACCCAACATCCTGGGTCAAAAGTATGACTATTCCCCCTGCCTCCTGAGACGTACTACTGGCAATTACTGTAATGGGCCATACTGGCAAATAGTGAGCCTTATTAGTGAGAGGGAACAGGCTGTTGACTGTTGATAGCTGTGTCAATATTTGTCTATCAGAAGAACCCAAAATATTGTTACCTGGGCCACTGAAAAGGAAACTGTATTGGCAAGAAGGATCCTGGATGTGCCTGCTGTCTGGTGGCAGCAGTGGTTCAGCTAAATATGTAATCACTTTAAAGGATCAATCAGTTAAACATAAATGTTCTGCCTCTGGTACAGGGACTATGAACCCCTGAAAAAGAAGCTGACCTAGACAGTGAGAAAATCTGTTTGCCCAGAAAGTGGGGGCATCCCTTCATAATGAAAAGGACTTGTTACTAGATTTAGTGGGCCAGGAATTATGACAGAACTGAAAGCCAGGCCTGAATTTGGATCCTGAGGCTCAGGAGGGATAAAAGAATACCTTCTTGAAGGAGGGAGCAGAGGATTTTACCACCGGAGGCTTGTACTTCTTCTTCTGAGGAAAGAAGGTGCTCTTGTCCTCATAACTTCCTTGATATAAGTATCTAAGGATTCTCCAAACAGGTCTCCAGTAAACGGCATGCATTCAAGTCACATGTCAAAGCATTTAATCCATAGGAAGTGCAAATACAAGGAAGGTTTTGGCAGGATTGGGTATGTTTAAAGAACCCAGACTAGTGATCTTTGGCAAGGCCAACATAGATGGCTCTTATTGTAAACAATTACACACCACATCCAGAAGTACAGAAATAGTGTCCTTGAGCTTGGCAGAGATGTCAGGAGACACCCGCAGAACTGGAAGAAGCCCCTTCCTTCTCATCTTCCGCTTCTGCAAATGCAGAAGGGGGCCTGCTTCCACCCTGCACTCTGAGAACTGCAATAGTTCAGACATTTTCCTCATAAAGTCTGCAATTACTGAAGGAAACTCCTCTCTGAACAGCAGGGTGGAGGAGCTTGCATTTGATGGTGCTAAGGAGGACCCTGAGACGAAGAGAAGGAGCAGAGCATAGAGCTAGCAGAAACAGTATCCCCAAAGAGGACAGAACCCTTCCCAAAAGTGTTGAGAAGCTGTGAGGACCCAGAGGCTGCCACCCATACCTCCCCATGTCTATGATTCACCATTGCCTAAAAGGAATCCCCAGTACTACTACTACTGTGGAGGGTGGTGCTTAGTGTCCCAACACTGTAGGCAGAATCGGTGACCCAGTGCAGCAGTTTTTAGAAATCTGGCTTCTCTGGTAGTATGTAAAGTCGCAGCATTGGTAGCAGCATGTGGCCAGCTCATCACACACCAGGAGAAGAAAAATGGTGGTCACATGCACAGTAGAGAAACCGCAGAGGGAGACTGCACAGATGCTGTGTAGCTAGTAAATATGGTAGCAGGTAGCCCTGATTAACCAAGTCTCAGAGTGGCATATTACAGGCCAGCCCTGCATCTTTCTTCCAATGAGAGTCCAGGTATGGTTGGCCAAGGCTCTGCTGAGGAGAAAACCAGATAGCTACTGAGCAGCATAGGAAAACTCGCTAGTCTTAAAAAGTGGCAAAAAAAAAAGATGTGCTTCACTCATAGCAGAGAGAAAGCATCCATCATCTAAGGACACTAAAAAAAACTGAGATAGGCGTTATACAAGGCTGTCCAATCACCTGGAAATAGCTGCATAACTCATATATTCAAGAATTACAACCCTGTGTCCTGTTATGTACGGTCAATAAATCAGATGCTGAGATGTCTCCATCAAGGCCTTTAAGAGATCTAGGAAGGTGGTGAGTGATTCACCTTCCAGCATCTAACCAAAACTGAAAAATGACTATGTTGGCGGACTGGCATGATAATTCATAATGCATAGACAAGTTTAAAAAAAATGTTTTAAATGTAACGTACCTCTTTAAGGTTCCTGTACAAAAGGTCATTATTCTTCTCCAAAAAACCTAAACAAGTGATTCAAAATGCTGTGTTAGAGCTGCAAATCTGAAAGTGAAATCATCAAAATCACTACTACCTCCCTACCACATCAACAAAAGGAGCCCGAAATCACATGCTATGCTCTAAGGAGACTCTGCTGCTTATAGCTTAAATTATCAAATACCCAGCATGTGGGCACTTGTGGGGCATTTGCTTGCCCTGATCATGACCTGCTCTTGTCACTTGCTGCCCTTTAAAAAAAAAATCCCCTATTCCTACAAACAATCTGGTTGAAAAAGAGACCTGATGAATTACTGTTTATTGTTTAAGTGTATTGCCACTTTGGCAGTTAAATTTAGTTAAACCCCCACTATATGTTTGTTATGTGTTCCCATTCACACAGCATACCTAAAATATATATATTTTAAATATTTCTTACCATAGCTGTTTCTTTAAAAGAGGCCTTTGGCCAGACTGCAAGTTACTCTGAACAGTTTGTGGCTAAAGTCGGGTATACACGTTTTTATTTTTTCCGTTCAACCCGCAGAGTAAACGAAAAAAACAGATTCCTCCATCAATGCTTACAAATGTTGATCGAGGAATCCCCTGCTGTTTTCATTGCATTCCCGAATACCCAAACAGAGCTTGCAGATGATTGGCTGCAAGCTTCGTTCGTCCGGGAATTTTCCAACCAGCGCCTTCCATCAACTGATCAAGGGTGGACGGGTGCCGACAGTGGCACCCACTGTGCAAATTTTGGCCAATTCATCAGGAACCGGCTGAAATCCAGCCCATATATTAGGTATGTTCCTAAGGGTAACAGACTGTATTTTCTCTTATTAACATACAATGCTTCTTGATCTTTAACCCTTTGTTATAGTTTTATCAGTGCTTTGTTTACAACTGATAATGAGATCTGCCAGCACAGTACAGACTGTAAATTTTGGTAAACATTAGCACCTCAGCCCTCTTTAATCTCCCGCCTTGAAATTACAGAGAATGGATAAACTTCAGTTTAGGAGTTGTCAGAAAAGTAAAAACAAGTAACAATTTTTAAATATTGTTTCAAAGATATGCTCTGTGAAAGGGAATATGTGACAAGTATAAAACGAGTGTTATCCCAATTTGGCTGCAAAGGTGGAAATACACCCTAAAAAAGTACTCCGGGGCAAGTTATTATTAACCCCTTGCAGTGGGGCTGCCCCCGCACTGTGGGGTTAACTGCTTGTTTTGGTCTAGGGAGGAAAATAACAAAGTTATATTTAACAGATCCTCCGGGCTGGCTTAGTCTTAGACCAGTCCCTGGAGCCTCCCTTGCTGTAAGGCAGCATTTGGTCACGCTAGAGATTCCACACATGCACATGTCCCATTCTTCGTATTGCGAGGAAACATGCGCTAGTGTGCAGGCGCATGCAATGAAACGCGTGCAGGAAGACGCGTTAACTGGCCGGTGCACTGGATGTGATGTAACTTCCATTGATAGACTGGCCTATATATAAACGAGACTGCCCTGCTAACATGTGCTGAATGGTCTGCAACTAGTATCTGGTGATTCTGCTACCTGTTCCGTGTTTCCTGTGTCTGACCCGGATTGCTTCTCGAACTCTCCTGTGATTGCTGCCTGCCTCTTGACTTTGGCCTGTTATCGAACTCTGTCTTTGCCTTCTGCCTTGGTACCTCATTGCCCGGCTGATTTTGACCCTTGGCTTGCCCTGTGCTCGTCTATGATTCCTGTCTTGACTTTGGTTCCGTGTGACCTGCTTCTGGACCCAGTTTCCGAACTGTTACCCGGCACGGTGTCCTCACACTCATTGGCACTCACGCTACTCTCTGTCCACTCACTCCCTGTCTCCATCCCCAGGGGTGTAGTACAAGAGGCGCAAGGGGAACCTCCTCACCTATTCGGTCTCCAAGCAGGTACGTCATACTCCCCATCCACTGCAGCAGTCTAAGGTCCCTGAGTCAACTGTTCTATACACATCGCTGGAGCGGAGGAGGAGATAGGCTGGAGGAAGTGCTGTCAGCCAGCGAATCCGAGGATCGGGTGAGTATAATTTTGTTATTTTCCTCCCCAGACCAAAACAAGCATTTAACCCCTGCAGTGCGAGGGTAGCCCCACTGCACGGGTTAATAATAATATTTTCTGGAGTTCTGGTTTAAAGAAAAGCGCCACTTTTGTTGAGAAAAAAAAATCACTCTGGGTGATCAATGTACATTGCAAAGATTTTAACAAATATCAGGTTCAGCAGATTCCTAGCTTTTTCTGTTCTGAATAAAAAGCTGTTTGGTTTACTATGTCTTTTTCATATTGATCCCTGAATGGAAGGGTTTAATTCGTTATAACCACCTGGTGTACGTTAAGTGTTCTAATGAGAAAAGTTGAAGTGTCTGCATCCCCTCAGAAGTAGTTAACCATTAAGGACAATCTTACCAAAAATAAAATTTCTATTGGAGGGGATCTCTAAAAATTTACTGGTATTTTAGTGCAGACTTCTGGGAAATTTGTGAGCCAATCACACCATCAGGAAATGGCAATTCTGGGGGCATGCCGTACCCCAATGGTGAACTAAATGCCTCCAGGTTGCCATATTGCATTTAACTTTTGTAACAGTTTTAGAAAAATACAGACTTTATACTGCAATGGAAAGGTAATTTGGATTAACATTAAATTATGTAATGGCTTGTGTCGCAATTTTATATGCAGTATTTTTTATTTTTACAAAGGTGGAGTTTTCCTTTAAGTTTGCCCATTACCATTTTTGTTACATAGTTACATAGTGAGTCGGGTTGAAAAAAGACACAAGTCCATCGAGTTCAACCTATCGAGATCTGAAAAAAAAGCTTAAACAGAACGCTATGCCCACAGTTAACCCCTGTTGATCCAGAGGAAGGCAAAAAAAACCCCCTCTAATGCATGGTTCAATTAGCTCCAAAAGGGGAAAAAAATTCCTTCCTGATCCCATAAGGCAATCGGATATTCCCTGGATCAACAATCTCTGATGCCTAATGTGACGGACCCCCCTACTCAGGATGAGCATGTCTGCCGCTGTCTTTTTCCTTGCTCAGGAGATATCGAAACCCGCTGATCTGTAGCTCCCAGTTTCCCCAGTCACTAGTCGAGGCTCGAGTGTAGGTGAAACAAACTCTGGTTTATTGAGCGACTGCACAAACTTTTATACAGCAAGTGATGAGATCAGAATATAACCCCATCACATCCACCCTCCCCTCCCAGACAATCGGTCTGCTCAACACCACAGGGCTTCCCCTGCTAACGAGCTCCAGACAGCCATAGCAGGAGCCTGGCCAGAATGTCATTGTTCTGAGCTCCCTCAGAGAACAATGGAAGATAACGAGGGATGGTGCTGATAGTCTTTCCATAACCAGGTTACTCAGTATAAAGCACTAAAACATAACTCAACACCAATACACATTTAACTCATACAACTGATCACCATGTCGTCACACCTAATATATCTATAATAACTCAATATCCAGTAATATTCTGTGCATTTAGGAATACATCCAGATGTTATTTAAAACAATTATTCAAGCTACCTAGAACAAGCTCCTGGGGGAGTCTATTCCACATTTTCACAGCTCTAACTGTGAAGAATCCTTTCCGTATGCAAATGTTAAACCTCTTTTCCTCCAGACGCAAAGAGTGCCCCCTTTGCCTTGCAGTGACCTTAAAGTGAATAATTTGGCTCTAAGCTCACTATATGGACCATTTATGTATTAAACATGGTGATCATGTCCCCACTTAATCGTCTCTGCTCCAGAGAGAACAAATTCAGGGCAGTTAATCTTTCCTCATAGCTGAGCTCCTTCATGCCTCTTATGAGTTTAGTCACCCTTCACTGCACTTTCTCCAGTTCCACAACATCCTTTTTGTGAATTGGTGCCCAAAACTGAACTGCATATTCCAGATGAGGCCTTACTAATGCTTTGTACAGGGGCAGGATTATGTCTCTAGCTCTGGAGTCTATACCCCTCTTAATACAAGAAAGTATTTTGCTTGCTTTAGAAACTGCGGCTTGACATTGCATGCTATTATTCATGATCTAACGGAACACCCAGATCTTTCTCCATCATTGACTCCCCCAAACATACTCCCCCTAGAGTATAGGACGCATGCATGTTTTTAGTCCCCAAGTGCAGAACTTTACATTTATCAACATTAAACCTCATTTGCCAAATAGATGCCCAATTACACAGAGCATTCAGATCTGCTTGTAAGTTGGAGACATCCTGTAAGGACTGTATTCCACTACATAACTTGGTGTCATCTGCAAACACAGAACTAGTACTTGTAATCCCCAATTCTATGTAATTTATAAATAATTTAAACAGTAAGGGACCCAACACTGAACCTTGGGGGACGCCACTAACAACCTCAGACCATTCAGAGTATGAATCATTGATCACCACTCTCTGAATACGGTCTTTAAGCCAGTTTTCTACCCAATTACAGATCGAATGCTCTATACCAGGGGTGGCAAACACAAGGCCCGCGGGCCGAATCCGGCCCGCCGGACCTTGTAATGTGGCCCGCACAGCAGCCAGGGCCGGTCCGCTATGCCGACTCTGCAGAGCAGTGTCTACTGTGTGGTAGCGAGCAGAGCCGGCACTACCACACAGTAGACACTAGAGGGCGCTGGTGGGGGAGGCCAGAGAAACACCTCCTCCCCCAGCCCTCTCTACTTTGTGCTCTTTCCGGAGCTTGCGGGTGCTGTTCCTGCAGCCTGCACTGTCCCGAGATATTAACATATGAATGGGTCGCGGCAATTTGCATATCAATAAGCCGCGGCCCATTCATATGTAAATATAGCGGCTCATTCATATGCAAATAGCCGCCCCTCCCCCGCTGCTAAGGCAGAAAAAATACACCCCCCTCCCCCCATTAATGGAGAATGGCATTGCTTATAATATTATTTTTAAGCAAAAACAATTGCATGTGATCCTTGATCAAACTTTCAAGTATCTGTTTATGTTTAAGGTAACACAGCAAATATTTTTTTTTTTTAGTTGATTGTTAAAATATTTACTTACCCACAGCACAGTATGTGACCTCCCCTGCATAGTGAATAAGTTGGAAGTCTACCCAGTCAATATACCTCCTTGTCCCAGGACCTGCAAGCTTGCGGCTGTAAATAACATAGCAGATAATATGGAAAATAATTTGGCATAAATACATTTACTACCCAGTGCCCAGTACAGGAATTATACATAGCTAGCCACTCAGCCACCGCTGACATCAGCCACATTCCTACCACCCAGGCTGAATTATGTCATTAGTTTGGGAAGTAGGTAGCCACAGAACAACACTTGCAATGTCTGTAGCTATATTTCGAATTACACAAAGTTAAAACAGATCTGTACTTAAAGAAGTTAAGATTTGCTATCATATAGAGAATATCTAAAAGAGTTTATTGTGGCTAAGCAGTCTACTTTTTGCTTCCTGATATATGGCCATTCCCAGCGTGATTTCCTTCTGAGCACAACAAATGTTTTATTACTTTACTATTAGTATGTTTTATTTTTTTTACTAATTTATTGTTACTTTGTAAAATGTAATATATAATAAAGCTATCGGTTTGAGGAACTCAACATGGACACTTACGTTAAGAAATGAGGATGGTCCCCAACCTTCTCCTCTAACTTTGCTAGAAAGCTAAGGTCTGTGGCTTCACCAGGCCTCAAACACTCCTCATCCTGCAGTAGGAAAAAAAGACAAAATACATGAAAAGAATCTACTATGCAAATTCGAGTTGTACCTATATTATGTCAAGGCTTGCCTAGTAGTACTGACATGAGTCTTTAATCAAAATCAAGGGTGTATGAGAGGAGTTCAAGTGATACTTATTTATCGTGTCACTAACTTTAAAGCACAAGCTGTATTTATTTTTTTGGCTTTAAAACTCCCTGCTGTGAGCAAAAAAAAAAGAAAGTTTGTTAAAGGAGAACTATGGGGTCAGTGTTTTTCCCCATAGTTCTCCTTAAGGTAACGGGAGGACACAAACTAGCGTCCTCCCGTTACCCTAAGCTCAGTATACCGCGAGCTACAGCTCGCGGTATACTGAGACGCCGCACCTGGAGCGGATCCCGACGTAGATGACGGGATCCGCCCAGCTGCGTGAGTGACAGCTGGCTCTGCCTATCTAGAGGCAGAGCCAGCTGTACCCGCCCCCTCCCCCGTCCGTTCCGCCAGTCAGCGCTGGCAGATCGGAGCGGGGAGAGGGGAATCCAGCCCCTCCCCCTGTCACGGCAGAGAGCCGTGACAGGATCGAGAGGTGAGGGAACCCGGTATGTGTTCCCTCACCTCCCGATCTAATGAGCCGACCTGTGACAGTCTCATTGTCACAGGTCGGCTTAGGACTATGAGGTGAGTGGAACTCACTCATCTCATAGTTCTCCTTTAAACACTATTTCTCAGCCATTTTAAGCCTCCAGGGTATACATCACATAAATGTAATTCAAACAATAGAGGCACTTGCAAGACTTGTAAAGGTGGAAAAAAAATTATATTTATTTATTAACTGCCATTTTAGTAAGCTGTATCTTTTCTGAAATACAAAAGTTTATTTTTTTCTACCTTTACAAGTCCCGCAAATGCCCCTAATTCATGGATTACATTTAAGTAATGTGAGTGCACCCAGGTATTAACCCAACTTTAGCAGTGCCATATAATTTTTTTGTGTGGAACCACATGCCCCAGCATTTCTTTCACAAAGTTTTATATAAGCTCTGCTCTTTTACACTCCAAACTTGCTGCCTTTTATCTACAGTCCATCCTGCTGTGCACATGAGGGGGCGGGCAATGCAAGGGTAGATTCTGTATTTACCTGGAGTTTAGCTTTTAGCACTTGCAATAACTGTATTCATTCCTTATATAAAAATAAATAGGGGAAAACACTTACATTATACATCTGTGCTGCAGCTTTTCAATACAAGGGCGGTTGGACAGATAAGTATATTTAGATTTCTGTGCACATTTATGGCCATCAATAGCTAAGGGTCAGTTGGTTGTAACCCCCCCTAAAGTTCCCAGTCCTCTTCTGATGTGAGCCCAAGCTGTCATTGACACACCCCCTGGGGGTAACTCACTATGACACCTGGCTCACAGAAATAGCTGCAAAGAACACTGCTCACATGGCATACCATGTACGCTATTCTATGCAGCAGTGAAGACTGACAATGCTGAAGAGGATCAGGAAGAGAAACCAGGTTTGTCATATAACTGCGTGGAATACACCTGAATATAAGGTTGGTATGTATACTTTAATGCTTTAAAAACAGGGTGCATGGTAGAGGGGTGTTAGGACTAGGAGATGGGGTTGGCTTTGATGCAATGGGTCACTTGGATTCCCATGTACTGCACTTGTCATGCGTAAAAAGTCTCCCTCTGAAATCCTGCATTTACTCCTGAAAGCGCTAATTCACCAATGGACACCTTAAATGCATAGTGTCATATTCTCTAAATTGGCAGAAGAAAGTTATACTAAGAGATGCTTCTGCTAATCTCCTTTAAAGAAAAATAGTTCCCTAGCTGTCTTTGACTTCAATAATTCTTCAAACATGTAGATATAAATGTTAGAGTGAAGTCAGAGCTCCTGATCTGTATACTGGTTCCTTTGAATGTACAGAAGCCACTGTACCAGCATGACAGCCAGGAAGAGGTCAGCAGTAGCAGCCTACATATTCTTTCCTATAAAATGAAAGCACATACCTTTTGTAATACTACATTTGTAAAATTTCAAGAATGTATTACTTTTACTTTTGAAAATAATAAAAACTGGTTACATAAATAAATGCTAATTTACCATTATAGCAATTATTCCTTTGTATTTTTCTTCAATTAAATCACAAATGATCTTGTTGTCAAAATATTGGACTGGCTCCCACTGACCAGGAAAAAAAAATACAATATTGTGAGTTTATATTAATATAATAAAAATAATAATAATGATATAAATAAATATGTATTTACTTTATTCATCTCCTTAGGAGACTAACTGTGTACAATGAATTACCTGCAGATCAGATAGATACATGCATACACATAGTTGGGCACTGCAAGCACCATCTCAAAATCTGCATTACACCCAACTTTAAACAATGCATGTATATTTATCTTCTCTGTGTATATTATATAATACATTGTAAACATGAGAGTGCATGCAAACATTCAGGCATTATTTAGGGCACATCCACACCATACCATTGCATTAAACATGTGGGATCTGTGCATTTAGCACACACTATTGCACACAGTACCACACACTAGGTGCACTGGTGTGTTGCATTGTCATTAATTCTGAATGGCACCCCATTGCACCATGCATTGCTAAGTCCTGCGTGTTTAGCACAACACTATAGTGTGAATGGGCCCTTAGTCTCTGTATATAATGCCTATATAAATTACATTACTGCTCATGTGATTGGATCACTGCTTCTCTTAACAGTTCTTCTCTTAAGGTCCCCACACACCTTACGATAATCGTACGATAATCGCGGGAAATCCCGCGATCGTACGATTATCGTAAGGTGTGTGGAAGCCGTGCGACCTCTACTACTGTAAGGTCGCACGACTTTAAACTTACGAACATGTTTCAAAACCCGCCGAGCATCGTACGATGTTTGGCGGGTCTGTAGCATGTTCATAAGATAAAAGCCGGACGGGCCGGTGTGCGCAAGCGCACACTGCCCGTTCGGCATTGCGGTCATCAGAAGCCCGCCCCTCAGGGGGCGCGGCTTGTGATCATCGCAAGTACGATCTGCCTATGCAAGATAGGCAGATCGTATGTTTTTTTAAGTACCTTACAACCATCGCAAGACAAAAGTCTTGCGATGGTTGTAAGGTGTGTGCCCAGCCTTACTCTTCATAGTTCTCCTTTAACAGAACAGAAAACAGAACTCTGCCATTATTGCTAGGGTCATAGGGTAATTAGAACTGGAAGTAAGGAAAGAGTTAATGGGTTTTTGTGATGGCAACCTGGAGAAGGGAGGAGGTGGGTTTTCAATTAAATTTTGCTTTTAAAGGTTCAATCAGAACCACATATGTCACACAATAGCATACTGCAAGAGAATGTTTCCAGAGAAATCATAATCCAGAAGAAAATAAATGAGAAAACTGACATGAGAGAGACAGATAGAATATCTCTGGATAACTCCAGCATACATATTGAGGGGAATTTGCTAAGAATGGAGCAGACAAAATCTGGAGCAGCTGTGCATGATAACCAATCAGCTTCTATCTTTCATTTTTTAAAGTTTAACTGAACCAGATAAAGATAGAAGCTCATTGGATATTATGCACAGCAGTTCCAGTTTTAGTTCCACCTTTTTTTCTCTAAATTAGTACATGATTTTCAGTACCTCAATTCCCTCTATCTCATATTCCTCTTGCTCTGCCTGGAGTGTCATAGAAATGAAGAGTTGCTGAAGTTTTTCATTACAGTAATTAATGCAAAACTGTTCAAAGCTACAAAGAAAGAAAGATGATTAATGTTTGCTTAGAAAATAAAAAAAACTTTCAAAACAGCATTCTGCTATGTTACTTGAAAATTCACACTAATGTGACATAATTTTAATCATCAGACTTTGCTGATTATATTATGAGGGTGTGCAAATTACGTAAGCATTGCATTGGGGAAAATTACATTGCATGCAATTGCATTTTTTTCTTAGTTTGACTATTTATTTCCAGGTAAAAAAAAATACTGTATATCTAAATTTGCTACCAAATTAAAGACCTATCTGTCCAGAAAAATATGTTAGGGTACACTATAAAACCTAAAAGATATTACATGTGGAACTGAGATGAAACAAATAAAAACTCTGGGACTCAGGGGGGCTTAAGGAGAAAAAGGTCCTGGGGACTCAAGTGGTTAAGAACCACAAGTGAGAGACCAGATCTGCCCATACTTGAACACCCAAGACCTACAAATGATTATCCTGCAACTTACTTGATGAGAAGAAACACTGCAGCCACTACCTAAAGCCCATTTCCACCTTTGCAGAGGTATTTTGCAATGCACACCAAGTCTACACGAAGCAGGCATATGCAGTTGCTGTATATGAAGACAGAAACTTACTTTTTTGTTAGCTGTCCCCCTTTATCTCCTCATGGCTCCTTTTAAAATGGTCGTCAGCTGCTTTACAATCTGACCCCAGTGTTAGACTGAGTTTCCTGTGGAGAAAACGTTCAATTTGTAGGACTCAGGCCTATCAAAAAGTCCATAAAAAAATAAGAAAAATATTAAGAAATGTGAAAACCAGCAATGTGAATCATGAACATGTGCACACATATACATCTTCACTGCACCTCTACATTACCACAATAAATGCTAATCACTTACAAAGGTGGAATGGGCTTTAACCTTTCTGACTGAGAAGAGGAAAGGATTGGGAAGGTTTGATTATCAAGGTTCTTGGTGTCATTACTGCTCATTGCTGTTCCCTGTCTGGCCCTGTCCTTTTCAAGCATCACATCATGTTGTCTGAGCAGAGTAAGGCCATTTATGGGCAGCCTTATAATTATTCAAGAGTTGAGTTTTACCTGTTTGTTTCAAACACTTCAAAGCCGTAAATATCTAGAAGTCCAATGACTGTTTTCTTTGGTGGCTCCTGTTAGACAGTACAAGTTTACTGACGTTAGCTACACAGCCAGTCTTTACTACTGATCAACAAATAGAGAAACATAAAAAGGACTTTTCACATTCTTTCACCAAAATAAGGTGCCTTGGGCATGCACCATATACGTAAGAGCTGCTGTCAGCACCCATGGATTAGTATAAACAAAACTGCAGGCTTATTAGTTCAGGAGAGCTGACAGATTGGGACTTTCCCCTGTATAAGGAGCTGGCCACCTCTTACCCCATCAGACTTCTCTCATGGCTTTCTCCCTCCGTCAGCCACTTCTCTCCCAGTCATGCCCCCAAATCTGACCACTCTTCTGGCAGTGTCTTCACCAGTCACAACACTATCACACCTGTCAAACATCACCTCTCCAGGTCTTCTCCCCCTACCCTAGCCTGTGGGGAATGCTGGTATGAATGGGTTAGTTAATCGTCAAACTAATTTAAAAAATGTATGAATGGGTGTGAAGGTAAATAAAGCCATTGATATGAATGTGAGTAGGTGAAATGCGGGCAGTGGTTACTCACCACTGTGCTCACTTTACAGCTCAGTACTAAATATAAACACGGTTTATATAATAATAAAAGAAAATATATATACAATTATTAAATATACTTTCAACTTCTTGTGCATTTTTGTGTATTTAATAGAATTTTACACATTAAAAAATGTCCAAATAGCAACTTAAAAAAGGAACAAGAAATCAACACAAGCATGCACTCAGTGTTATAACTGCAAAAGTTGCTCTTTTCGACCCCCTTTTTTAAAAACGAAATGTATTAACTACCTCTAATGACAACAAAATATACCAATAATACACAAAAAACAACTGCCTTACACCTTTAAAAGTGGAAAAAAAAGCAGCTTTCGATGCAATACTCATTTTATCCCTGATGCTAAATCCCACAGACTAACCACTCCAAGGTCCAGTGCTGCTCATCATCAAGGTTGAATGATGGCCAGCATTATCCAACCCACTTCTTATGGGCCCAGGCTGTCATGGACACACACCCTTAGCTTTCCCAAAAAGTACAACTGTTGTTCTACCCCTCAGACATGTCTTGGGTCGCAGTAAATTCCCCCTATATTTACTAGCAAAAAAGTTGGTTATAAAATGTAGTGTATGGATTTAATTTACAGGTTAAAAATAAAAAATATTGTAAGCACAGCCATGCTTAATGTTTTTTTTTACTGTGTCCAAGCATAGATCATGGTTTAAAGCCTCCAAAACGATGCATTTTTTCACTAAAAGGAAGATGAAAAGGGAAACAAAGAGGGAAAGCTAGAGAGAGAAAAATCTCCTCTCACTGCTAGTATCTAACCAGAAACGTGACTCGCTTCCCCAAATGCTGCACAGATCACGTTGTTCCCTGAAACCTCTTCACTGTAGCATTCTTATAACTGTGCTGGGATAATTGGCATATCAGGAAGCTCAATGTGAATGAATGGCCTCTCTTGGCTTAAAAGCACCTGACATGCAGAGGTGGCCTCTAGACCTTCTGAGGCCTTAGGTGAAACTCAAGCGTGAGGCCCCCACTCACACCCATAATGAAACAAAATGCAAGTGATAATTAAAAATTAACTGTATAAATTGCACATTTTAAGACTAGCCTTAAATCCCAGAGGGACTACAAATCACAGCAATAGATTATACAGCAATTCAGAATACCATCAGCTATGGAGGACTACAAATCTCAGTAATACATTATACAGCAATGCATAATAATACCATCAGCTGCTGAGGGCTACAAATCCCAGCAATACATTGTACTACAATGCAGAATGGCAACAGCTATAGAGGACTATAAATCCCAGTGATACATTATACAGCCATGCAGAATAATACAATCAACTATGGAGAACTACAAATCTCAGTAATACATTATACAGCAACGCAGAATGGCACCGGCTCGGCTACAGAAGACTACAAATCCCAGCAATACATTATACAGTAATGCCCAATAATACCATCAGCTATAGAGGACTACAAACCCCAGCAATACATTATACAGCAATTTATTATACAGCAATTATAATTAGAGCAATTATTTAAAAATATTCACAATGCAACATGACTTTTCCTACTTTCCTCAGCTGTTTACTTGTTGGGTCAGGGCAGGTGCACTTCTCCCAGGTTTTGGGTGCATACAGCAGATATGAAAGTGGCTCTGCTAATCATTATGCAAATGTATTTTTGGCTACACAAAAGTACCTAACTTACCTGGCTAAAGAAGTAATGATAGCTAACTTGTATTTCCCTGTTCTTTATTGCAGGCGCTATGACAGCACCTCCTGCCAGAGTTCCTGCAACAGAGACCAGGGCCCATCTTTTAAAATGACAGCGATTGATTCCAAAAAGAAGACACCTCTCCTGTAGTAATGCCTATAAGGAGTATAGTTGCCCTAATACATAAATCAACCCGATCAGCTATATATGTAGCTGTTTGACTCCAAAAGTCAAATATGTATTTATAAAAAATTAAAAACAAACATTCAGCCTTTTTTTCCTGTGGGATAAATTAATTCCAATAAATTTGCACATTTCCATTCATTATTGTCATATCGGTAAAAAAATAAATAAAGCAAAATCTATCTTATAGACATATTCTGCAAATTGATAAATGTGTCATCATTTTCATCCCTAACCTGGTTTATTTTATTTTAGGTTTGCACTCCACATGCTTTACTAGATAATAATTCATGAAAACACACATCCAACAGATACTTAGCTCACATGCTTTACCTTATTTGCAAGAGATCCATTGATTTTGTTGACAAGCCAGTTAAAGGATCTTCCGTACATAGCTTTGGCAAGGGCATCTCTAGCATAATATGCCAATTCTAAATTGAGAGGACTGAGGACCTGCATATAAAAAGAGCTGCAGAACTTAATAATGCAATTTTAATTTCACAGTTACATAGTTTATAAGGTTAAAAAAAAGACAGAGGTCCATCATGTTCAACTGTGTGTGTGCGTTTTATGTGTTTGATCCATAGGAAGGGGGGAAAAACACAACACCTACAAGTATAAGCCAATTTGCAATAAGAGAGTACAAAGTTCTTCCTGGCCCCACACTGGTGACTATATAAATCCCTGGATAATACTCATAATACATTTGAGAATTCCCATAGCGCTATATATTATTCCTGACTGAGGAAGATACCTAAAAGTTTTATAATTTATCAGCACTACTAACTAATACTACTTCCTGGGGACCTCTTTCTTAGTTTAAGATTAAACCTCTTTTTGTTTAATCCTGAATCATGGCCACATGTCTTCTTCAGGGACCTTAGAGGGAAAAAAGGTTATACAGTTTATATAATGACCTTTGATATATTTATACATTGTTATCATATGCCCCATTAAATGCCTCTACTCTAGAGTAAATAAATGTAATCTTTGTAATCATTCTTCATAATTGAGGTCTTCTAACCCCCTTATTAATTTTGCCTTTCTTTGAACTCTTTTTAGTTTAAGGACATATTGCAAAACTGAATTACATATTCAAGATGAGGCCAAACCAGTGTTAATAAAGGTAATAAAGGGGTAGAATTATGATCTATCTCTTGAATATGTTGCCTTTTTGATACAAAAGAGTGTTTTGCTAGCTGTGTTAGCAGGGGATTGGTTTTAAATAATGTTGCTAAGTTTTTAAATTACAATGATCCCAAAATCCTTGCCCATCACAGATTCACCCAGAGGAGCACCTCCCAAAAAGTATGTGGCATGGATACTTCAGCGCCCAAGTGCACAACATTACATTTTCAATATTGACTCTCATCTGCCATTGTCAGGAAGCAGGGGGTGTTACCTCTACTCGGGGACCTTCAGCTCGGTAGAACACCTGGTGCCCGAGGTGCAGGTGCGCATGCGTGAGTCACGCGGCGTGGGTGCATGCGCAGTACACAGGCTGCTATGCATCCCCGGGAGCATAGCGTTCCTGCATCATCTGGCTATCAGGTGTGAGCCTTGCTGGGAGAGGTTCCCAGTACACACCTTCCCTCTTCCTCCCCTGCCATTGGTTCCCGGGGAGGGAGGCCTCCTGGTTGCCTCGGTGACCAGGGGGTGGTCCTACCTCCCCTGGCTATAAAAACCTGGCCTGAGCTCTGGCTTATTGCTGAGTTATTCCACCTTATGGTGAACACCTAGCCTCCCTGCTGATCCTCCTATTGCCTGTTGCCCCTTTGTATCCTTCCCGATTACCGACCCTTGGACTGTCTTCCGCCTTTGAACCTTCGCTGCCTGCCTCGACCCGGATTGGAAATTGACTACCCCTCTTGGATTATCCCTAAACTTGTACCGCGTTTCTGGACTGTCAGCTGCTTACTGCCAGTGGGTTCCTCATCTCACTACTAGCTCCCTGGGACGTCTGACAGCCATGCAGCTACCCACCCTCTTTTTTATCTAGATTTTCCTGTAACAGTGAAACGTCTTGAGCCAAATTGATTTTCCTGCATAATTTGGTATTGTCAGCAAACACTGAAGCTGAAACTTTTAATTCCAACCTCAATATCATTAATAAACAAGTTAAACATGTGCAATATGGTGCTTTATATCTGGACTACAATCAACTCTTCAATCAATCTTCAATCCTAAGAAAATTAAATGCTGCAAGCATTCAATCTCTTCCGTCAATTGTTATTTTGACGTGTCCATTACTTGCAGTGGTCATAATCTTGTTCTTTTACATGTTTAAGAAAAGGCCAAACTTCTCACTTTCTTCTTTGATCCTTTAGTTTAGATGTTTCAGTCCTTTTTCGGTTTCTTAGAGAAGGGTCGTGTCATCAGTGTATCAAAGATTATTAGTGTTCCTTTATCCAAAAAAATAAAGTCACTTAACCATATTATTTTTATATTTATCAGAAAAAAAATTACATACCTGTTCTGACCTTGCCTCAATCTTTTTATGTGTTAATGCTTCTTGCAAAATAGACAGGGGAACCCCAAGAAGCTGTATGAAGAAGTCAAAAAAAGCGTTATGTAATACAACATGCTTTATGAATCTTACAGACACAATTAACACAGTCACCTTACAAAAGTATGATGCATGTGGTTGTTTCTTAACACATTCCATGCAGTTACTGAAAATCTTAGTTTAATCTCAGCCTAAATCATACAAGAATGCCTTGAGCATCCATTTATGTCTGTTTCTAAACATTACTTCATGTTACCATTTAAAGTGAATCTGTACTGAACACTGAAATAATAATGATAAGCATGCACATACATTTAGGCCTAGTTCACACTAGACACAGTGCGTTCCGGCCCGATTCTGGCTGGAACGCACTGGATCGCATTGCGGCCGGCTCCCTTTGTTGTGAGGCGGGAAGGCGGGAGGGGGCGTGGCGGCCCATTGAAGTGAATGGCTCCGGCCACAATGCGATCGGTCGCATGGGAACGTGTGGCACATCAATGCCTGCATTCTCGTCCAGTCTGGTCAGAAAAAATAGTGCTTGCAGCATTTTTTCTGACTGGACCGGACCGCAGGCATTGATGTGCCTTGCGTTCCCGTGCAGCCGATCACATTGCGGCCATTCACTTCAATGGTACGCCACATTCCCTCCCGCCCCACAACAAAGTGAGCCGGCTGCAATGCGATCCAGTGTGTTCTGGCCAGTATCGGGCCAAAACGCACTGAAGATGGTGTGAACTAGCACTTAGTGTGTTATAGATCACTCTGGTGACCTTCCACGGAAGTTGACACTTTGGATCACCTCTTCCTGCTTTCTTAGTGTTGGTAATGGTCAGTGATACAATCAATCATATTTTTTGACCAGTAGTAATGTGCTGGAGGCTAAGATCCAAGGTCCTGGCTACCTAAGACTAACTGTCTGTAATTGTATAATGGAGGGTTCTTAGGTTCCTAAGGTGCCTGAGAAGACTCTAGAGGTATGTGGGCATTTCTGGGTTTTTTCATCAATATTCTGTTGATACTTTGCAATGTTAATCACCATCTATGTGTAGCAGGTAAATTAATAGCTATCCAAGGAATGGTATTACTAGGCTCAAGCTTGAGGGAGATCTAAAGATTTAGAGCAGTGGTTTAACCTCAGGACCCACATTTGTCCTTGGTCATTAGATCGCGAACCAAGTCGCACCGGACTGGAACACGCGGCATTGCAGTACCACGTGTTCCAGGCGATCAAACTGTGTGCGAGAAGTGCGTTTGGGGTGCCATTCAAACGAATAGCAGTGCACTGCAACTCCCACACCAGAACATACGGGAGGTTCAATTGTGCGGTTCAGTTAACACCTGCAGGAAAGAATCAGCACTGATCTGTTTCTAGAAGTGATGAAAGCTAAGCAAAATAATGAAGAAACTCTGCAGCAATTTGTTTATAGAATCAAGCAACTAGTACTGTGGCAATTTCAACAAGTAGGCACTGGTTTTCTTCACGATAAGAACCTGATAGAAGGAGTATTTCTTCACACATTATTCGAGGGGTTATATTATGACACCACTTGTTGTAGTAGTAATTTATCCCTTGCTGAGACCTCTATGCCTGGCATGTATAAGCCGAGACAATCATGCGAGCGTACAAATGTGGCCATGAGACAAGCGGCCATGATACCAAAAAGTCTACTTGGACAAGAAAGGAAGTACATCATACACAAGGGGAGGGGATACAGAAAATGATGGTGCAATAACCAAAATGATAACAAGATGGCAGTATATAAACCAATTATACTAGTGCCAATGAACAATGGCTTAAGGAAAATTAACTTTATAAATTCTCAATTCACAGTAATAGAAATATTAATCATGACTATGCATTGTATCATATTTTCATACAATAGATGTAACAGCACAGGTTAAGTGAAAATATATTGACATTTGAAGCAATATCAAACTATATATTTTAGTAAGTGATAATGCTATTCTAGAGTAAGTTACTAAAACAGCCAGAATAGAAGCAGAGAGGCAAGTCTGACTGAGTGGCACTGTTAGACCCAAAAAACAAATGCCACAAATAGAAGAGGCAATAGACTATGGCAACACCATTCACGTTTTACAAAATTATCTGTGTAAGTTGCTGCTCTAGCAATAAAATGTACAGTACAATCGCCGTTGCTGGCAAGTGTAGTAGATGGTCCAGCAAGGTTGTTAGATAATGATGGTAAAAGCAGGAATATGCAAAGATATAAACAAATTATTAACCAAGAAAATTAAAATGTAGGCACTGCTTTAACTGTGAATGGGAAGGCCATATGATGTAATGGTCTATAAAAAAGAGAAAAGCTGTTGGGAAATGAGAAATGGCCACAGTGTGGGACAACCGGCTATAATATAGAGTACCAAGTCACTGCAGGAACGAAAAAGAAACCTGTAAAGCACTTTGATACAATACGCAAAAAAAAGAAAGTCAGACTGATAGGTAACAAATACTCACTTATTATTTTAGATGGTGTACCCACAAACATAGTTAATTATTATTATTATTATTATTTTATAGGATTTATATAGCGCCAACAGTTTGTGCAGCACTTTACAATATAAGGAAGACATTACAATCACAATACAATTCAAGACAAGATGGTAAGGAGGGCCCTGCCCCTGAGGGCTTACAATCTAAAAGGAATGACACAGGTTCCCAAGTAAGCATTGTGACTGCAAACTGGGTGAAACAACACCAGAAGCAAACTGCGATTCAGTTAATTGACAAACTATTAAGAAAGTATTGCAAGCTAACTATTATATTTACAGCATCTCACAGAAGAAGAACTGATACTTGCTAGAATGATGTTATATTAAGATTCAGGCATCTTTGCAAAAAGAGGAGGGGGAAATTGGATGCATTCCTAATTTAAAGCTTTGGATTACTTTAGCTATAAGACACCAATGCAAAAGTCTTATAACTCCATACCAAACCCCCTGTACTAGGAGGTCAAAGACTACATACATAATCTGTTTCCTGTAGTTTGTGTAAGAAAAAAAAGATGGGAGCTTGATACTATGTGTAGACATTTGAAAATTGCAATAGAAAACTGTGCCTGATAGACATCCTTTGCTTAAAGTTAAAAAAAAAAAGTGTAAAAAGTAGAATGAGAGCTCCAGACCAAGAAATGTTTAGAGTCCAAAATTTTAACATTTACAGCAAAAACAACAGTAGATAGCCAAAGTATTTTGGGGGCTACAATTCCCCCCTTCATCAGGGCTAAAAAAATAAAAGAATAAACATCATAAGAATATTTTTGAAAATCCATATATAGGAAACAAATTAGTGTGCCAATTGTAGTGTCATAATGGCATAACCATTTTAAAGAATTTAAAATAAAAGATGCAAAAACCTGTACCTTGCACTGAAGAGTGCTTAAACTTGGAGACTAATAACATCTTGGATAGATGACATAAGAATAAGCCTTGGATATTAAAAAATGCAGTATAAAGAAAGCACAGTATAAAAAAAGGGAAGGAAACAAAATAGTAAGTTAAGTTACATTAATTGTGACAGTAAAGTCTGTGCACTGGAAGTGCAAAAACAAACCCCCACTCACTACAAGGCTCAAAGCTAGTTGTACTTCCCAAATCTTCAGATTTGTACAAGGGGAGTACAATAAACTGAGCCTTGTAGTCTTATTCCATCTGTCCCCTCTCTATAGCTAGGGTCACAGCTGCCAAAATACTTTTACACTCGTCCACAGCAGACTCCCAAACTGGCTGATTTTTTTTGGATACTTGTGGGACGCCCCAGGTGGTGATACCCCCTCCAGCCACAAAACTCTCCTTATAAGTCTTGCAAAGTTCTTTTTTGAATGCCCTACTGCAGACACTCCATTTGCAAAATCCACAGCACTTTGCACAGTTTCAGAAAAATGGAGCACCGTCTCTTTAAAGGCTTTTTACTTCAACACTCCTGCAGTTTCAAAACCTGCCACACACAATGTGCTGTTTCCAGCTCAGTGCAAACTATCTATGATAGTAAAACTTATTTCTTAACAGGGAGACACCAATTCTGCCCTTTGCATACCTCCACCCAGGCCCGTCTTTAATATTGATTGGACCCTGGGCAAACATTTTCTTGGGCCCCCCACCAAGAAAAAAAAAATGTAAAAATGACAACATGATTGTATATCTCCCTGAAAATCTCACTCCATTTCCGTTCTGTCCTTCAATATATGTGAATAACATGATTGATAGAATTACAATGCATGATAGTAGAAAGCCATGATTAGACATAATTAACATGATTAGATAATCATACTTAACAGAGACATGATTGTTGGTAATTTGACATGATACAGCGTTATTGAAGGTTTAACAGAGGAGGAGCCTAGTTTTCTCTCAACGTTTCACCCTTCTTCAGGAGAGGGAGGCTGTCATTCAAATGTGCAGCCCGGGGCGACTGTGCAACAGAAGGTTTAACAGTGAGAGGAGGATGGACACCCCTCGGTTCTGGTCGGGGAAATAAGCAGTTCCAGGACTTCTGGCTACCCTCGATGCCTCTCAGTCTATGCTGCTCCGGGTGGGATTCGTGGTCCGGGCCTCTCTCCCCTCATCTGCTTCGGTGACTGTGACCCAGGTGCTGTGCCTGGACGGCCCTGCAGAGATGCACACACACACTGACCCATTTGAATGACAACCTCCCTCTCCTGAAGAATATATACCACATCCATTACAGCGCCCCTAAGCGCAAAACGTTGAGAGAAAACTAGGCTCCTCCTCTGTTAAACCTTCAAAAACGCTGTATCATGTCAAATTACTAACAATCATGTCTCTGTTAAGTCTGATTATCTAATCATGTTAATTATGTCTAATCATGGCTTTCTACTATCATGCATTGT
Source organism: Nanorana parkeri (assembly GCF_000935625.1). Classification (NCBI taxonomy): domain Eukaryota; kingdom Metazoa; phylum Chordata; class Amphibia; order Anura; family Dicroglossidae; genus Nanorana; species Nanorana parkeri. Next base: position 1,476,522 of record NW_017306286.1, on the reverse strand, counting down.
AATTCTATCAATCATGTTATTCACATATATATGAAGGACAGAACAGAAATGGAGTGAGCGTTTCAGGGAGATATACAAATTGTATATCTCCTTTCTATTTCTCCTTTTTTATTTTCTCACCTACCTGCCTCAGTCAGTCCTCGCCTCATGCCAGTCTGCCTCTTTCTGGATGTCCTGGACGTGAGTCCAGGACATCCAGCACATCCTCACGTCCTCCCATCCGCACAGCCTCACGTCCTCCAGGGAAGCCCGTGACATGTCACGCTATGCGGGTGGGGGCCGGGGGAGGAGCTACCTTTAGGATGCGATCGTGCAGATCGCATAGGACAATGCGTTATGACATTGCCGTATGCGGCCGCTGCCATAACGTATTATACTATGCGATCCGATCGGCAATTTTCTGCGGGTAGCGGGCTCAAGGGGCAGATGCTTCGGGCCCCACAAACTTTATTGGGCCCGGGGCAAGTGCCCTCTTTGCCCTGCGTTAAAGACGGCCCTTCCTCCACCTAATGTGGGAAGTAACTGAAATGTAGTGCTTCCAATGGTGCATTTTGTTTGCTAAAGTTTTTGTTTTAGGACTGTCTTGCCTACATTTATTAACAGTGTTGGGGTTATTTAGCATTCCTCTGCCACATGCAGTCATTCAGCACCCTTGCTTTCCCTTGCAGCAGCACTGCTCTGGAACTCAGGCTTAAGGCCCCTGTCTGTTCCTCCACAGACAGATCTATCCAAGACTGTGCACACACTGTCTAGCTACTCCCAACAGCACTGGCTTAACTTGTCTCCTAGATGAATTGCTGAGCCACAGTCAGTTCCCAAACCAAAAGGGCTTGTACACAAATGCTCAATTAATGGGTCCTGGTTATCATCAAAATTTAGACCTGTGGTTGGAGGCTCTAACCCAACCAAAACTCTACAAAGCCTCTGGACTTCAGGCTCAAACCAGGACTTGCCAGGCCCTGAGAAAACCGACAATCTTGTTTTTTTTCCTACTAGTCCCTACTAATCCTATAGCCCCTCCCCCTGTATGAATGAGTACTTTAGATGACAGCAGTACCTTTCAGGACCCTGACATTCAATTTCACCAGTCTCTTCCAGACTGCTTCATGATTCCTCAGATGCTAAACCAAATTTCAGTTGCCTTTTTACACTGTGAGATAGCCTGTCGCTCCCTACCCCCCACATATATAATGGCTATTATAAAGACCATCCCCTCATGCTCATATCCCTTGCCATTACCATATGGCAAAAGTTCTTTACATGTGTAGGGATGTAGTATTTTTAGTAGATTCCTTTTTGCATCTTTTAGGAATTTTTGTAGTTAGCACAGGGCTGTACCCTGCCTAACTGCACTTCAGCAGGAGTATTTTCTTAGAAAAGTATTTTCTAAGTGTAGCGCTCACCCCCCGAAGGAGCCGCTGTATATGAATTGAGGTTCTCCTACCTGTTTGCTCCAACCACCGGCCCTCTTTGATCAGCAACAGCGCACCTACACTCACGGACACAATGGACTCCAGTCTTAGGCTCTTTTGAATATTTATTTGCCAAGAGTAACAGGAGAGAGGTTTTAGGATCTGTAGGATGCCCTGATGGATTCTTCAGAGGACTGCTTTCTTCCCTAGCAACCACTAAGGCCCATAGCAACGGGATCCGGTCAGAGTGACTAATGGTTTCTTTAACAATACTGCGAACAGCCAGGATGGTCCAGTAACTTATAGGAGAAAGGTAGCTATCTCTGGACTCAGGTAAGAACTGCTGGCTTCTTCTATAACAGAGTTCTGGAATAGTCTCTATTCCAGAAGTAGGGATCTCTCTTGCAGGTCCCAGACGGTCTCTCTCACTAGCTCCTCTGCGGCACCTCTCAACAAGAAGACTCCACCTCCATCCCACCTTCCATCAGGTCTTTTCTCAGAAGTATTTCTACCTTTCTCGGATTCCAGCCGACTGAACTATCTGGACTGGAGAGTACAGTAGATACAGCGGCGGATTGATATCTGCTGTACTCTCCAGTGCAGGCCGGAACTATAACTTAATTGTCGGGAGCCGCGGCTCCTGATATTATTGCGCCGGCCCGAAAGTGAGGAAATAGTCCCCTCTCTCCCCGGGCCATACCACTTTATCTGAGAGCCCGGGGGAGGCCGGGAGAGAGGGGACAGTTTGACATGAGGTTCCACAGGCTGAACCACAAATTCCCCCTCTCTATTCAGTCTCAGGCCGGTCTATTCAGACATGACGCCGCGACCCACTGCAGAGGGTGTCGCGACCCACTTTTGGGTCGCGACCCACGAGTTGAGAACCACTGCTCTAGAACAAGGCTCCCAACACCTGTCACGTGTGTGGGGCCCAAGCAAAGTACCTATGGTGTCCTAGGCCTCTAGGCCCCCAGCACCTGCCATGTGCTGAGGCCCAGGCCATTCATCTGTATCACAGAGACCTCCTAGGGAGAGGCCCCAGGGGAGAAGAGACCTCTGCACAGTGTCCCCGGACCTTTTATCACCTGCCCTCAACCATACCTCCGAGTCATCCTACTCAGGGATTGGTCAGGGTCAGGTGCATAGTCATAGTCTAGGGATGGATCCTCCCTCACTGTATGCCAAGGCTCCCTTTTCCTCAGCAACAGGAGGAGCAATCAATCCAGCAGACTCAGGGACATCTATAGAATGCAGAGTTTGGGCACTCCCAAGTACTCCCAGACCTTGTTGTCACACCAAGCATTTCGCTTGACTTCGATCTCTTCCATCACGGCTTTAGGCACATAGTGTTACTCATATCCACGCTCAAGAGTCCACACCCTCTTATTCCCAATTCTCTGAAGTCTAGACAGTCTCGGTAGCGCATCCACATTCCATTTTCCTGTCGGGACACATGAATCCTGAGCCCTTTCAATCAAGTCTTTATGGGCCTGATTGTGTGCCACCGCTTGTTTATAGGTGCGGGGTGGCGAGGACGGATCAAAGCCCAGTCCCTTGGCACTTTGAATGATCTGGGCACTGTTCACCCGATCCTCCTCTACTGGCTCTGTAACATTTTCAAGGGGTTCTTCCTCCACTAGCTCTCCCCATGACCTGTCTATCTGAGGTAGCTCTGAGGTCTCCCCCTCCTTAATGTCCTGCTCCAGCTGCTCTGTACTACAGAGGTTCCCCTTTGGTTCCGGCTGGGATGATCCTATCTCCGATCACCCACCATTAGCAACTCCAGAGGTCTCACCTTCCCGTAGAAACGAATCTCCGAACGAGCTGGCAGGTGCATCCGATGTCTTCGGCATTCCGATCAAGGCCCCTCGACCGCGGTCGTGGGAGTGGCCGATCAGACTCTGCCCTTGGGTAGACGAATTGTCACTGTTGTCGGCATCAGTAGATCTGGTAATAAACGGGAGTTGAGGTAGGTAGCTCACAGCCGCGGGTCTGCTCAATTCTTTCGCCTCCTCACAGCGTCCGGTCCCCCAAAAAGTACACAAAAGCACATGCACATGACAATGTATGCCAGACACGTGAACTAACTTACATGATTGGACATGTGAACGCATGTTCGTATCTTTAAAAGTTCGCAACTTGAATGTTTGTATGTAAGGGACTTACTGTACTTTATTAAATTATTCAGACTAGATAGGGTGGCACATATTAAAAGATGATAAAAAGTGTATTTTTCTGCATATCAGACTATGCACATGCCACTGTGTAGTAAGGACAGAACAACAATGCTTATTCAATCAATCAACCAATCAATCAATCAATCAAACAGCGATGTGCAAAAAGCAGTTACCTGTAGACAGAGGCATAACAAGGTCATGAGGCGCCCGGGTGCAAGTCTTTCATTAGCGCCCATTCCCCACAAACCAAACCAAAGTTCAGTGCTCTGTGGGCTGTGCAGGGTCTTAGGAGGACTTGGATTTACACAAGAAGCCAGCTCTTCTTAATGATGGAAACATATAAATACTTTTTTTATTTACACATGCACAGGAGCAGTGAGAACTTGTCAGTGTGCAGGAGGGCTCTATTGACATTTTTCTCTGTGATTACCTGGTGACAGCTCAGCTCCCACTCAGCTGTCACTTTGTGTGACACTGCTCCTGCTCACTCTGGCTCCGGTATCCGAAGGTGCATTTTTCTGCCCCTAAGCCCCCCTATGCAGCCCTGGCAGTGCCTGCAGAGTGTCGGCGGAGAGAAGCGGTAAGTTATCATTGGCAGGGTAACAATAGTAATATTTGTTTACCGTTACCTTCACCCCCAATGGAATCCGCCACTGGTTGCTCACCCTGTCAGGCCTGGCAATGTCGGCGGTGCCCCTCCTAATGCAGTGCCCACGCTGGGGCACATGACCCCTCTGTCCCCCCTAGTTTCGGCCCTGAGTATAGTTAAAAGGACTCCGCTGAAGCCGGGCTTGCTGCGGTGCATCTGAGGAGGCCAGTGGCACCCCTTCAGGCCGGCGTCCAGCAACAAGTGCCCCCCCTCACTACCCCACTGCCTATAGCCAGAGTCTGACTGATTACTAATGGTCTCTGCACTTTACACATCAATTACATCCTTTACACAATGCCAGAACTCCAATTTCTGGCATAGTATTCAAATATTACACATTATTGTTTGTATTGTTAAGGATGCAAACTTTTTTCTACCCTTAGGTGGTTCTTAAGCATCCATTTTTTTATTGTAATGCTTCATTACTATTAATAAGCAAACATGACAATGTGAAACATGCTAGGTTCATTTTGAGATTTACAAAAATATAACATTGATTTTATTCTAATATATTTAAAGTGGGCTAACGATAACATGAACCTTTCAACATTCTGGGTAAATGCAGTTTATAACAGATATTGTAAATACCTTAGAAATCCATCGGATCTGTGCGCCGTCAGTGATTATGGCATGACCATGGCTGTCCTCTTCATACTTTACATTGCCCAAGTGCAGGACACTGGCTACTAATCCAAAGAGATGCTAGATTAGGAAGCAAAACAAAACTCTAAAGGTTTTTTTTAGGATTTAGTGCTGGAAAGAGCATATTCTGCATTAACAAAAAGGAATAACTCCTGAACGGTATTTAATTATCAAGCAGGACAGATCGTTTGGGATGATGGCTTAACAGCTGGTTACTTCTGGACATTTGCAGGTAACTACAGCACATTGTGCAGGGTCCACTAAAAATAGACACAGGACTTTCTGTACCTAGGCAACACATTACCATCTCCACTTTCTCTTATTTAGTGGACTGCATAGTTCAGTTGTAGGTTTGCATACAAAGTGGGTACCATTTTGCATATAGTAGTACATTGTTGATTTCGTTTTTATAAACCTTATTATATGACAAAATAGCTAGAGAATTTACTGTATAAAAGTGTTGTATAACTTACATGTGCCTTGGTTAGCAGGATGTCAAAATACTATTCACTCGGCTGCCCTTGGCAGCTTGGTGAATAGACCCCACAGTCTTGCCCCTAATTAGTTAAAGTAGCCAACTACTCAATGCAATCTCTGGTTGTACACAAAATACAGTTGATAATTATTCTGAATACAATGTTGCTTTTTGTTTAATGCACAAGTATCAGTAGAAAAAAAGGTATCATGTGGTGTACATGTATTAGTGAATATGTCGGAATAAAATAAAATTAAATGTGTATAGACTCCTTACCTCTATGTCAGCTTCAGTGAACTCAATAATGGTAAATGCCCTGCGGACTAGCTTCCAATTGGCTTTGTCACTGATAGAATTTACTTTGGCACACTCTCCCTGGGAAAAGAAAAAAGTATTTTGTGCAATATTTATACTAAAGACTTCTCTACAAAACTCCTGCAGATTTTGTTCTCACCTGAATGAGGTAACTGTAAAGCTCTGGGTTACGCTCTAGACCCAGCCACCTTATGAGATGATCTTCACCTCCCTCCAATAACTGGTAGAAGATATGGAAGTTCCTCTCCCCATTATTCTGATGGACCACCCGAGACTTCTCTAATAAATAACTAAGAATGTGGCCTCCGGCTGGTGCTCCCTGCAAATTAAGATTCAACAAAATGCTCACAAATGACAAAAGAATTTCTGCTGATGACAGCAATGATTCAACACCCCTAATCTAACAATAATCTGATTGTACAACATCTGTAGAACATTGTATCAACAACTGTGCAGTTTTAAAATTGACATTATTCAAAAGAAATAAGACGCCACACATGCTCCGAAGAAGTCCAGTGGATGAAACGCGTTAGCACCAAGTAGGACTTTTTACTCCCACGTGGATCCTCTGATTGCATTATTTGACCACATCTCCGCAATCTCTTCTACACAGCACTGAACCAGTAGGCACTTGCATTCAAGAATGAATGGATACATCTCTGATGGACTGACACATCAGTGCACATTGGTGAGACCACACCATTATCATACAGACATTACACTAAATACAGACATTCACTTGACTGTGAAATCACAGTGTAACATGGGTGTATGATGATGTGACACCTCAGGATGCACAGTGCATGGATCCATTCAGAGACGCTGCCATCAACATTTGGCCTCCCCTTGTATGATTCCAATCATTGTAAATTGACACATGGACTTTGGCTAATCAGCTGCAATTTTGTGATATTGGAGCAGTCAGTGAATCTGGCTGCACATGTTATATTGTCATTGCACAGAGCAAAACAGTTCTGCTAATTCATGTGTTTAAAGAAACGTGTACATGTTCATTGACATTAAGCTGTTGACTGATTCAAGAGTGAAGCTTGGAGAAATTGCTTTCATATTGCCTGGATGGGACATTGTGGATTTGTTGCAACATCATTTTCAATTTGAACAGTATATATTGGAACTATACATAGGCAAGTTTCTCAAGAATTGGACAACTATATGAGAGAGTCGGTTACATGCCAATGGTGCATACATAGTTTTCAACATCCCTATATAGATGGGGGGCTTTGATTGATAAATATATAGATTTGGACCACATGGTTGAGTATTTTAATGTATTAGGGGATTTAGTGCAGTTGGTACTGTATGTTAAATTCTTTTTTATTATTAATAAATACTCATGGATGTTATATGGATGCAAGTAGTTATTTGTTCCTTGGGATCTTAATATGCCATCTTAAATTGGAATTTTTTAGTCTTTTGAATATGTATGGTGGACAATTTAGATCCCTGGAAACAATGTGTAGCGATTTGTACTAAAGGGTTTATATATGGCAAAGCCTTTGTAAGTTCCCACGTTTGTCTGATGTAAAAATCTACCTTTACAATCAAATTACATCTAATCAAGTAGGCCAGCTCAATTGTGAACTGAATTATAACACTTCATTGCTGGTAACCATGCAATAAATGCCTACATTAAAAAAATATATATATCAGCATTAGTATGTGCATAAAACTACAGTATAAATGTGATGTGACATGTTTTATTTTAGACCCTGAATATGGGTGCAACATGAATCATGGTGTTCAAGGTAAACTTAGCCTTTAAAACAATGCACAAAAATAAATAAAATAATCAGATCCCAACAAAAGGAGCATACATATACCTTGAAGTCAAATTGCACATCCATATACTTTCCAAATCTGCTAGAGTTGTCATTACGAAGAGTTTTGGCATTTCCAAAAGCCTGAGAAAAATCAGATTTAAATGTTCATGTTTCATTTGATACAAGTTATGCAAATTATTTATGAAGTTTATGCAAACTAAAATAAATTGTATAAGTTGTTTACCCACCTCCAAAACAGGATTGGAGAGAAGGAGTCGATCTCTTATTGTTTGAAGCTTTTCTGTGGTTGGACATGCCATTGCCAGGTACTGAAGGATTTTCTTTGATGTTTCAGTTTTGCCAGATCCACTTTCTCCAGAGATGAGGATACACTGATTGTTTCGCTCAGTACACATTACCCTATATGCATTATCTGCGATAGCGTAACTAAAAAAAAGGCAGAACACAGAAATGTATAAAAGTTTTCAGGCAATTAACACAGTTACGTCAATCTACATTGCAAAGGAATAGCTTTCAAAATTTGAATCAGGCTTTATTGCTGCTATTGCCTTTACTAGACTTTATTAGCCAAAACCCCCTTTTCCGATACTGGTTGGTTTCCTCTTGCCTCACTTCAGAAAAAGCTTTTTTTTTAAATAGAGTAGGGAGGTGTTAAAACCTTTCTCAGGATTACGCTGCGGTCTAGGAAGGGTTCCCATTACTTCCTGTACAAGCTTAGGCCATAGCATACAAATATAGAACAATAAGAGGCCAAAAGCTCATAATGCAAACCTATATACCATGAACAAATTTGTCCTCCTACACATGTGTGCCCAAGAGTAAATACAAATTTTTATTAATACAAAAGTATATACAAACATAATGTACAAAAATCATTACAAGTTCCCCTCAAAAATAAACACAGAGATAAAAACATGTAAAATAGAGATTAACAAAAGCAGATTACCTATGGCCTTATCCAATTAGGGAAATATATACTCCCTGACAATCTATACTCATTGCTAAAATGTAAATACATATATAGAGAAATGTATTCATTCAATACATAGAAATATACAAATGGTCCAAACAAACAGAGGGGTTTGAAGATGCAGAAGGAGCAGCAACATGAGATGGAAATAATAAAGTAACACCCAGAATACTGTCCCACACAGTCTACATACTATAGCTCCCTATCTTGCTTTCATCCATCATTAAGCTGGGCATTCTGGGGGTTACTTTCTTATTTCTATTTTCATCTCATGTCACTGCTCCTTCTGCATCTCCTACAGATCATAATTAATTTCCTGTCTCTCACTTCAACACACTGCTAGCAGGCCTTTAAAGGATCCATGTCATAAGAAAATCATGGAGACCATTCTTCTTAAAATGCTAGCTTACTGGTTATCAGGCTGGTGCATTGGGTTAAATGCTTTCTGAATCACTGACCTGGAACAAGTATACAGATAAGGAATTCTGACACTCATGTAAACCATAAAGTTTCTGGTTCTCTGATTCTAAAAATACTGATGTCGGACATACTCAGTCAACAAGAATTTCTTAAGAGAGGACAGGACGTAGCAGGTTCTTGTTGTGTTATTTTCACATAGTGCTTAAAGTTTGTTTAAAGCTTGCTAGCAGCTTGTTTAAAGTGACAGTAAGTAGACATGTGCGATTCGTTTCGTTCCGAATCGAAATTCGGACGAATTTTCGGAAATTCGGACATTCGGATGTATCCAAATTCCGAATTACAGACATAACGAATGCAAACGAATCCGAATTTCCATTTCCGAAATTCGGTAGCGGTAGTTCGAACGTTCGTTTCGTTTTCTGTTCTTATTCGTTTCTTATTCGTTTCGTTTGTTGGAGCAAAGTGACATTAGAGGAGAAAAACATTTTCCCCCCCTCAAATGTCACTTTGCTGCAAACGAAAGAACGAAACGAATAAGAAACAAATAAGAAACGAATAAGAACAGAAAACGAAACGAACGTTCGAACTACCGCTACCGAATTTCGTCCGAATCCGAATTCCGAATCCGAATTGACTTTCACACCCGAAACACGAAATAACACAAATCCGAATTTAAAACGTAACGAAACTAAACAAATTTTTTGGCAGTGCACATGTCTAACAGTAAGCACTCTCAATAAGATCTGTAAATAAACTCCCAAAACTGCAACAAAAGGTTGCTATAAAATCTTCATTACAGCTGCTGAAAAAGTTGTGAATTATGTTTAAGGGCTTTATTCACACCCTCTCCAGACCAGATCCAGACCAGAACATTTTTTTGGCTGGCCAAAAAAAGCACACCCATTCATTTTTAAGGTATTAAAAAAAAAAAGTTGGATTAGTTCACATAATTGTGTTCAGTTTCAGAGCGTTTAAAAAAAGGACTGCATGCACTATTTTAGGTCTGAAATGCGCCAAAATGCATGTAAATGCATGCAAACGCACCAGAATGCACTAGAAATGTAATTGAGGGGAAAAAACCCCACTGGAATGCATAAAAAATGCACATACCGGCATTTCCAGAAATGCATCCAGATCTGGTCTGGAGATGGTCTAAACAAGCCATTAAAGGCTTGTTGTTCACACTGCTCTCATTCAATCTGAAGTCCATGTGTACAATTGGAGCAAAATGAAAGTCTTGGCAACATAGTATCTTTATAGTTACTGTAACATTGTCATACATGTGTGGTGGCAGCTCGATGAAATTTACTCCTTGGTATATTTCCATTTGCCTCTCGGTATATAGGTCAAGTTCCTTGTATGGGTTCACAGAAACCAGTAATGTTCCAATGTATGTCTAAGAATTACAAAATTAAAAAAATTAAAATATATTGTGAAGAGTTATTAAAAAAAATAATTCTGTAGTTAAATAGTGGAATCAATGCAGTGAAATATAATTTAGCCATTGATCTGTGCTTTGATAAAGAGTATGATCACCATTATAGTTAAAGTGACATTAAAGTCCAAAAAATGTTTCCCTCCCCCCAATGTTAATGTCAGCACTTACCTTAAATGCTGTCTCTTAATCCGATCTTCTTCTTCTTTCCTGATGTTTTCATCTGTCCCTCCAGCGGTGCGGAGGCTCTCCGATCCAGCGCTGACTCCCCACTGCTTGCAGGCACTTCTGATCCAGCGGTGTCTGCATGCGGGTGCACGCGTCCATAGACTTACCTTACGTCTCTGCTCGTCTCCCGACCGAGAATCCGAACTGCGCATGCGCCCGCCCCAAGATCCTTTGCGACCGCACAAGCAGTTCCGGATTCTCGGCGCGGGAGCGTGCAACGATTACGAGGTAAATTTAAACCGCTGTTAAAGCGGGTTTTTAAAAAATAACTTTTTGCCTAAATCTACTGCTTGCCTCAACTGAGGCTTTAGAAGCCCTTTAAAGCATATGTAAAGACAAAAATAAATTAGTACATTTCTGGAATACATGTATATTTTCACATGTTGCAAGTACAAAATAACTGTTGATGAGCCAGAGATATAGTGCGCTCCTAATTTCCTCTTTGACGTGACAACACAGCTCTGAATTCCTAAGCACATGATGTCAGCACTACCTACTTAATTTCTGATAGATTACAAAGAATTTAGACTTCCCCTTATCTCCTCCACCTTCAGCCTCATTGTGCACAGGCAGTTGTCAGCTGATAAGATTTCTGGCAAAATCAACAGGTATTTCTATACTTATTAAACAGCTATAAAAAAACACTTTCAATGGTTTATTTAACAGACCAAAAGGAAGCAAATAAGAGAAGGTCATTGTTAGGGTTTACCTACACTTTAAATATCATGTGCAATGTGCACAACAAGTTAATACAGAGCTTTCGGTAAGCTTTCTTAAAGCCTTCAAAGCATCCTTCAGCTCCAAGTAAACACATATCAAAATGACATTTCTGAGACTAGGGGCTGCCATTGCTGACCTCCTTCTAAAAAACTCTCTCCTTGACTGTCAGCACTTTGAGACACTGCCCTGGAACAAGTAAGCAGATTAGAAAGTCAGAACAACTGATCTGCAATCCTGATCCAGGGTAGCAACCTGGAAAATAATTTAGTGGCTTCAATATTTTGCCGACCAGGCAACTAGCATATTCAGGGAGGTTACCAATGGCTGTTTCCATATTTGTTTCACTACAGGTTTTCTTTCCAGCTCTCTGTCACTTAAATAAAAGTCTCAACAGATGAATTACTGAAATTGAAAATACTTAATCCTTCCGTTGCCCGTGCCACTGAATGCTGCTCTGATGAGGAGATATAATTTCAGGAAGCCTGTTCAGAAGTTGAATGCGCCCTGTAGTGATGTGGGGGTCAGCAGAAGAAACCTCCCAGAACTGTTGGTTTCCAAACAGACTTTGTGGGATGATTTCTTCTCATCAGAACAGCATTCAGTGGCACAACCAGTAGGAGAAGTAAGTATTTAAAGTATTCTTCTTTAAAGATAAGCCTTGTGTTTGGAATTTTTTTTATAAGCAACAGAGTCACTTCCTTTAGCACAAACTGAATCATATTGTTGCTGATGCTGGATTCCCGATAAAAATACTCAACCCTACCATTATGATCTGTATTTAATATCTCCAAACTGCAGCTGAAGTGTGCTAAAGCTGATCATTTGTCAAACCTAGTTTGTAGATGCAGCTTTAGGGCCGGTACACACCAGAAACAGTGCGTTCCAGAACAGTCAGTCTCTCAATGCGTTCCACACCAGAAAAAATGAGACAAGCAGTATTTTTTTTGTCTGGTCCGGAATGGACAGCATTGCTTGTGAACAGAGCCCACAAATACAATAGGGATACATTGGGATGCTTTTTTGGTTCGGGAACAAACTGTTCTGGTCTGGGCATGATTCGGACATGGTGTGAACAAAAACTTATATTGGCTGAAGCCCGTGGGTACAATCAAGGTTTCAAGAACGGTGCCTGCTGGCTTTAGTGAATAATCATCGGACTAGCGCTTAAAAGTAAAGATTAAAAAAAATGTCTATGTGTACTGGGCCCTAGTGATGTTGAAGAAAACCATTAATTTTGCATCCACAACTAAAGCTGGCCATACACTAGTAGATTTCTGAACGAAAAATCTTTCTTTACCAACGAAGCATCTTTCTTTACCACCTGATAAGGCCATTACAGACTTGGCGAATCCCAAACAAAATTTTGTTTTATTTTAACATTCGATTTTGGAATGAATTACGTTTCCTGAACGAAAATCACATTCACTGCTGAAATTTCGTTCCTTCAAGAAAAAAATTCCATCCTGCTCCTTCGGCTTTTTAGATCACTATGGTTGAAATCAATGATCCATTTGACCCCATCATCTAATAGAAAGTCAAACGAAAGATCTTTCGCACGAAAGTTCTTCCGAAAATCTACTCATGTATGACCACCTTAAATGTTCCTGCTGCTGCTGGTCTTATTATACCACTGCTTTCAACCAAAATATTAAAACAAGAATTACATAAATAAGATTCTCCTGGAATCTCTTGCGCAGATTGTCAAGGAAAGCGGCTTCACTGGTGTGTGAATCTAGCAGCACAAAATCTTCAACGCCAACCTTTTCCCGAGCAGATAGTGAGCCTTCAATATGTGTATCTGCTCCATTTTTTTTAGCATTCTCCATCTAAGAAGAGAAAGACAAAAACAGTCCAATAAGCTACATAGATCTTTTACAATTATCAAGCCACACAATGGTAAATACACTCTGAGAATATGCCCACCTCACACTGATTGTGTAGTTTTGGATGGACTCTATTAAGATCAATCACTCTCTGGCTTGATTACATTCTCAAGATCCCAGGCGTAGTTCACCACAAGGTTCCACGCTTTTACATAATTTAAATAAAAATAATTTTGCTCCCAAGATTTTATTACATACTTAAAGCTGTACACCTTTTCACTATTTTAATAAATACCATTAAGGCAGTTAAATAAATAACACATACAAATGTAATGTGATCTCTTAATCCGAAAGCTGACATTAAACCAAGCGCAGGAGCACATGAGCAATTAGTAGCTCAGTCATAATCCTAAGGCTGGGTTCACACCATTTTCCAGGCCAGATCTGGACCAGATCTGGAACATAGTGCATTGCGTTTTTGCCGCGATTTTACCGCAATTTTGCCGTGATTGGAATTTTTTTTAGCTTAAAATGGTCTTACAGGTGCTTTCCAGTGCGTTCCATGAGTTTTTGATGCGTTCCAGTGCATTCCAGACCAGACAAAATAGTATAAGCCGTATTCTTCTGGTCTGGTCTGGAACGGACTGCGGTGGTGGGAACAGAGGTCAGAAATACCATAGGGATACATAGGGATGCATTTTGGGTCCAGAAACAGTCCGGTCTGGAGGTAATCTGGATGTGGTGTTAATGGGCCCTAACCTCTAGAGATCAATTGTTAGGAGTACAATCACTACACAAATATAACTCTGGCGTGAACTATGCAAGTTACATATAATAGAATATAGTAATAATGAATTGCTCATATTTGTGGTATTGTACAGTCATGAGCATTTAAATGCTAGTACATGCTATTTGTACAGTTCACACCACAGGCAGCCATTTTGTTCATCAGTATAATGATTGATTTCTATGCTAAGAGCACTTAGGTGATTTTTAGTAGCTCAATAGTTCTACCAAAATCATTAGTAATGAATCCAATAGGGGAAAAAACAGTTGCTAAACAGATTGAAGAAATGGCTAGTGTGACAACTATACACTTTGTAATAGCAATCAACTGTACACAATTGAAGTACATAGGGAGTCATTTGTTCTATTTGTTTAGCAATCGATTTCTGCTCTTAGTGATTAATCCTCAGCAGTTATCATAGCATGAATGAGATACTAAAAATCAAGTAGCCTCAGGGCCCATTCACATCGATTGCTTGACCATGAATGTCCACAACTCAGCCATTGTTTTAAATGGTGCCATTCCCAATTTGTGCAATGCGTTGATGTGCGTTATTCTTTTTTGGATGCATCAAGGCTTCTTAGGGTCTATTAATTATAGTGGCATCACATGAAAACACATAACTATTAATAATGCACATAAAAAGGCATAAAAAATTGTGCGGAAAGGTATAGATTCATAATATTTTTCAATAGGGACTATGCTATCACACAGGGGTTTGTTAGCCCATGTGTGATAGCAATAAAGTTAAGTGAAAAAAAATAGTTAGGAAAAGTAAAAAATAATAAAATAAAAAAGTTAAAAAAATAACAACTGATTAAAAATGTAAATAAAAATAAAAAGACGATAAAGTAAAAATAATAAAATTAATTAAAATTAAAAATGTTTACAAAATAAATAAAAAGTGAAAAAAATTAAAACCAGCCCCACTGCCCCATCATCTGCATGCGAAAAAACGCACAGTGTTTTCAACAGCGATCGTGTGCAACCGCACGGGCAGTGCAATACTGCGGTGGGAAACCGCACAATCTGCCTTGCACGACTGGGGTGCCATTAGAAAATAATGGCACTGCCAGCGAAATCGGCGCTGGTGTGCAATCCGTGACCGCCCGTTCATCGTGCACGAAACCGAGCAGTCATGGAATCGCACACCACCGCCGATTTCGCTGGCAGTGCCATTATTTTCTAATGGCACTCCATTCGCGCCAGGCAGATTGCGCGGTCTCCCGCCACAATACCGCCTGGGTAGTCCCACACGATCGCGGTTAAAAACATGAATAGTTTAAATGTTTTATTGTTCTATAACAGTCTTTAATTAAAGTTCTTCATAATCATAAACAAATTGGCCTAAAAACATTAGTCTATTGTTTTTTTTAAATGCCACCTGTCCCTTTAAGAAAAAGTATCGGTAATTGGTATCGGCAAGTACATGAGGGGAAGTACTTGTACTTGTACTTGGTCTTAAAAAAGGGGTATCGGGACATCCCTATTTTCCAATGCCTTATCTTACTGAACAAACTTTTTAATTGACCAGGGTTACGAAGAAAAAGGTATGTGAATTTCAGAAAATAACATTTTCTGAAATAAAATGAATTGTAAATGTAATTGAACTCAACTAGTCCAATCACTAATTCAGGTGGTCCAATCATTACTGCTGTGGTTAAACTACCCTACTTGCTGGCTATACACTTGTGTTATACTGAGCATTACAACAATGCATGGTACTCTGTGTCAGTGGCGGAACTACCGCCGGTGCAGGCGGTGCGGGCGCCCGGGGCCTCAGGCTCTGGGGGGGGCCCAGCAAGTTGCCGGCCGCCGGATCGTTATCCAGCGCGCGGCGGGCCCCTGGTC
>NW_017306286.1:1387393-1460735 GCF_000935625.1 Nanorana parkeri | reverse complement strand
GCCATCTCTGTTTTAATGTATGATTTTGTTTTTATAAATATAAATAAAGGACTGCACCGATACCAGTTTTGCGAGTACAAGTACTGATACATTTTTGTTTATTGTCATGTGACAGTTTTTCTAAAACAATACAGACTAATGATTTCAGGACAGTGGTGGTGTGCCGCCCCAATGGGGCATAGAATATGTTATTTACATTGATGAAGATGAGAATGTATATAGTAATTTCCTGGAACCATTTTTTTCTATGGCTATTCTACATTTAGTTATATGTTGCCATCTAATGACCCTTTGTGGTAATGCACTTGTTTTTCATGTTCCTTTTGCTGAGATCGATGACACATTTTCCCTTTGTATGTATGCTCCACCCTTCTTGTTGGTCAGTACTTCCTGTGTCATGGCCACAGCTAACAGGCCACATGTAACAGGGACACTTGTATTCTGCACAGTACGCTACGAAAGCATCATCTTTTGACCGCATAAATACCACAATTCATTCATCTGTTGTATCCTGTCCTCTGCTGTAACCTGGTGTTCAGAATAAAGCACCTTTGTGGATGGAAACGGTATTTGGTGAGTTCAGCTATCTGATAAGGATTGTCCGCAGTGATTGTATCTGCTTACACAGGCCAGGCATAGGGGTCTCAGCAAGGGATATATCGCTATCACAACAATCGGAGTCAGGATAGGTGGAGCGCCAGAGCCAACCCCTGCAAACCTGTTAGTGCTCATGAAAACGCCAAGTATCGGCATTGGTACTCGAAAAGTATCGGTGCATTCCTAATTATTATTATTATTTTTCCATTTTTCTTTTTATAAAATGTTTCTATAGACCGTATACATATTATGCTTACAACTTATTCTTGAAGTATGAACTTATAATGTGTCTATTATCATATGAACTTAGAAATTACTGCTAACAAATGTTTCTGTATCTGTTGCACTTTTTAGTACTGAGGAGTGCAGACTGGTGAACCCCCAAAACATGTTGGCTACACATGCCCATAGCGTCCAATCAGCTTCTCTCTTCAGTTTGTTCAGTTAAGCTTTGAACATTAAAGATAGAAGCTGATTAGTTGCCATGTGCAACTGCTCCAGATTCTGTTTGCTCCAGTTTTGATGACTACCCCTCATTAAGTCAATTAACTAAAATAAGTATATTAGTCATGTGTTCTAACTTCTCTCTTGCATGACTTTCTGATTGCTTGTTTCAAGTCTGAAATTATTTTAACCAGAGGATTCTAGCATGTTCAGAAGGAGGTCAATAATGGCAGCCTCCACAATTCTTTCAGTGCAATTTTTACTGAAAAAAACACACACTTTCGGTTACCTGCTTTTCACAACAGCATATTGTTGAAGTACATTATGGCCTAATCAAAAGATTTCAGTGAGCCTAGGAGAAGAGTTTTGAAGTTCATAAGACACAGACTACCGTAGTTAAAAAATATTTTATGGTCTTACACACTACATATATTCAGCACTGTTTTTTTATTTAGGCTCCCTAAATATCTGCATTGGATCCGCATCTTTTGCATTCAACAACATCTGTTTTATAAGTCTGCAATAAGCAACACATTGAACAAGAGTGATGATCACCAGTAGTCTGAACTCCAAAACATTAAAGGGGTTCTAAACCCTCCGTTTTTTTTATATCTACAGCTAGCAAGCAGTAGATATATGCAAAAAGTTTTTTTTAAAACGCTTTAAAAGCGGTTTAAACTTACCGCTGTCTTCGCCGCGCGCTCCCGTCTGAAAATCCGAAAATGCTCGGGCAGCCTCAAAGCATCTTGGGGCCGACGCATGCGCAGTTCGGATTTTCGGCCAGGAGACGAGGAGAGACACAAGGTAAGTCTATGGACGTGTGCACCCGCATGCAGATACCGTGGGACAGGAAGTGCCAGCAAGGACATAGGAGTCAGCGCTGGATCAGAGACCCGCAGCAGTGCTGGAGAGAAGGCTGAAAAGGACAGGAAAGAAGAGGAAGATTGGATTAAGATACATCATTTAAGGTAAGTGCTTTAATTAACATTGGGGGGAGGGCAAAACAAATTTGACTTTAATGTCACTTTAAAGCCCAGCAGCAGACAACACTTTCATTTTTTTTAAAACATTTTTTATAGAATGTGAAAGAGGGGAAACATCTCTCAGGTTTTTTTTTTATTACTCACTGTATTCCTATTACTTCCATGTTATTCTTACTCCAAAGACATGCTGGAAGGTTAATTGCCTCCTGTCTAATTGGCCATTGTAGGTATACATGTGAAATAGGGACCTTAGATTGTAAGCTCCCTGAGGGCAGGGACTGATGTGAATGTGCAGTATGTAAAGCGCTCCGTAAATTGTCACTGCTATATAAATACCAATAATAAATAATAATAATGGTTCTTACAAATGTAGCTGTGACACAAAACTTGCTTTGTATTTCAGGTTTTGTTACTTTGCCCCCGAGATGGCGCTTTGTACATGCATTCACAGAATACACATAAATTCTTGCGGTAACATGAATATGCGTGATAGGGTCTTACCTAAATGTATGTCTACCTAATTATATATCTATATAAAGGAGTGTAACAGAGTGGGTCCCTATGAACATTACTTCATATGTACATACTGGCAACAATGACTGATTGCTTTGTACAGTTATTTTTAAATTGACTTATAATAGCGAACAGCTATTTGCCACACATATCTGGACAATAAATGCAATCCAATATATAATTTATACAGACACACAGTAATTTTACATATTTATTCATTTATACTCATATTGACCTTTTTTCCTTTTTTATACTGCTTTTTCGTACACTATCTGCAACCTTCCTCTTATATAAATAATTCACATTCTAAAACAAATTAAATCAACAAGTGTATAGAATGTGCCTAACTATACCTGAGTTCTCTGGTTTGTATGCATGCAGCTGTGGTGCAGTAAATAGTGAATGTCAATCAAAGTAATTTTATTGGTTGAATGTAAAAGTTACACCTTTTCTAGAGTCAAATCTTGTCTTTTTGGTGTGATCTTCTGTATCTATTTCTTCCTTCTGGAATTCAACCCAGATTTCTGATCTGTTATCTTTTCCTGACTATTGCCAGTTTGAACTCTTGCGGACTGAGATTTAAAGTAGAAGTAAAGTAGGTTAATTTAAAAAAAAAACACAAAGAGCCCCCACAAGCTTTTTAGCCACAATGTTCTAGTCTGCACAGCACATTTTAACACTTACGTGCCAAAGCGATCCCCTCTAGGGTTTTGTTGTCAGCGCTCCTCCCTCTCCGTCACTTCCATCTTTGTCCTGGTCTTGAGACTTCCGCCAATTGATTGATCAGGGCCAGATGAGGTAACTCCCATGCATGTGCATGGGAGTTACTTCAACTTGGCAAGGAATTCTGCCAAGCATGTGAACTGAGATGTGAATGCGTAACACAGTTCACAGAAAAAAAATAAAGTGCTGACAGGTAGTTAGGAAGATGTATGACAGCAGAGACTTACGCAGTCTCTTCTGTCATAGTAAGTCTGCTTGTCAGAATTTATTACAATTTTAACTTAAATTCTACATTAAAGTGACACTAAACTCTCCAAGCTCGCTCCCGTGATGGACTACAAACTCAATACAAATTAGCAAACTATATGTAAGATTGTAGTCCATCACAGGAGTGAGCTTGGAGCAGTGGCTCTTTAACAACACACACACAGGGAACAAAAGTAGCCACCCTCCAGAAGGAAGGACAGTGTCAGCACAAATTCAAAGATCCATTTTTGACAATAGTTAGGGTGCTTGAATGCATTTTCAAGGTTTCGCTCCTGAGTTTAGTGTCACTTTAAGAACTTCTACGGACGTGCATTTTACAATGAAGCGATGTTCGTGCTTATTGCAATGTAGAGGCAAGATACAACATTTTACCGGCTCAGAGCCAACCTCTCTATGGAGAAAAGAGCAGGCCAAGTAAAATCCATTCCAGCCAGGTGAGGCTCGCTTAAAGATGTCTGTTGTCAAATAAAACTAAACACATACAAACAATCCCCAATCTGACTACAGATGACCCTGATCTGGCAAATGTTCTGCTATCTATAAGCTCCTTTAGATTGCCACAGATTGTAATATCTTCTATTGGCTGAAGTACATTTGGCTCATAGCTTGACTATTATTCTGGTTTTGGATGATCAGTTTCCTTTAGTGTCAGTCTTTCCTCTGCCTAATTATATTTATCCAACAACTATGCCCTGTGTACATCTCACTATTGGTGATAATATAAGTACTGAGAAAAACACAGTTGCAACAGATGAAGATATCTATTGGGATATTTCTTATATCAAAACATACAGATGACATACAGATGCTTTTAAATTATCATATAACCTTAAAAAAATTGAAGTTACTCACTAAGCAAGTTTTGTAGTAGCTAAACAAATCTGCCAAGATATGGCTGCCTAAAAAGCTGCCTTGAAAGCATTTTAACCGTCCACTGTTCAGAAGCCTGAAACTACTTTCAAGTTCAAGGTAAAGTTGTCAGATAGCTCTTTAGGTGACAGGATTTGTCCACAAGGATGCTGGAAAGCTTTTCACAACTTTAATCCACTTCAGCTTCTCTTTACAAAACAGCTCCACTAAGCTCCTTTACTATCTACATACTTAAAAGAAAACTAATCTATTTGAATATTTTAAGTTTAAAAGTTTTTACATTTATGTTTTATTCCTTTATTTTCCAAATGAGTATTTTTCCCAGGGTACACTTATAACACTGGTTTCTTACAGAACTATGAGTTAGTCTGTCCCTTTATCTATTTGAATTTTGCTACTGTGACTTGGGTGTTGGGTGTGAAATGTAAAAAGACACTGTCAATGTGCATTCCTCACCCCGACCCACTGATACTCTCCATAGCACCCACCAACAAAATAGTGTCAGCTAGCGCCTAATCCAAGAGGGAACAATAACATCACCTACACTGTCATGTGACAGTGCTAAGGCTAGCAATTGGAAGCTACACCTGAGGGCTGCATTATGGGAAGAGATTGCATGCTCTCCAAGAAGCACCAGGTTTTTTGCTGGCTACAATGGAAGAAGCAGTGGTGCATTGCTGGAGTGGTATCATTGGGTTAGATTTGCACAGGTGTAATTTGGGACTAAATGGCCAAAGTGACAGCATTTCTTAAATTGAAACTACTAAGCTTTTTCTGCCGAATTGCGTAATCTATTATCACATCATACAATTTTTTCTTTATTTATATCACGCATTGTACATCAGTATTGTATGCACATTATGATGTTATATGTTTTTTAGAAGGAATCACTTATTTGTACACATTTATGTTTTACATAAGTTTCTTTCTTCTCCAGCTCGGCACATTTTGTTTATATATTTAACAGTGTCCTTGTTCTTCCCATAGACATTGCTCACTGAGCCCAGACACAGTCAGGAGGTTCAGCACTCAGAGTAAAGATCACTTCAACAGCAGTATATATCCCTGCCCCAAGCAAAAAAGTTTCACTACTTTATTGGAAGGGGAGAGAAGGCTGGTTTGTATGTGAGAGTCTGCAGTGCAGGAACTTGTGTGTGTGTGTGTGTGTGTGTGTGTGCGTGTGTGGGGTGTACACACAAATTGGTGTCTCACCTTTATCCCCAACACACATGCCTCACTTACAGCTATGCATACCAGCAGTGAGTTGGGCCATCCCATGCACAGAGCTCACCAGCAAGTTTCTACACCAGCAGAATATGTGAATGTATCCATTGATAACATGTCTGCAGTGTATGTACATTTACCGCTTCATAATCACCTGACAGAATGAGTGTTAACCCTTCAGTTAGGTATCCACAGCTTATATACATTAAGCCCTCAATGACCTGTCTACAGAGTATGTGCATTTTCCCCTTCCTGATCAACATTAAGAGTATATGTGATAACCGCTCACTGAACTGTCCTCAGCATATGAGCATTATTAGCCCTTTGCAACAAGTCCCCTACTCTGGTGTGTTAAAGCAAAGGGTAAACCATTGATTTTTGTTTTGTTTTTGCCCTAATGTGCAAGTATGTGCAGGTATTATTTTCAGAAACACTTAATCTGGCATGAGAGACACCAGAGAGGCAGCAGGAGCTCAGGGTGCTGAAGAAGTGGCTAAGAAACTAATGTGTGAGAAGAAGGGTTTTGGGTTCCTGGAAAACTGGATTGACTTTTCAGTTAGCTACAGGCTCTACTATAGGGATGGACTGCATCTAAATGGGGAAGGTGCAGCTCTGTAGGTTGACAAAATAGTTAGAAGGTTGGAGGAGCTTTTAAGCTAGGATCTGGGATCACACAAGAATATACCATATAGTAGGCAATGGCTATAGATGTGGGTAGAATGGAGGACTCAAACTAGATGGAAAGGAGACAACATTAGACAGAAAGTGTTTCAGGATCATATTGTAAATCAAGAGTGAGCAATAATAAAATATTAAATAATAACACAAAACTAATTGTATGTTCACAAATGCAAGAAGTCTGTGGTACAAAATAGCTGAGCAGGAATTTCTGAAACATTAAGAAAATTTTGACTATCAAAAACCTGGTTAGACAGCTCACACGACTGGGCTGTGAATATCCAGGGGTAGACTTTGTATTGAAGGAACCGGATTAATAGAAATTGGAGGGGTATGTTAGCAGCTATTTGAAAGTGAGTATGAGAGATGATTATATTTCTAATGAGAGTTGTGATCATTATGGCTAAATCTTCATTTGAGTGCAATAAATGATGCTAAATATGTTATAGGCCCCCTAACATAAAAGATGAGGAAGAGATTCAGCTCCTGTCACAGATTTAAATGGCGAGGAGTTACGAGAAGGCAGGAGAAGTAAACAATCTAGCCCAAAATAGATGATTTGGAAAAATTCTCCAATTCAGCTCACTTTCCAGTTCAGCTCTGTTGTCCAAGATTGTTCACTTCTCCTGTCTTCTCCAAACTCTTCACCCTTTTGTGAATAACCCTGTAAATTTCAAAGGGGCTAACTGCGCTCTTTACTGTATAATATTCAATGGGATCAAATATTCTTACCAAAGATCACAGAAGACAAGTAGGAGTGTTTTATGATGATTTTAAACAACAGCATTTGCCAGTGTATTCCAATAGGCAACACATATAAAAGACTAAAATCAAAACCTATCTGGCTCAATTCTATCGTAAAAAGGAAAATGAATGAGAATAGGCAGACGTTTAAATAAATACAAATTGGAAAGGACACCATTTCAAAGCTACAAGGAGTACAACAAAAGATACTAACAGGGTTATTCACAAAAGGGTGAAGAGTTTGGAGAAGGCAGGAGAAATGAACAATCAAGGCCAAAATAGCTGATTTGGAAAAATTCTCCAATCCTGCTCACTTTCCGGTTCATCTATGTTGTCCTAGATTGTTCACTTTTCCTGCCTTCTCCAAACTCTTCACCCTTTTGTGAATAACCCTGTTAATGTTAATCAGGGCAGCTAAAATAGAATATTAAAAACACATTCAAATGAAATCTTCAAATATATTAATAGTAAAAAGATAAGGACAGAACACATAGGCCCCATAAAGATTGAATACTGGGAGTTGGTCACAAGTAATAGAGAGAGACATATTAAATAAATTTTTCTCTTCAGTTTACAGAAATGGAAACAAAAAGTCGTATTTGATAGTCAGTACAGTAATGTTAATAATGTACTGAATGTGGTTGACAGAAATCCAGGTTCAAAACAAATTAGGAAAACTTAATGTGAATAAATAGTGAAAAAAATCGCAGAGACCAGATGGTTTACACCTGTGAGTCTTCAGAGAGGTTAGCCCTATAATAGCCAGACCAATTTTTAGGACACCTTATTAAATGGAATGATACCAACTGATTGGTATAAAGCAAATGTAGCAATATTAAAGTAAGGTTTGAGATTGCCTTTATTCACTCGTGAGAAGAGGTGCTTACGGGGGATATGATCATAATTAGGGCTGGTAATGATTAAAATTTTCTTATAACGCACATACAGATCCAACTACATTGGCCTATACACATACACCACAGCAATGAAGTAATAAAATGAAGTAGGATCACACTAATCCAGCACGTTATTAATCTCACGTGCCCCGCTCAATATGGCCGCCACTTGAGTGGGGCAACTCAGAATAATAACGTGCTGGATTAGTGTGATCCTACTTCATTTTATTACTTCATTGCTGTGCTGTATGTGTATAGGCCAATGCCTTGGCTGGCGCTCGTGCAGAAAGTTTCTTGGGCAAACTCATCGGCCCAAGTGGCTCCAACGAAGGGGGGAGGAGTCCGGTGACATCACGGACATCGACGTCACCGGACTCCTCCCCCCTTCCCTTCATTAGCCGACGGAGCTACTTGGGGAAGGAGTCCGGTGACGTCGATATCTGTGACGTCACCGGATCGCCGACGGGACTCCCGGAAGCGGGCGGAGAGGTGAGTGTTTTCATTAGCGATCAAAATAATTTTAATCGATCAAAAAGTTTAACGATTAATGGAGAAATTAATCTTTAATTTCCACAGCCCTAATCATAATGTAATAATATATCTAAGGTGTAAACTGTAATAACCTTTGTACTCTA
Organism: Nanorana parkeri; assembly: GCF_000935625.1. Classification (NCBI taxonomy): domain Eukaryota; kingdom Metazoa; phylum Chordata; class Amphibia; order Anura; family Dicroglossidae; genus Nanorana; species Nanorana parkeri. The sequence goes on along the minus strand of NW_017306286.1, from coordinate 1,452,161 downwards.
AGTTCCAGTTCTTTACTGTTACAGCATTGGAAATGTGGAACTCTCTTCATTAGGATGTAGTATTAGCCAAGAAAGTTGATAAATTAAAAAAAAACTTTTAGATATCTTCCTCAGTCATATACTGTACAGGGCTTTGAAATTATTAGAATCAGTTAGAGATTGATCTAGGGATTTATCCGATAGCCAGTATGGGGTCAGGAAGGAAAATGTTTAGGTTTTTTTTACACTCATACAGCAGTGGCTTATCTGCATTAATTCGTCAGCTTCCTCTTATGCCAAGACAAGGGCATCCAGCACCGAGGGCAAAGATGCCAAAGTAACCCTCCCCTCGAGCGCAGTGTTAGTTTTTCTGGCAAATTTCAATTTAGTCTTAGTTTTAGTCTTTTGACTAAAATGCCATTTTAGTTTTAGTCGTATTTTAGTCATGTGAATAGTTTTAGTCGACCAACAATTGGTGTCATTGAAAGGAAAAAACGCTGCTACGTTGGGGAGGAGAGCTCTGGAGCAAAGTTGCTTTCCCCCACGTTCGGTGTAGCACAGACAGTTCAGACCGGCTTCTCAGCGCAGTTTCCACCTGGGAAAGAAGGCAGCTTTTCCTTCTTCCCCTCTCCCAATAGGAGACAGGAAGAAGGGAACTCTGCTCTCACACCCTGGCTGGCGCTCATAGTAAGAAGGAGGTATTTTTAAGCGGGCACTCTATTTGCCTGCTCTCTTTCCATCCACAGTAGGAGGAAGTAATGATCAGAATGCTCCCTCCTGCAGCTACTGCAGTCTCTGCATGTTATTCCCTCAACTAAGTTTTAAAGCATGAATTCAGAGATGATTTGAGTGATGCACAAATAAGCTACAGTTTTGTTAATACGATAGTTACTTGGTTTGAAAGGTACTTGAATGCATTTGCATGATTTAAAAGAGAACTATGGCCAAACCTTTTTGGGCTATAGTTCCCTTTTGGGTCACAGAAGGACCTATACTAACGTTCTTCTGTGAACCAAAATTTAAAAAATAGCGGCCTATTGCCCATTATATGCCGACAGCGCAAAGCCACACTGCAGCCACGAGAGATCATGACAATATTGTCAGGATCCACCCTGCTACCTGATTGACAGCAGTCTCTGCCCTGCCTCTCCAGAGCCAGAGCTAGCTGTGCCTGCCCCTCCCCTGTCTGTCCCACCAGTCAGCGCTGGGGAAACGGAAGGAGGAGGGAGTCACCCTAAGTCACCTCTCTGCAGGGGGAAGATCTTGAACTAAGCAATCAGTGGTTTTTGATCGCTCAGTTCTCGATCAATAGAGCCAACCTGTGACATCTGAAGTGTCACACATGGGTTCTAACAAAGGGGATGAGTGCATTTCACTTTCCATTAGTTCTCCTTTAACTCCAGTATTAACATACTGATCAGTATGATAATATTCTGCGACAGTAAACTCTCAACAGGTGATACATTTGGATATCTTGCAACCACATAAAAGTGAGTAAATGCACACAGAATTTAAATAAACCACACTTGTCTATTATCCCAAACAAATTTTTCAATTAGTACCTCTAAAAAAGCCTCACTCATGGGCACATATAATTTATTTTCTCTAATACACCTGTTTGTGGGGAGCTACTCATATACTCAAGGAAATACTTTGCTGGGCAATGTATATTTGTTTGGTCTGCATTCATTATTGAAAGAAGTTTGAGAGTTTAATGCTACTTTATTTCCACTGACACAGTCCTCCGCACCAACTACCCCAGAATAATCTCTCAGTTTCATTGGGCTCATTTTTTGGACACTGATTTGACCTATTCCTACTTTCTAAAGTCCTCTGTACACTCTCCGCATTTCTGCTCAGCACATACTGCCAATCACACACAAACCATTGCAAGGGTAATGTCAGATTTCTCCCCTGGAGTTCAGCTGTACGCATCATTTCTAACTGATTACTTATACCAAAAACTTTTATTTGTCCTGCATCACCACCCGTGTGTTGCAAGTAACCTTTAATCACATTTGTAGTTTTCTCAGTGTAAAGCACACAAAATGGTGCACGTTTGGGGATGATTTAATAATGTAGAACATTTTTCTCTTTGCTCAATGAAGCTTTGTTCACTTGAGTTCTCTCAAGTGATGTAAAGAAAATTCCTATTTTTAAAATCTTATACACACAATAAGGTGTACCAAGTCAACACAGGTTCAGTGTGCTCAGTAAAAAAGTACTTCTATAGTTCCTATAGTTAATTAATACAAATGTCTCAAAGCCAGTAATTTCCTTTTATTAAGTAGAAATTACAGTATATACAGTACTTCCATATATAAATAAATAAATGTACCACTATTCCCTACTTTCTGTATTTGATACATTTGGCCCTACCATGATCCACTTACAGGGTTATTCACAAAAGGGTGAAGAGTTTGGAGAAGTAAACACTCTAGGACAAAATAGCTGATTTGGAAAAATTCTCCCATTCAGCTCACTTTCGAGTTCAGCTATGTTGTCCTAGATTGTTCACTTCTCTGGCCTTCTCCAAACTCTTCACCTTTTGTGAATAACCCTGTTAAAGTTTAAATCTGACAGTTCAGAGATGGCTGTTTAAGCCTGTCCAAATGGAGACGTTTCCACAATTTTACCTTGGGTACTGCAGCAATTTTCCATCAATGTGCCACAAAGCACCTCTATCAGTTTCTCTGTCTGCCAAGTTAACTTTTGCTGATAAGGGTTCTTGTACAAATCAGATTTGACTGTTCTTTAAAGAGGAACTCAACGTATCTTATTTAACCGCCATTCAATGTTTATGAACATCTAAAAAGTGGGGACAATCAGATTTTCTTATTTGAGAATGCACACTACTTTATTATCCACACAAAAAAATTACATATAAACAACAATTAAGTGCATATTTCTCTCTCTTAGGTGCTATTTGGAATCAGATACTACCAGAACTGAACATTGTTTTTATAATAAAGCAGCAAAACCCTGAAAACTGGAACATACTTTGTCATAGTAACATAACATATGGTATTGCTATACAACCTGACAACAGGGTTGACTTTTATCTACTGCACAAGAATGTGGATTGATAAATGTTAACATGATTTTACCTGGTCACTGCCACATTTCCTGTAGTGTTTGTCATAATAATTATATGATAGACATTATTTGCTATGTGCTATTACTGACAGGAGCAGGCATGAAGTAAAGTGAAATGTCTCATTATCCCCTTTCACAAAAAAAATCCCATCTGCCTGCAGCTCTGCATGATATGAAATCCTCTTACATTTGTTAGCTAAACAAACATTTTTTTGCTTTTACTTACAATTACAGTTTTTCCACTTCCTGGTACCCTTGGGCATTGGTGATGTAGCCCTGACCTCACAGATGCATCCTGGGAAGGTTACATCACAGTGCATTGCTGGAAAATCTCATCTATAAACTGTAACATTTTGCAAGATCTCAGGAAAAGACAGTTTCCCCCCCCTGAGATGGTGTGCATGTCACATGTTCCAGTCAAATGTGCCAGAGTTCCAGGAAGTAACGTAATGTAATAAATTAATTTGCCCTTAGTGAAAATGGCCACCATGAGAAGAATGGGTAGGAAAAGAAAAATAAGGCTATAAGGTAAAAAGACTGCAATTATCTGTAAGTATCTGTAAATTGCCATAGCTAAAAAATTCTAAAGGTGTCTTTGTTGTAATTTTTAAGATAAGGGTAAAGTTTATCTTTAAATAGATATAATGAATCTTTAAAATCAAATACTACGTAGGTACATATCCTATTTGGTTTATTTCGATTTGGTAAAAATAATAATTATTATGTGGTAAAAATAGTAATTAAGCATGAATGCAACTTAAAATACATGTGCTAAAACATACAATTTTTTCTATCATTTCCTCATCACCCTCTATTGTCAATAGAGCAGGATCGATCATAGACTATACAGTGTTTCCTAAATCTAACTGAATATGTGTAACATATGTGATCTTTCAGCAGTAAGATCATTAATGGATATCTACTGTCTAACGTGTATGGCCAGCTAATAGCTTCACCTTACAAAGGTAAGCTATAAACACCAGCGGGCTGTCAGATTTTCAGAAACATTCTGACTGCCCTTCAGCATGTGCTATAGGCAACCTTTCCATATTCACCCATTGCCATACAAAGGACTATACAGACATCCTAGGACAACCTATACTGGGGACTATCCAGTTCTTAGACAGTAATCCTATAGGGTAAAAAGTACCCAATGTTGATTCCTTTTACCTGGAATGACAGCAGCTAACGTAGAACAAAAGACTGCAAGCATATGTATATAAATGTTCAATGTCACTGTACAGCCTTGAGAACAATTACATACATGGTTGCAAACATTATGAGTAGCTTTTTCCCACAAAGCAACTTTTTTAAGGTTGAGTGATCCTTTACACAACTTCATTGTTTAATGTCTATCTGAGAATTCTATGCAAACACAGTAAAGAGATCTGAGACTTATAAAAATTAGTATAATTGCAGGTATATACTGTATAAACACACATACATGCACATTTATATATTTTATAACTAAGTACTTTGTATTCACTATGTGTAGGTAGAATGCATTGAATATTATGCTTATTTATATAGTATGAAGATACAATTAAATTAAAAAAAATGTAATGTTATTAAAACCAATTTAAAGTATGATTTAGTGGTTCTAAACACTGGGAACTTGTAGACTAACTGGTAGAAAAAGAGGGAAATCATTCATTCCTTGCAGTTGAGAATGCAGGACGGGTTTTCTGACCGGCCTCTTGAAAACCTACTTTGCTGCCAAAGCCTGCCTTTGATTCTTGTTTTGGAATGTCAAACCATCAGATCAGCTTTTCAGATTCATAACCCCCTCCCTCGTTCCATTACAAAAGCTCCCCCACAACAATTACCATGCTTGTGACGGATAACATTTTTTGTACTCCGTATAAAACGTTTTAACGCTGTACAATCCATTACACATATATTGCTGAATTCCCTTTGAGTAATTATTCATTAGAAAACATTTAATGTCGCTGTGGATTTCACACTGGGCAGTCTGTGGACAAAGACTCAGGGTAAGCTCATTCTGTAGGATCAAGACTGCTTCTTTTTCCCTAACTCTTGCTGTCTAAGCTGAGAAAGTCCAAGATGAAGAGCCCGCCCTTCACAAGGTGGGGAGGGAGGGCTAAATTGTGCAGTTAACGGTCAAAGCACCCCCTGTGTGATCTGACACTCATTTTAAGATGATGGGAAACAATAGAGAATTGTTAGGAGCCTTCCCTTCTTATTTGCTGAAGACATAGGCAGAGAGAGAGACAGTTCAATACATGGGACAAGCTATTCCACCTGCCAATGATTTTCCCTCCCTCTCGAGGCTCCCACTCTTCCACTGAACCTCTCCTCTACCAAGTTTAACGAAAAGAGACAGGTGAAAACATTCATTAAAAGAACACCCTTCCGGGCGCCAAAGTGAATCAATTTACTGCTGCTTTCTGCTGTTTTGAAAACTTGTACAATAAGAACTCCCTGCTTGGGAACTTTTTACTATGATGGCATGTTCCTCTTGTTTTGTAGTTGAAGGATGTTTTTACACTCAACATTCTGAAGAAAGAAGGTTATACTTTGGTACCAAAGTTTTCACACATAAAACCTACCCTAGCATTTCAATACAGTTAGTTAGTGGTAAAGCATTTACAGTATTAACCATACATAGCTGCAGGAAAGGAAAAAAGTGGGCAATACCTTTAGTTGGCTAACTGAATATATTTTGGGGTGCAAACTTTCAATTAGCCAAAGAAATGTATTGTCTACAATTTTTCCTTCCTAATACAGATAGCAAAGGAGTAACATATTGTCCACATATTTACTTTACTAATACATATAGTGAATAAGTGACAGTCAGCATTTTGTATGGGTTTTCATAAACCAACAGTAGTCTTTAATATTTATATTCTTTTAAATAGTTTCCTAATTTTTAATTTTGTAGGTTTAAAGTCCAACTCTGGTCAAAACTGATAACTAACAGTGTATCTGAAATAATGTACCTTTTTCCTATGTGCATTCCGCAGAACCATAACTGAGACCGATGCAGCAATATCCTAACTCCAAGTTACAGATTATAAGCAGTTTCATCACAATTTCCTGTCCGGGGGACTAACTGCTTTTGTCTGATCGTTACCTCCATGGGGACCAGTCACATCACCACCCCTGTATAATATACAGCACTGTTATGCTTTGTTATCACATCAGAGAGTTGTGGGATTATTACAATCCCGCTCTGTTAAACCACCTGTCCTATTACCCACTCCACCTCCCTTTTGTCATGTGCTGCTATTGCCGCTTTACAAACTGTAGGAAAGCAAAACACCACTCCCCACGATTGCGACCACAACTGTGTCCGAGACAGGAAGGCGAGACTAGGGACGATGGGACATGTAGTCCCAGAACACAGAAGGAGGTTACGTTATGCAGCTGAACAGTCCCTCTGACAGGCATATTCACGGTGTAACATGAAATATGGTCACAACACTGCCATCCCACCCCCACACTTACCTGAATCGAGGGATTCTTTATTCCCGCGGGCTACTGCTGTTTTTTGACAGGATCTGTGAATGGAGAAACTAGAAGTTCTGTCTGTCACCACAGCAGAGGGACTTGTGGTTCTCAATGCAAATAAAGTGCGGTGATGTCAGCTCACTTGTATTCCACTGACACTTCCTCCAGTCACTGTTACTGAATCTCCGTACCTCGGTACGGACAGAGACAAGAGGCAGAATCTGCAGGAGCCTGCAATCCGCTGATCGCAGTTCAAATGCTTAACTGGCTACAATGTAAAAAACGTGAATACAGTATGTGTGCATTTATTATTTTTAATAACCTTAAAAAAATTTTTATGGCATAGAATTGTCCATGAGATGAAGTATAATGTTGGATCCAATGGCAGTAATAATTGTTATAGCTAGTCATGCATTTATTGCTACAGATCTACACACATAACCTATTGCATGTCATACACAGCAATAAATACATTTAACAGTACAAGTGTTCTGAGTGCTGCTGTTTGATCATCTTCACCGTATATGGAGGGTGAAAGATCTTATTAGCAGACCAGAGGGGATGAACCTTGGCATTATGTGCAGTCAGCGGACATACATGGTATACTGGTTGTGCATGTCATGTGAAAAACTTTTTTGAGAATCTGTCAATTCCCTGCCAAATGATCAGATTCTCTTTAATATGGCAAGTTAAAAAGAACAGTTTTTGAGAAAGTAGGGACAGAGAGGTATGGACTGAAAAAAAAGGATTAATTGAGACCTATGCACACTGTATGCTCATTAGTAACTTCTTCCCATGTACCACTATATTAGTAGTTTTACAGAATTAGATAGTGATGCACACGTGCTAGCCTACTAAAATCTGTATGTCATAGAAACTTTAGCAACTCAATTGTTAGAGCACTTATGCATTCTAATATTATGAGGGTTATTCACAAAGCTGCTGAAGGCAGCCGAGTGAATAACCCACCTGAAGTGAAGTGAGCCGAATGCTGCTCAGCTCTTCAATTCAGGCTTGTACGGCTGACTTGAAATCAGCCGTACATCGGCTTGCTTCGGCAGGATTTGGTTCAGCCAAACATGCTCAGCATGTTCGGCTGAGCCAAAGTGCAGAAGGAGTTCGACTCAGCCGATCCAACATTTGGATCGGCTGAGCTACAGCTCCGGCAGCTCGCTCGCTGCTGTTCGCCCCCTAGTCACGTAGGGCTATTCTGCTCGGTACCTCCGTGGTACCTAGCAGAATAGAAAACCAGTGGGGAAAAAAAACAGTGAAAAAAGTAGAATTCTTTTTTTTCAAAATGTAAACAAATGATAAATCTAAAAAAATAAATAAAGATTTCTTAAAAACACAAAAAAACAATTGGGTGGAGCAAGCAGTGACAGCTAGCCCCGCCCAACTGTTTCCTATTGGCTGGGACCTGCTAGAGTCTTCTAGCAGGTCCTGGCCAATGAATAACAACTGGGCGGAGCCAGCCCTGACACCACGACCGGCTCCAAACAGTTGTCATTGTTTAATGACAGTTCAGCGTCCCCAGGTAACCTGGGGATGCTGATCTGTCATTGCAAATGGGCGGAGCCAGCCGTGAGATCACGGCTGGCTCCACCCAGCTGCCAGTTGCGAGGCTTTGGCCCGCTTAGGGTGTCACTTTGGCTCAGTCGAGCCGAAGCATATGCCTTCGGCTCGGCTAAGCTGCTCTGCCAGCTTCGGGAGCTGTATGGGCTATAGTGAATAGTGCGTACAGCAGCTACGGCTCATCCTTCGGCTAGCTTTGTGAATAACCCTCTATATATTGAAATATTTTGTAACCTACCACCAGTTGACAATCCGCATTGACAATAATTTAGGCATATATAACAATACCTTAAATAAACAGTCTTTTAATTGCATAAAAGGCAGTTTTCCGGTAATATAAATGGATCATGACTACAGAAAATGTACCAAACAGCAACAGATTATTTTTCAATGATTTCTGATGAAAAGCAGAAATTTCCAATGCAACTGAAGTACATCTTTTTTCCCCGATATTTATATTCAGGGAACAAGTTGTTAAAGTACATTTTATGCCATCCCTGCAAATCTTTGCTCTCTTCAAACACACAGTTAGGAAATTATTACATCCTTGCCTTCTTTGTCAAACCTTTTCAGATTGGATGTTTGACATGAACACAGCCTTCATGAGCATGCAGTGTAATTTTTTCCCTTTTAGCAACATCCCCTAAACTGCAGTTTAGTGCTTTGCCAGGTTTACATTTCAAAGCATATATATACATTTTGCAATTTTAAAAAGCACAATAAAGCACACCAAGATTACCTGTTTCTCCATCTTCAAAGTGATAACAGAATTGTGGTTTCTTTGGAAAAGTAGTTTGGTCTGTAATGTGCCCACTTTTGCACTTACTGCATGATGTGTAAGTTGTGTTCTCTTGTAGAAAATCCCTTAATAATTCACACTGAAAGACAGAGGCTCGGCACAGTGGCTACATCCTTCTATAAAACTAGCCTGACTGCTATGTAGATAAGGAGCAGTAACTCTAGATTCTTCTCGATTGAGTTTCAGCCACTCTTGAGCCTTCATTAGGCCTGTTTCATTACAGAGTAATTACTTGGGAAGAGGGAGAAACACAGAAGGCTGGCAGATTGAGTCACAAGTAGAACATTTTCAAAGACTTTAAATATTCTAATTGTCAATAGTGCAAATATCTTCATATGTAATCTCTCTATTTTAAGTGATGGTTAAAAATCAGGTTCACAAAAAAATATGTCTGAACATACATCTATTCTGTTGTATATATTATATAGTTATATATATATATAGTTTTACATTATATGTTGTGGTCAAGATGCTGCCATCCCCACACCCCCATAGATATCCTACCTCTACCAGCTGCTGTGCCAGGCTCTTACTATTCGCTAACTCCCTACCCCACCCATGCAGACCTCTTCAGCTCATACATCCCTTACTGGTACAATACAGAGTGCTACAAGTTAAGTCCCTGCATGTGACAACTAGGCGCTGTGCTGAGTCTGCATCGCTATTAGCCTCTATTCCGATCAGAGGTCTGCATGAAGCAGATGTGCAGGTAATGAAGTGGTGCAACAGCTGTGCACCCTTTATCTGCTGGCTAACTGTACATCTGCTGATTTCACCCAACCCCAATGATCACAGAAGTAATATGTATGAAGAAACACTGTGGTTGAGGTGCATTAGAAAATTACTGTTGCACGGATTGAAGACAGAAGTTTAACACATTAAAAACGTTGTTTTATATAAATTGATGAAAACACAGTTATCACTTTAAGGACTTATTATAGGGATTATTGGCTATACAGTGATAACAGACAGACATACATCACAGAGATTTCTCTCTACGATTGAATCTAGAGAAGTTTATGACAGGACACGGCTTGTTATATACTGTATGTAATGTGAATTATAGTGAGACTAAACTCAGGAGTTAAATCTTGGAAATGCATTCAAGTACCTTAACTCATAATGAAACTGCACCTTATTTGTGTATCACTCAGCTGTAGACCCTCAAATCATCTCTGAATTGGTAGTGACACTGTCCTTCCTTCTGGAGGATGGCTACTTTTGTTCCCCATAGTCCCTGTGTGTTTTGTAAAGTAGCCACTGCTCCAAGCTCAGTCCCGTGATAGACTATAATTTCAATACAAATTAGTATGAGATTATAGTCCATCACAGGATTTAACTCATGCGTTTAATGTCTTGGTGTAATAGCACATACCGTAGATCCACAGAAATGAGATGTTTGGCATAAGAGCTGTGGGATTGAGCACCTCAGTTACAGGAAATGAACAAGTTAAAACACATACATGGGAATGTTCTACGTGCTAAATAATTCATATTTCTGCCCATCCAGTTGTGAGCTGTATACAACCCTGCCAGGCAGCAGAGCTGGGTTGGACTCACTTTTCTTTTCACTTTTAAATGACTAATTCATAATTTAATATTTTTTAATCTGTAGCTTTATTACTTGTTGATCGTATCATATAGGACCTTGTGCAGGCACTTTTTGTTGTAGGGTAAAACAACTATTTTACAATTATTATTATTGATTGACTATTATTATGATTGATTTACAAATCTTTCAACCAGCGTATGGCAGGGTGAATGCCATACGCACTGCACTAGTGCCATTAGATGGCGCTGAGGAGCATAGGAATTTCCATGATTTTGTTATCATACAAACATAAATACACGTGCACTACCTTTTCCAGAACTAATATTGTGAAATATTTAAATGAATGAGCAATGAAATTTAGCCATACAGAGCTGTTTAGTGGAATACTCAATAACCTCTGCTCTCTAATCCTTTTTAATTGGATCCAGTATGCAGGTATTATGTTTCCACTAATACTAGACACCCAAGTCAGTTTAATTAATAAATATACTGCAATATTCAGAATAGTTTAGCTACTCAAATACATTTGTGTTCCCTTAATACACATTTTTTTGTGTGGAAACATATCTGTAAACCGTGAACTAGCTGGAAATTGGTGAATTGAAAGGCGTATCTTAAGTTAATAATGCATATTATGGCATCCAGTGTCACTCGCCTTGCCTTTGTTCTAACACTGCATCAAAGTTTTAGAATGCAGAAACAATACAAGGGAAAGACTTCATGCTTACAAGGTATAGGTTTAATATTTCATGTTCAAATGCAATTACTGTACAGGTCTTGAGCAATAGTATAAAATAACAGATTTATTTTTATTTCAACCTTTCTTTTTACCTTATAATTATGTACAGTTTTCCACATGTAAATATGTAATTGTATGCATTTACTGAACCAGGGAAAGGCAAATGGAAAGTCAGTGTGGTTGGCAGGTCAAGTTGTACAAGGAAGAGGTCATGTTCTGAAACTAATGGCTGAGCAAGAACACATTTAAAGTGAAATTTGGTTTGGGTAAATTGTTTTAATTTTTTTAACTGTTTAAAACATTCTACCTGTTTGGTATAAATAGATTTTTATTTTACATTTAAAACATTTAATACAGGGTATACCCATACAGACCATTGTGGGTTTTCTTTGGGGGAGAATGCCTGAATCTGTCTGCTTTTGGTTTCTTTCTGAATGAAGCCATCTCAACAGGCAGGCTGGGAGGGGGGGTGCAGTGATCTGTCACTTCTCGGATGTATTGTGTGTGTAAATTGGAAACTAAGCTAATAAAGCATCACTCCAGCTTTCCAGCACCCCCAACGCCCCCTAAAACCTTTTTTTTTAACACCCTCAAAATACCTCTTTCCTGCAGTATTCAGACCCGTCTGGTGATACCACATTTCTTCTTTCTGTCCATAGCAGAGGTGGTGGGAAGCCTTTCTCCTTGATTGAGCTACATACGTCTTAGGGAGGCTCCACTCTATGAAGGTGCAGCAGAGCCATCCTGTCACCCTGTGGAGAGGGTAGTGTTGGATGGACTAGTAGATTTAGATGGACTTGACTAACAAATCAAAGTTGAACTCCAGCTTAAGCAGATGCAGCAACACTTGATTTTTTTCCTTTTGAGATAAAGGTTTTACATGAATGAATAAAAGCTGACCATTGTAAGCACCCTGTCAGTGTCAAATGACTTGTTTCAACCCTCTATCTGCCACTTTTGCTGGACAACGTGGTCCACTTACGGAAGTTGAAACATATTAGACTCACCAGCAGAATCACCAAGTGAAAATAAAGAAAAAAAAAGCCTAAAAATGAAATTTAGTGCAGCCATCAGATCTAAGAAGTGGTAAGCTGCAATATACGAGGGAGAATCAAAAAGTAAAGGCAAATACATTTAACGGCTTTAATAGAATTGACTCTGAGCACTTGAACATATGACTTTTCCACATAGACCCTATACAAGATGCACGTATTGTATTGTTCAACTAACTGCTGTATTTTTGCAGAAAAGATGTTTTTCAGCTGCTGCTGAAGCCAAGTGTGCACCGCTATCTTTACTTCAACATCTGAGGTGAACCTGCCACCACGGAGCGCCTCCTTCCTTTTGCTCTCAGGTCCAAGTGGTGCACCCATGTCTCGTCGCTGGTGACAATTCTCTCCAGAATTCTCCGATCTTCTTCATACCGTCTCAAGAGCTGGGTCGCAACCTCCACCCGCTATCCCAAGTCATCATGCACTATAATAAATGCAAATTTCTACTCGTTTCACTCCACAACCCACTGCACAACGGTACATTGTTCTTCGATTGTGCAATCTTGCAACGGAGCGTCCATGTTTCTGTCCACGTGTCTACCACTTGACTAAAGTCCGAATGCTGAATTGCACATGGTTGAACTATTTAACAGGCTATGTAAATATGCTGCATTGCACAAGCTTCTCTGTGTTCCAGTTACCGCGTAATTTATAAATTGCCTTTACTTTTTGATTCTCACTTGTATAACATTTTTGCTTTTGAGCTTAGGTATGTAGTAATGTTGTATAAGAATAAATTAAACATTTTCACTCGAACAAATATTACCTAAATTCTTTAGGAATTCTTCAATTCTTTCGGCATAGCAAAGCAATATTTGCATGAAAATAGTATGCTACTCTTCCTTGCAGATTTCGCCGAAATCAATGATTCAATGACCCACAGTGATAATCCTATTACATTAACTTTGCTACCACAGCTTTTAAGAAAAATAACTATTATATTGACTGAGTTGGGATGCGGAACAAGAGCATTTTTAATATTTGTCACAATACTTATGAATACTAAAGCAGGCCAACCATATTAGAAAATGTTGGACATTATAAAGCAGTTTGGTTACTGAATTAACTTTTGTTATACACACACAACAAATATATTATATGTGACAGGTTGTAAAAGCTGTATTCTGTATATCATTGCAATAACACAGGGATCATTAATTATATTTCCTATTTTAGCCCATCAATGTCTGAGCTATAAATTATTACCTATTTACCCAAAGAAAACTGCTTGGTCTTACAGCCTTCACATTCACTACTGAAAGTATGTGCCTGAACAGAGACATAGAGTGTGTGACATGTCACTACTGTATAACTTGACCTAATAATGGAATATAAGGCAAACACATTAGATGCCAAACACCAGCGTTTCAGGTCTGAGGAACTCTGAACACATAAGTTAGTAAACAGTTAGCTTGGCACATGTGTTTCAGTACACGCAATTCTGCAGTTTATGTACATACAGTATATATTTGGGACTGCACAAAGCGAGGTCTGATAGTAGTTAGCAAATATCCAACCACTATGTTGAATATATGGCCAGCTTCTGCCTTTTTAATACTATATTTATGAAACACAGACAATGTGATTATTAAATAGGGTCACTTCAAGGAAGTATTTTGCATTAGGTATGCATCATAAACTGTGGGCTTATATGTTGCTATGAGGCATGTTAACAAAGAGAGGATAAGCCATCACCAAAATGACACCTGTATAATTCACACTGCGCGGTTATTTACTGTATCAAGTTTCTCCTATTGTGAATCCATTTGTGAATGATGTACGCTGAAGAGTATCTTTTTACTCTGGCAGTCATTTGAAGTGTTCAGGTGTTGAGGCAACAGATGTCTGTGAATTAAAATGGTGTGTAATATACTGTTGCTGTAATCTCAATACATTTTCTTACATTACCTTACTGTCAAGTTTTCTGTAATAACTGCAGCTAAGGGTCTGTAGTAGCTAATTTGGTACACTGTGAAAGGTTCTAGAATACATTTAAAAGATCTACATTTTGAAACTCCCATAGGCTAACAATATTTACTAATACAAGCTTATTTAACCCCCTTAGTACCGGAGGGAATTTTGTAATGTTTGCACACACATACCACAATCTTGGCACCATACATGCAGACCGCTACAACTGATCCTGCCGGCTGTGCACTTGTACAAAAAGAGCATCACCTACTAAAAAAAGATACCAAGATCATGGCAGCAGTTACAATTCAATGCAGGAGAGCTAGGAGGGCCCTGCTCCTGAGACAGGGCCATCTTTAATATTGATTGAACCCTGGGCAAACATTTTCTTGGGCCCCCCTACCCCTAACAGCCACGCCATGCCCCATTTATGCCCTCGCCACCCCCCACAACGTCCTCCTCCTGCAGAGCAGATAGGAGGAGACATCAGAGTGATGCATGACTCCGCATGAGACATCATGCAGTCACGCTACTTAGCGTACAGCAGGGGCGGAGCAACACTATGCTATGCCGATCGCATAGTGAACAGAACAGTGCTGCATATGTATCTTTTGCAGGCTCAAGGGGCAGCTGCTTTTGGCCCCACAGCAATGATTGGACCCTGGGGCAACTTCCCCTTTAAAGACGGTCCTGTCCTGAGAGCTTACAATCTAAAAGTTTTTTTGAAGGGCAACTGCACCTTTGTTTTAAAAATCAGTGTTGAAATTCAACCTCTACACTAATTAAATAAGCATTAAATAAATACTATATCTTTTTTCACATAAACTAGAATTTTTCCATGGTCTGCCTAACTTGACTCTGTTGCTGAAATCAGCCAAATGGTGGCCGCTTACATTGTCACTAACTGGCTATTCAGGCTGCCGTGGAGGAGCAAGTACACAGGAAGTACCATCTTGCGCTCTACATGTCTCAGCATACAATGCACCTGAGGGAACTTGCAGCGTCCCACCCCCGTTAGTTGGTGAAGATTAAGCAGAATCACACATTCGCCATACCACCTCAGCAGCAATGGGAGAGCTGTACACCCATCTCTGGCATTAAACAGGTGAAGCTGACAGAACCAAGTAAACTTGCAAGATTTAATTCTAGTGTTAACCAATCAGCTTTCCCGCTGTCCATTCTGCCCAACTGTTAGCCGACTTAATTAAATTTGAATTGAATTTGGTTACTGCACATGTGGGTACATGCAAAAATATCTATCTGCTTCTGTTTGAACTCTATGCTTCATTATTAAGTTGGATACCTTTAGAGACATGTGATGTGCAGCGAAAGGGCAAACCACACCAGGAGAACATATTTAAGCACTATTTATAAAGATCAGAGCAAAGTGAAGAGAAAGCCTTTTTGGTTACTCTGGGCAATATCTCCAACTGCAGTACTGGACTGTTTTTACATGCCTGCACTAATCCTAGTGAAGATCCTTTGTGACAGAATAATACATTAACGCTTTGTTGCCAGTGTTTTCTGTTGTGACCCTCCATGCTTTACATTTCTAATAGCTTGTCCTATGTGAATTTAAAATAATATTTTAACATATTCATTTTTCACCAGTTGGATATTTCATCAACATTAGGATGACTAAAATAGTGTAAGCTGTAACTTTTGCTCCTCACTTATAGTACAAATTAGTGGTAAAAGAGGGAATGCATATACTTGAAACATATCAGATGTGAAATCCAATTCCTAGTGAGGTAGTGTACAGCAGACTATGCTTTGATTACAGTGAATGAAATAATTCAAGAGAAGGTTGGGACTTTACGGCTATCAGAGTAATCGGAGATTACAAGGAAAGAGCTTGTTATCATCTAGCCTAGCAACAAAGCATAGCATCTGTTTGCAGCATACAAAGCTGGACAGTGGCCATTACTGTGTTATACTGTCATGACAGACCAGGCATAAGTATAACATGTATAATAATTTGCTAGAAACCTATAAACCTATAAATCCCAAAGCAACAGTAATACTGTACACAGGGCACCTTAAATTGCCTGTTTCTACCTCAACTGCACCACCTGCCATCCTCTGCCTGAAGATTATTGTGGCAAGTAGGGATGACTGAACCAAGCAAAGGCAAGTTCACAGGTGGTTCTGTGAACCCTGCTGGAAGTACACGAACCCTGGAAAAAAGTGCTGAAGTCTACATCTTTTTGTCTGGCTTTTTTAAGTTAAAAAGGGTGGTATTGTTTTAATGTGGCTTAAAGGGCAACACTGAAAAATACATGCCTTAATGCTGCATGTGAAAAACTGACATTTAAAAAAATGGCAGGGAGTTCCCCTTAAAATTAAAACCAGACCTTTATCCAGGCGTGCAGCCTGGATGAGCAGAAAAATAAGGGCGGGTAGCATGTCTCCCCCACTTCCTTGCTAAACTATACCAGGTCATATGCTTTTTAACATTGGGAGGGTACTTTGCAAGGAGGGGTTGATAACCCCTCCCTTAAAAGGCACCCTGTCCCAACAGAATGTGGGGGGATACTTACAGGAATTTAAAATCCCCCTTTAGCATAATAGGAGAATGAGTATGAGGTATATGGGCTATATTAGTGCCCCTTGTTACTCTTTCCCAGAAAGTCCCACGCTCCCTCCCTCTATGCTATTGAGGCCAAATGCATGCTGCAACCACATCCATCATCCCCCATCCCCCCATCCCACCCCCCTGCAGCGTCCGACACATTCGGTCGCACTAGTACCATGGGAGGACAGGACAGCGCACATGAGAAGAGAAGAGCTAGGAAGCTGCTGCAGTGCAGGTAAGGAGTGACAGCCAGGAGAGGGAGCGAGGGAAAACAGCCAGGAGAGACAGCCAGGGGAGAGAGCGAGGAGAGACAGCTGGGGAAAGAGCAAGGAGAGGCAGCTAGGGGAGAGAGTGAGGAGAGACACAGAGGGGGGAATATGAAAACCCAAAGTTCATCTCTAGTGGCAAGGCAATGCAGACTGATTATATTCATAGCATTAAATTCAGAGGTGTTTATGACTTAAAATAAAAGGGAAAGTCCACCTTTTTTTAAAAAAAAATTATACATGCAAGCACACGGTCAGAAAGGTAAACTCAGCCTTTAACAATATTCCGGTTAGCATGTGCAGTTCACTGATTATTTTACTTTTTATCTAGTAACTCAGGGTGGCCACTGTGGCCACATTATTGGGTACATCTTTCTAGTACCTTGTAGGATCCTCATTTTTTTTTCCAGAACATTCTGAATTATTTACAGCATACATTCAATAAGGTACAATTCTCTTAGGGGTTCATTTTTAAAAGTTTTGACCAGCATTGGCACGGCACTAGCATACCTAGATGGCGCTGACGAGTACAGGAAATACTCATCAGTGTCATCTAGGGGCACCAGTGCCAGATTTCTTTTATAAATGAACCCCTTAGTAATTAGATCCTCAGTGACCCTACAATATGCATGTTGCAGCAGAATTCAAGGCAGGGCAGACCAGACAACATTTTTGCCAATCTTCAGTCATACACTTTTGATGATCTGCTGTAGCCCTTGCTCTTCAAGTATCAACATGATGAGGATTTAGAGATGTCCACCAGCACTAAAAAAGTAGTTATTTAAGTAGTTGTGGACTTCGTTTATCTATTTTCCTCTGACCTCTCTTATTAACATGATATAATAACACATCAAATTCCCATTCACCGAATATATTTATCTTACACACCTTCCACTGTGAACTCTGGAGACTGTGGGGGTTATTTACAAAGCTGCCGAAGGCAGCCGAGCGAATAACTCAGCCGAAGTGAAGTGACCGGAACTAAGCCATACATCAGTTTGCTTCAGCTGGCTTCGGTTCAGCCGAACATGCACAGCTTTATAGGACCCAGCAAGGGAAAGGAGCCACCCTAAAACAGGATATCAGGGCCAGTGCTCAGGGGACCAGCTGATTCTGCAGGATTCGGCATTCGGCTGGGCTACTCTGCTCGGTACCTCCGTGGCACTGAGCAGAATAGAAAATCAATGAAAATAGTCACACACAAAAAAAGGTTGAAAAAATTTAAACAAATAGTAAAATTTAAAAATAAATATTTTTTTTTAAATAAAGAAAAACAAATGGGCAGAGCTAGCAGTGACAGCTAGCTCCGACCCAACTGTTTCCTATTAGCCGGGACCTGCTAGAGTCTTCTAGCAGGTCCCGGCCAATGAATAACAACTGGGCGGAGACGGCCTTGACGTCATGGCCGGCTTTGCCCAATTGTTGTAGCCTAATGACAGTTCAGGGTCCCCAAGTCATTTGGGGACGCTGATCTGTCATTACAACTGGGCGGAGCCAGCCGTGAGATCCTGGCTGGCTCCGCCCAGCTGTCATTTGCGGGGCAAACGGCCTGCCTTCGGCAGGCCGTTCGCTCTGCTTCGGCTGTCACTTCGGCTGCTGTACGGGCTATAGTAAATAGCCCGTACAGCAGCCCTTCAATTCAACTAAACAGAAGGACTCCCGCAAGCGAAGCGAGCCAAATGATCAGACAAAGCTACGACTGGATCCATCAGCAGCTTTGTGAATCACCCTTTATATTTTGTGCAATCACACAGAAGCTTTTTGCACACAACTTTAGTAAATATGGGTTATTTGAGCAGGAGTAAACTTCACATCAGATTGAGCAAGTATGGCCATTCTGAACATCTCTCATTAACAGGTAGCTTATCAAATGTTTATTACTGAATATTTTTGTTTTATCACAGCAGACTCTGTAAACCAGCAAACACTCAATAAAGAAAGTTCCGTAGATTACTCATCTAATATTTGGTCAAACAACAAATAAACCACTCAACTAAATTTGTATGTTTTACATAGTGAATTAAAGCCACATCATTTGTAGCTTTGCTATTTGCAATGTTAAACAGGTTCATACTGTCTATAAATAGTAATAAGGTTTTATTGCAAACAGTTAGAATGCACTATTCTAAAGGATCAAAGGAGTGTAGATAGCAAATCATAGGAGTATAAGAATGTTTTTTTTGTCACTGTAGTTTATTAATATTTTAACCATGTTTTATAAATCCAAGATTGTTTTAAAACTGAATGGAAGGTCCATGGCTCTATATGGTGCTTTGAGTTTGAGATTCGTTATAGTGTTATAAGACACCCTTATTTGTAATAATTTATTAAAATAAATCAAATTTCTGGTGTTTTAGCCCAGGTTGTTCCATGTGAGGTTAGTGAGGTTGAGGCGGCAAGTACATATTGTGTCTGTTTTAATTGTATGACCCAATTAAAAATAATGAGGACTGTCTCCAGCTGTCAGTCCTTGTCAGGATAATAGGACACGATAGGGACTGTCAGAAGGACTGGGGCCACTAGTGTTGGAGGAATTGTAAATCCACAAATCTTCATGCAGACGTCTCAGACTTTTTTGGTGACTTTAACACAAGTTAAATTTAGTAGTAGACAAACTCAATGGCAAAAATGTATATAATGATATTGTTTGCATGCCATGTTTTACATCACAATACGTGTCACTATTCCCTCATGCAAAGGAGGTGTTTTAGTTTCCCCCAACCCCCTAAAAGAGCTAACAGTATGCTGAAACCTTAATTTTAAGCTTCATGCTGTTTGGCTGGCTCGGTGCTGATTGGCTGGAAATCCGGCTTCCTAGGCAATTAGCATAAAGTCTGTTCTTTAGTAATGACCCTTCTCACAGCTTCCTGATTACTCGTACTTGCCCAAATGCTCCAATGCTTACCCCCAATACCGGAACTTCCCATAAGAGGGAGATTTCCTCTGACCAGCAGTGCTGTGAGGGAACATGGAGCCGGCTTCCTGGCCAACCAGGAAGCCAGGCGGCGGGTAATGACTCGCTGCCCTGCTTCCTGATTGGCCAGCTCCATGCTGTTTGGCTGGCTTGTTGCTGATTGGCTGGGAAGATGGCTTCCCGGGCAATCCGCATGGAGCTGGCCAAACAGTATGTGATTACCCACCTCCCAGGTTCTTGATTTCCCGGAAAGACAGCTCCATGCTAGCGAAAATACCGGTATCGGTACTCGGTTTTTGACAAGTACCGAAATATAAATATTGGTACTCATACTCGATACCGAAAAAACAGTATCGGCGCATCCCTAGTTCTAACCCTTCCTTGCTCTAATTAAAATATGTTTTTGTTCCTGGTTAAGTCCATTTTAAATAGATTTCCCATTGCTTCCTGTCCTGATAGGAGGTATGGAAAATCTCCCCTATGGGGACATAGACAGCAGAAAAAACCTGAGAGAGACTCTAAACTTGCTTCACATTATCCAACATAATAGCACATAGTACGGTAGCACTAAATTATACTCTCTATTTTGTCAATTTAAACAGAATTGCTTTACACAAAAATACTGAATATCCACTGGAACGCCATATGCGGGTATTTATTTGGGAGAATTATTGTGATGAGTGTGTAAAAATGTTTTACATACCTTTTGAATTTCACTCTTGCTACAGTGGGAGTCTTCTTTTAGATACTATATCACTACCACAAGGGGGGGCACATGTGTCTTCTATGTGCAAACTTTATGGGCTATAACTAGAGGATAATTATGGGTTATTAGGGATGCACCGATACTTTTCAAATACCAGTGCCGATACTTGGCATTTTCATGAGAACTACCAGGGTTGCAGCGGTTGCAGCTGGGACCTGGCTCTGGTGCTCCACCACTGTCCTGAAAACATTAGTCTGTATTGTTTTAGAAAAACTGTCACATGACAATAAACAATAATGTATCAGTACTTGTACTTGTAAGTACTTGGACAAGTATCAGCACTTGCAAAAATGGTATCGGTGCATCCCTTTATATATATTTATAAAAACAAAACAATACATTAAAACAGAGATGTACAAATCCCAGGAGCTCTGTGTGCTCCTTACAAATGACAGCTGCCTCCTAACTTTTGAATTTTTCTCTAGTCTAGTCTTGGCGCTCCAAAGTATCTGTATTTGTACTTGTACCGAGTACGGTACTTGGTATCGGTGCATCCCTATGAGTTATATTTATAAAACTGTGGTGGAGCCATGCACATTAACATTGCAGAGTTTGGTGACATTTATGGTAAATTCATCAAACCTGATTTAACTTTCACTGGCTGCATTAATCATATTTATAATGCAATAAATGTGATTTTACTTACTGTTCTAACCACTGAACTCAAACTTTTAAAAAATCTTCTTCAAAACCTAAGATTTCCCAATTGTCCTTAATGTGATAGGTGGACATAATTACCAATATGGAGGCTTGGGTGGGAGAGATGGGGTCAAACTAGACTTTTACATAAAAAGTTAAGATTTGTATATAACATGGGTCACTAAATGGCGGACCACAGTCCGGACATGGGCCGAGTGGCAATCGCCATATTGCACTGGGTTATGGCTGGCTGACAGTGAATACACCAACCTCAGAGGTACATCCACTGCCAGCCATAATCCAGTGCAGCCCCCCTCCCCCCCTCCTTGATCGTATTGGAGGGCAGGGGAGATATCAGGGGTGTAATAGACCCCTAATGCCTCAATAAAGACAACCTGTCAAGGACAAAATGAGGACTAAACGAATAATGCTGTATAGTGACAACGCCTCACTGTTGATATTGGTGCTTTTTTTCTTTTTCTCCTTTTTTCTTCTTGTTACATCGATGGTGATAACGAATGCAGCTTCTAGAACGCACACTAACGCTCCATTCACATGCCTATTGTGTTATTTCTGTAACTTTTCTTATTTCTATGCATTACTGTGTATTGTGTAGCTTTAAAAATTTTCAAAATAAAAAAAAAATTTCAATCAAAAAAAGACAACCTGTCACTTCCAAATGCTGTCTCATAGGGGCTTGTTAGTCCCTTTGTGATAGCAAAAGTTCAGTGAAAATAACTAATTTAAAAAAGGTGATAAAAAATGAAACAATAATAAAATAAATAAAAATGAAACAATTAAAACGTTGATAAAAAAAGTAAAAAATAATAAACAAAGAAAAATGAAAATCTATCCTGCCACCCCCCACCATCTGATTTGAATGAACGCGTGTGCATAGGCATGTGTATGTAAACAGAGAGGTGGGTATTTCTAACAAAAAAAAAAAACAGTGCGATGTGCCAGGATCGGCACTGTGCCTGAGAATACACACCAGCAGCTGTGTCGTGTGAATGAAGCCTAAGTGGCTGACCTCAGTACAGACATGGCCCAAGTGACCATTCTGTCTGGATCACGATTCGCACCTCTGCTTGATGAAAATTTTACTTACCAGACCTCCTTGTTTTTTTAATTCACTACCCCTGGTATTTAACTACAACTGCCTGTATCTGTTCCTACATGTTGTTTTGACATGCAATTTTCAGTGCCAGCACAGGTTACATATCTGGTAAAAGAAGAGGCATTATGCTTACATTTACAGTGGCCCATTTGTTGAAATGTGGCCTCTTTGCTGCTCCATTGCCACTGCAGGTACTCGACTGGTCAGGTGGGTTGAATACCAGTTTACCTCATTGCACACTGCTCCTAGAGAAACCACAACATGCGGTGGGGAAAACAAGTATTCCACACACCCCAATGTATAGAAAAGAAGAATCTGCCAGGAAGTAGCGAAAAAGTGGCATTTTACTAAACGGCAAGTGACAAGATACAAGTGACCCTGGGCCAACAGGGTAATTTAAAAATTTTGTACTACAGAAAAATAATGGTTTCCAAGGTAATATTCACATCTCTCTCTATTTTTTAGGCACATGCGTTTTTGATTTAAATCAAAAGAAACAAATGCAAATGCGCAATGAGGAGCATTTTAAGGTTACAATGGGAAGAAAAATATGCAATTTGCTCACAGACTGATCTATATCTTGGGAGCCTAAAGACATAGAAAATCTGGCACCTTAGATGTGAACTCCATGTTCTCCCACTCCCATCTAAATAATCGCTTGCATAGAAAAAAAATTGACAATGCTGTCAGGTTTTAAACTCCTTGTTCAACTTATTGCTATTTGTAGTTAACCTCTGCAAGTATGCATGAAATATGCCATCTGTTGTGTCCCAACTATTGTGCATTTGTCTGCTGTTGCAGTGAATTGCATTGTACTATTAGAATTGTATTTCTGCTGACATCTAGTGGCATTTCTAGTTCACTTCCACACAACATCTTGTTACTTTATTTATTTGGTATGTCCTTGTTCCCCTTCCTGTTAGAGCTAGTTGGTACCAGAGGCGTCACAAGGAGCCTGATGAAGGGGACCCTTTGAGGCCCCGAAAGAGCTTGCATTGAATGGCAATGTGTCATTAAATAGACGATTGCTAAACTACTATTTGGTGTGCTGGTGACTTTATTTCTTCACAAGGGGGTTGCAGCTCGCACCAGGTGACACCATCAGATAGGGTGACACCAAAATGACCGACAGTCATTTTTTGTCAACCCCTCAGAAAAAATCGGGCACTTAGTCATGGACCGAGAGCACGACAGCTGCCCGAGAGGGGGGGACCCAGCGGCAAACCTTATCCCGCTGGATGACCATCCAGCGGGCAGTGAAGAGCAGTGAAGTGCACGTGACGTCATTTCGCACTGTTTGCCCGGGAAGCCGGCTCCATGCGGTTTGGCCAGCTCGACATTGATTAGCTGGGAAGCTGGCTCCAGGCTAGTTGAAGTATCGGTACTCGGTATCGGCGAGTAACTAAATAAAAATATCGGTAATCGTACTCGATACCGACAAAACGGTATTGGTGCCTCCCTAATCTTCTGTAATGTTCTTTGTACAGTAAAAATGCGTTGGATTCAACTTCTGCGTCCTATTGGTGTGTTATGCTGTCTGTGGATGCTGCTGAATCAGCAGGTGGTCATACTATCTGGACAGATTGAGATCTGTGGAGGTATGTCACTGCATTAGGCAGCAGTTAAGACAGAACACCATCAATTGCATGATATGCCTGCAGCTATCAGGTTCTGTAACTGGACCTGTTAAAATGTTATTTCTGTGACCAGTCAGCTATAACCACTTTCAGATTTCACTATTTCTTTTAAATGTTATGATTTACTAGCAATTTCATCTTCACTCAACCTTTCTCTCTATAACTCACAAATCATAATTCCGTAAGAACCCAATATTTGGCAAACACTTAAGCAATCTTTGTCACACCCTTGTGTACTATGTTACATGTCATGGTCGAGTAAAACTGTGACAGGAAAATAATAAGCAACATAATTTATGATATGACTTAAGCTTGTTATGAGTTTGCCAAAGGAAATTTGCCAAATACTGGATTTATGCAGTGTCACATTAATGTTGCACATTTTCAACTGTTTACTGCATTGTGACCAGCTTATTGCTGAAGTCAGTTTCTCTGAGAACATTACTATTGAAAGTATGTATATTTATGGAAACATGCTAATTACAGAGACTTACATTTTTTGTCATGTTTTTTTACTAGGACATCACTTTTCATTGGTATGACCTAAAGTAGTGGTCCCCAAATTGCGGTTTGTGGGCTGGATGTGGCCCTTGGCTTACCTTTAACTAGTTCTTCGGATGCTATTTCTCTCACTGATACCAACTTAAGGCCCCATTCACACTGAGCGATTCGCAAATCGCGCGTTTGTCGCGCGATTTGCATTTTGAGCGATATCGCGTGGTTTGTCGCGCGATATCGCGCAAATGGTTGCATTGAGCAAACTAGAATCACGGCAAAATCCACTAAAAAAAGGGTCCTGCTGTAGTGACGCACGACCCGCGACAGCGACGGACAGAGCCCCATTGCCATGCATTGGAGAGCGATATCGCACGGTAAATACTCGCGATATCGCGCGGTAGTCCGCTCAGTGTGAATGGGGCCTAAGGGTGCTATTCCTCCCACTGACATCAACGAAGGGACAGTATTCTTCCCACACACTAACGATGGGACATTAATCCTCCCTCTGATACCAAAGATGGGGCACTATTTCCTCCACTGACACCAACCATGGGGCATTTTTTTCTCCTTCCACTAACCACAGGTGTTAGGTCACTTTTTACTACCACTTCTCGATATTCCTGGGGCATTTTTTACTCCCACTGACCTAAAGGCACCTTATACTCACATTGACCACAGTCTGCCACACCTACAGAGTTCCCAATATATAAAGAAGAGAGCTGTCAATTCAGATAATTTACTCCATCTATAATAGAAATATAACTTTTAGACAGACTGGTTGTTTAAACTAGCCTTCTCTTGGATAACAACCAAACATCATATTGCAACTTAAATACACATTAGAAAGAAATTAAATACACTGAATTACAGGAACAATATTTTTAATGATTTTAATGATTCTGGCTGTTTTATACTGTGCAATAGACTACAAGTAAAATATTTAGTTTTTTTAGGTGAATTTGGATTTTCTAAGAATTAGATTCATATGCATTCTTTTATAAGCATTCCAATCTCCTCCCAATTGTCTCTTTTTATTCCTTATTATTCCTTGATATACATGTAACATTTTCTCGCTCTTTCTACTATACAGGTTCTTTCAACCTTATCAGAGGACAAATCAGGTTGTTCTCATCTGGAAGTTACCCACAAAAGCCGATCCATTCATTGGATTTTGTGAACCTCGAGGCCCTGTAGGTCACTGAGCAAATCCTTCCCTGCTGAATTGTTGACAGGTCTTTGCAGGGTTCCTTACTAAACACCAACACTTAATTGACTGTCTTCCCTCTAACCATGAAATGATTCAGAAAATGTTCGTTTTTAAGCCTATTATCCGTCACAATGAATAAATCAGTCTGTCCCCATGACGTTGTCTGAGTTATGATTACTACAGAGACTTGAACGGGATGAACAGATTTAAATGTTATCAGCCTAGAACACAATGGTACTTGCCTTACAGAAGTTTTTTTCTTTTGGAGAGTTCTATTAAGAAAGAGTTAAATTTCCACTCATACTTGCATTGTAGTTTATAGCTTACAGCTCTGTTTAGACAAGCAATACGAACTTGTTCAGTGTTTTGCTGGTTGACTGTTCAGAAATATTTATGTATATGGCAGGTTTAGTAAAGTATATATGCATTTGCAGCACATTTGCCATTGCCATCCTAGAGTAACATTCATTCTAAAAGGTGGTTACTGTAGAATTTGTTTTAAAAATAGGAGGGTGAATTCTACATTCCCTGCATGTTTGCCAAAAATAAGAAGCACAGATTCAATGACATGGTAAAAAAAAACTGTACAATGAAAAACACACTTACCCACCTGGACAATACGAGCCCTGCAAGTCAGGCATGCAGGCTTGTGTGTCCATAGCAGGAAGCAGCAAGTGTGCAGCCCCTGTCATATTGATACCAGTCTCCATCCATTTAATAAATGGGAGTGCTTTGAGAAGGATCAAAAAACACGGGTGAACAATACCAAGGCTAGTTTTGGGGTTTTAAATTACCCAAGCAGGAAAAAAAATACAGTGTTACTTTAATTCTTAATTATACTTAATTGTTACAAAACTACTAAAAAGCCAGGACAGTGCAAATTGTCCCTGTTGAATATCCTCAGCTGCCTTTATCTCAAAATAGTCAGCAACATCTCCCCCATTTTTATATCATCCAGTGATATCACTAAATGATGTAAGAGTTACAGCAGTGCAATATTAGTAGTAATACCAAATATGGACTTACAGTTAGAGAGGGTGAAATTCATTGGTAGGGGGTTACATGCTTACACCCCCTTGCCATGGGGATACCATCTGTTATCCCAAGCTGGAATTGTACAGGGGTAGGAAGAAGAGCAGGGGGAACACTTTGTTTAATTCAAAATTTAATGTAAAAAAAAGACAAAGAATAAAAAAAGTTTTAAAACCGTTCTTGTCTGAAAAAAAAAGAGTTTCAACATTATGCACTGTTACATTCAGAACATCCTCTTGATCCTGTCACAGCTCTCTCCGCTTCAGCTGCGGCGTCTCAGTATACCGCAAGCAGTAGCTCGCGGTATACTGTGGCGTCTCAGTATAGCTCGCAGTATACTGAGCTTAGGGTGACGGGAGGACGCTAGCTTGTGTCCTCCCGTTACCCTAAGGAGAACTATGGGGAAAAGCCTTAAACCCATAGTTCTCCTTTAAAGAGGAACTTTACCCTTATATTTAAAATAACAACAAACACACCTTTAGAAATGTTTAGTAATGACAATCTACAAACACATACTTATAGATAATTGCCGGCTTCATAGTCTTTGCATACCTTATTTCTCTTTTCTTCATCAGTCTTCTGGCAGTGGCCATTTTATCTAAGGGCAGATTACTAGCGCTTCCTTTTCTTTCCTGGAATTCTGACACATGTGACTAGGATATGTGACCATGCACATCACCTCTGTGGAGGAAAATGCTTTTCCCTGAGATTTCGTGAGATTACAGATGAGATTTCCCAGCAATGCTCTGCTGATGTAACCTTCCTAGGATGCAACGCTTGGGCACATTACATCATTTGTGCCAAGACCAGGAAGTAGATAAATTCTATTTGTGAGTAAATGAAAAACATGTTTGTTTAACATTTTAATGTAATATGATTTTAAATCAGCATGCAGAGCTGCATGCTGATGTGATTTTGTAGTGAAATGGGGTAAAGGTCGACTTTAAAACTGATATTGCAACTATTGTACAAGTGACAGTAATGAATGTAGTTGTCACAAATAAGGTATATGTGACTGGAGAATGTCAGTGAATGTTCATGCGATGAATGTGTTGTAAAACATTCAACTGCAAAAGTGCTGATTAATTTTTTTTATAAATATACACTATACTAATTTGTACTCTGTGTACCTAAAAACTGAAAACACAACCTCAGAAACTAAGTTTATTGCTAGTTATATACAGTGTTGATGTGGACCTAGATCTCCCGTGATATTTACACTTCTTTTCCTAAAAGCATGAAAGCCACAGCAGACACTTACATTTAAGCCGGGTATACACGGTACTATTTTTTCCATTCAACCTACAAAAATAGAACAGATTCCTTCATCAACGCTTATGAGCATTCCTCAAGGGATCCCTTGCTGTTTCTATTGTATTCTGACAGCGGCCGGCAAGAATTTTCCGACCTGCTCTTTCAATCAGCTGATCAAGGGAATCAGCTTCATCAAGAACTGGCCAAAGTTTGCTGTGTGTACAGCCTACTTTAGTTTGGAGCAATAGGTTGTTGACCAAACAATGTTACGCTGGACCATATCCTTTTCCTGCAACATAAACTAGATGAGACATTTGGTTGCCCATAGACATACCTCATTACAAATGTAATGATTGGGAAATGTAACACCTGAAACTCAAGTCTGAAAACATTGTGGGAAATATCAATTTGGTCACATCATGAGTGTCTTTTAAACTGTCGCATTTCTGATTTCTAGTGTATATAGTGACATATTTATTATCCTAGTTTATGTTTCATTCCTAAATGCCATCATAAGAATTGCCTCTGAACTGTCTCTAAATTGTCCCAGTTTCTAAACTGTCTCTATACTGTCGCAAGCTCACAGGGAACCTCCTAGATGGCAGCAGAATAGCCCTGAAGTGCTTACCTGGCTTGGGGGAATGAAGCTGAGTTATCTTTGCAATACTTTAAATAGTGCTTAGGAGGACTTCTAGAATGTGCAACAGTTTGGAGGGTTTTTAATGTCGCAAATGCTGGGCTCAAATACTGTGCAGTTGAGAAATTATGCTAAACGTTGCAAAACATGTGCAGTGAGTCGCAAACTTGAATAAGTCCCAAGAACACTTAAAAAAGGTGCATAACAGAGATAAAACTTTGCATGATATTTTGGTCTTTGCAACAAAAAATGTTGTTGCAAGTATGCTCATAAATTCCCCCCATTGAACTTAAAATTGTTTAAAACTTCAGTAAAAGGTGAACCAACATAGGCTAACATGGGACAAGTTCAAACCAACACATAACTTATTACAATAGATAGCATATGGACATGATTATGTTATCACTGCAACCCAAAATACTAAGTCCCTTTTACTGAGGAATCAATATCTTGTTAGTGGCAGCTTGTGGATAAATAAGCAGTAATGACAGAGGAATTCATTAGTGAAGAAACAAAAAGCTAGCCTGACTTCTGCCCCAGCAGTCAGCAATGCTTCGTTAGTTCACTGATGTCTTTGTACACTTCATTTGCCTTTGTTTGTATTGGAAAGATAAATTCAACATGCTGTCTTGTGGAAACATATAAGGCTTTCCGAAAGACTACAAAGCATCCAAAACAATAGTACACAATTACAGCCACATACACCGATAACTTTTTAAGTGTCCATTCATATCATGTCTGGACCAGATCCAGACCAGAACGTTTTATTTTCTGGTCCAAAAACGCATCCACATTCATTCCTGTGGTAAAAAGTAAGGTTAGTTCACACCACTGTGTTAAGCTCCAGAACGTTTTAAAAACATACTCCATGCACCAAAACCAATCCAAATGCACTGGAACACATTCGAAATTGATACTAAAGTATACATACCCCCAAATATGAACAATTCCTGCAGCATTATACCCAAGGTACTTATTTACAGTTATTTTACAGGAATCTATTCTAAGCAGTGACATTAGGGGGCTTCCTGCAGTAGTTAAGGGTAGCTGAAATTCACCCTATCCCTGATGCGCTCCTGACCCTCCATACCTAAGAGCCTGCGGACTGCTTGGTTGTAGAATTGAAAAATACATCATGCTTCCTAAATAAGCAAAGAGAGCAGTAGCATTTGCTTGTTACCACTCTAGTAGAGGATGGTGTGCTATTTATTTTTAAAGTAAACCATTACTGAGATAAATATGTAGTATACCATTGCTTACCTCCTTCTAAAAAAATATACTTGGCTGGATATCTCTATCCTTAAGCATTTTAATATATTTTTTTAAGAGTGAGGAAAAGGTTAAATTCCGGTTAGTTTTTTCTGTATGTGCAGATTTTCCATCACTTTCTGTCCCTGTGACCCCCACAACAAGACATGAAAAGGATCGGTTGTCATCGTGTCAAGATGGCACAGACTGCAATAAAAGAAGTTCTAACCACTTTACTAAAAATGTGCTTTTGCCTTTGTTTGTGTCTCAAACAGAGAGGTTTTCCATCACTTCTTGTCTTGACAGGAAGTGAGCCAAAATGTCCCCAACAGCATTAAAAAAGTACCAAACCTTCTCAACTAAACAAAATAAAAAAAACTTTAGATGGAATTAGGTTTTAAGCAACATGAAATATTAATATGGCGGTGAAGAAGGTTCTGTGGACTTATTTATCTACACAACTATAGGAAATAGTGTTGCTGCCTACAAAATACAGAAACACCATTTCTTATAAGTGCACCTTGCACTCATTACTGACCAACTTGGCATATGAAGCCAAAATACCAAGCAACATCCCACTACTATATATGTTAATCACTCTAAATACTGAACACAGATTGTATTAAACATGTCACTCTACTTTTAGCTGATATTTTTATAGATAGAAGGATTGATAGATAGATAGATAGATAGATAGATAGATAGATAGATAGATAGATAGATAGATAGAATTTGTGAGGTGATGATTTGCTTGCTGTACTTCAGAGCTGATCCACGACATGCTGCATGAATAAAAGCATATACATAACATGTGCTAACATGGTGAACAGTATTGTAATATTTTCAATCAGTTAAAATATAGAGATGCAGTAATTCAGTGCTTGATAGTACAAATTCCACTTAAAATTCATTTTGTGTGAAATTACAGGAACATTTCACAGGGTTACAGGGCTGTATCACAAATGGCAAATCCCATGGGACAGTGCAGATGGTGCATGTTAGTTTTACAATAGACACAATCCAATGATTAAATAGATTGATGTAACGGAAAAATACCCAGTGCAGGAAACAATCAGACACTGGATTATATGCCTGCCAGTAATATAGGTTCAAAAGATGCACTTACATGTGACTTGCTGGTTCAGTAGCTAAAGGAAGATGCTGGCTTGAGAGCTCGTGTGCTCAGCCATGTGTAGTTATTTCAGTTATATCTAGTTAGTAACAAAAGACTGATGTGTGGTTTATTACCGTTGTTTTCTTAACTACTCATAAATGAATGTATTAGTCAAAATGCATATGCAATTATGAATTTGGATCTAAGAATACAGTTGACACCTGTCAGATCAACATACAAATGACAACAATCTAGTTAAATTGCGTACTTGATTTTTATGGCAAAATACACAGTAATAAGGAGAGGCAAGCTAAGCTATAATAATAAAAAAAAAAAAGGGAGAGAGGGATAGGAAACATTTGCAACAATACATTATCATATACTTTTTTTTTTTTTTTAACAAAGAAAAAAGGCACATATTCGTATATTTATCACAAAATTATAAACTAAAGAATGTCCTACTGCAACCTTATAAATTTGGATTTCCTTCAAAGAAACAGCTGGTTAAAGGAAATTCTTTTTTTTTTTTAATCTAAAGAGCTATGTTAATTGGTTTCCGTCACTTCCTCGGGATCCTGTCAGGCCAACAGAAGTACTCCACTGAAGTGAAAAGGGACCACAACAATCACACATGGCTACAATTCTGAAGAAGGCATTTGCAGCATTGGACAGGAAGCATATTGAAAATCACAGAAGAACAAGGTTGTAGGTAAGTATATTTTATACTGAAATGACAAGGAGGATGGAGGAGTAGAAAAGGATACGCACTCCTACATGATCAATTTGGATTACCTTAACCTTTAAAGTAGCCCTGTACTGACAGAATACAGAGGCTGCCATTGCTAACCTCTCCATATGAAAATGATAGCTGCCTAGCTTTCAAGTTGATCCAGTGATTTCAATACTTAAAGTGACTCACTAATCACTAATATCACTAAAGTAAGAAAAATTAAATGATTACTAACTGAGAGTTTAGCAGGGTAGGTGGACAGGAAAGTATTAATTGTTTTCTTTGCATGGATGCCTTCTTTTCACTTTTTAAAAATACAGATAACATTGCGACAAATTTTTTTTAGGAGGTCTGACTTCTTGCTGACTACACTTACTACATGCTTGTTCTGGGTCAGTGATTCAAACTATAGAAATCAGGGGCAGTCAGGCAACTAGCATTTTCAGAAGAAGCAATGGCTTCCTTTAACCGTTTGCCTGTCAAGGAAATATACTATATGTCCTGACAATCAAAGGGGTAAAACAGCTACGGCTGCAATGGGTGAAAGACCACCCAATCACTTCTACAAATTAAAATAGGGTCTTCTTCCATGGACCCCAGGCCTTCCCCAGCTTATAACTGGAAAGTAAAAGGAGAAAAGTAGAACAAAAAGTGTTTAAAATAATATATAGAATTAAATAGCGCTAACAAAATGTGTAAAAATGTGTATAAAAAGCACACACCATACCAGCAGCTGTGTAAGCCTCCCAACAAGAGGAGGCCTTATCAAAAGTGTTCCATGTGTCGGCCGCACGGCGCCCTTGTTGCCATGGCGCCCTGTGCGGCCGCACTGC
This sequence comes from Nanorana parkeri, assembly GCF_000935625.1. Classification (NCBI taxonomy): domain Eukaryota; kingdom Metazoa; phylum Chordata; class Amphibia; order Anura; family Dicroglossidae; genus Nanorana; species Nanorana parkeri. The sequence goes on along the minus strand of NW_017306286.1, from coordinate 1,419,523 downwards.
TCGCACACCCCTAAGGCCGGCCCTGCACCCCAATCACAGAGCTCATTTATAAGTGAATGAAAATATAAAACGAGAACAAATGAAACGGAGATAATTATACAATGTGTAACAAAACTGTCCTTTAATATATCAATCAAAAGTCCATAACAGTACGACAGTGGGATTATCAGTGCTTATCCACACCATGTAAATTGTAAAATCCCAGTAGACACACCAAAGTGGGCTCCACACCGTCCACTTTCATTGTGCTCCCTCACAGAAAATTCACCAGGGATGATGTGATCTTGTAAATATATACATAAGTCAAAACAAGGCTCTTGAGGAAGTCTGTGGATGACGAAATGTGTTGGGAGCAAGCAACTGACATCACTGCCATTGATTTTTTCTTCAGAGAAAATAGGCCTTTTCTTGGAAGGTTGTTGACCTGTATATTTGCTTCAGGTGCTTATGTTCTTGTGTTAGATGAAGCACATTTTATGTATGTGCATTTTAAATCTTATCTCTTTTATATAATAAAAGCTTTTTTACTTTATGAGTTCTTTTATGGGTTTTCCTGTCTATGATGGGATATTGCTAATGTTGGGAGTCTCATGGCAATGGTGGGGAAATGACTGACCCAATTTGTGAATTACAGAGAGAGAAAGGGAATCGACATTGAGAGCCTTGTTTAGACCTATGTATAGATTTACAAGGTCGCATCACCCCTGGTGAGTTTTCTGTGAGGATGGGAGCACAGTGAAGGTGGGCAGTGTGGAACCCATTTTGGTGTCTACTGAGATTTTACAATTTACATGGTGTGGATAAGCACTAATAATCACACTGTTGTACTGTTATGGACTTTTGATTGACATATTCAAGGACACTTTTGTTACACATTGTATACATATCTTTGGTTAATTTGTTCTAATTTTTTTATTTCCATTCACATATAAGTGAGCGCTGTGATTGGGGTGAAACATTAGTGTTAAAAATAAGTATTGGAAAAACAAAAAAAACATTTTAAAGGAGCTGTAAAGGTTTCTTAAACCTTCATTGACTGACAATTTTGGGTGCCATAGTTTTTCACACATTTGCAGAGGCATGCAGTTTTGGGGCTTGACATATTTGGTATTAATTAACTTGATGCAGTCTCATCTCTTGTATAATAATCTGAAAATTCTGAGATTCCTGTATATTTGCATGTGTGCACTAAATTTAAACATTTGGTAAATGACTAAACAAATTTAATGCAATAAATATTGCAACTTACATAATTTCATTCCACAGGTCTTCTGCTTTCAGAAATTATGCCGTTTTGGGGGGTCTCTAACGTGATGTGACGTGTCTACACATACCTGTCTGCTGCCCATTTGTAAAAACTTCAAGCTCCAGCAGATGATTTTAAATGACAGTGGTAAAGTGCTATCTCTATGATTAACTTCACATATACTGTATATATAGACACACTAAATAGCCCAATAAAAAAGTAAAAATGCATGCAAGTCATATCATAAATATATTAAAAAGTATACTAATAAATTCACCAATTTTAAAAGAAAAATGCTCATTAGGTGACGACAAAGCCTCTTACTTTAGGTTTCTCCACTATGAACTAATGATTGGCCAAAAACTCACCCAGAACTGAACCTTCAATGAAAGAGCAGGTCACACATGCTTATATAGAGAATCAGAGACGCTTTTCCTTTAGCATTAATATCTGCCTTCCTGGGTTGATCAACAATCCCGATGGATCCCCAAAAAACATATTTTTTGAAAGACATATATTTTTTGAAAAACATATATTTAAAAGAACAAGTCTCCATAGCATAGAAACAATTTTTTATTAATAAAAGAAAAAGAATACACAGACAATCTCACTGGTATGTTGACCACAACTTGTTCTTAGATGCAGCTCAACTTGTTCTTAGACACAGCTGCACTTCCAGTTCACACACAGTTTACATTAAGTAATAGCTTGTCAGCCTTCTTCTCCCTACTAGTTTCATCACAAGGAGTTGATCAGAGGATTCAGAGAGAAAAACATATGGTTACATGCATAGATATTTGACTTAAAATACATTTATAACACACAGTAAAACTAATAATACCATAACTTATAAATGTGGTTAATGCATGCAGTTAAATGCATGTAAACTACAGGATGGACACTAGACAAGAAAGCAACCTATTTGAGCTATAACCCTCTACAAAGGAGGGGGGCATAGGATAGCTAGCAGTACCAGTGGAAGGTAGAGAGAAAACAATTGATAACAAAGCCACAGATAATGAAAACTGGCACAAAATCCAGAACAGATGGTTGGGATCTGTATCCCCCCAATGAACTATTTGAGATATTCTACAAAATGCACAGAGCTTTGGAAAAGTAACTATTAATGGGATACATTTTACATTCATTGTTAATATGCGAGAACAAGTGAAGTAGAAGAGGATGTCACTAGATGTTTATAGTAGAGGTGCACCGAAATGGAAATTTTAAAACCGAAACGAAACCGAAATAAAAAAAATTGTCAGGCCGAAACCGATACCGAAAATGTTTTTTTATTTTAATTTTTTAAAATCTTTTTAATATTTTATTTGTATTTATTTTTTATACACTTTTTAATTTTTTAATATTTATTAATTCATTTTTTATTAAATATTTTTATTTTTTACATTGCTTTTAGGGGCTTCGGGGGAAATATTGGGGGTCTAACCAGACCCCTGATGTTTCCCTTTTAAAATAGAAAAATAGATTTAGGACACAAAGTCCTCTATCTCTTTTTCTGTATCCCCTGTTATCAATGAACAGGAATGAGTGTTCCTGTTCATTGATAACATGAGGACATGGTATGTTTACTATACCTACAACTATGAATGAACATGAGGTGATGCAGATCACTCCCATTCATTCATAATTGAGGATATAGTTAACATACCATGTCCTCAATTATCTACAAACACTCAGCGATCACTGTGACCAATGACTGCTTGTACCCGCTCTCCTCTCTGACACGCTGTCATAGGAGGCTGATCGAGCGGAGCAGGGAGGTGAGCTCAGCCTCTCGTCCTGCAGCGCTCGGCCGGCTGTCACTTTCTTTTCTCCCCACTGGAACACAGAGCAGTGCCCAGCGGGGAGAAAAGAAACCAGGGATGAGCCGATGTATCGGCCGAAACATGGCTCTTTCGGCATTATGCCAAAAGTGCCATTTTCGGACGATATGTTTCGGCAGCCGATATATCGGTGCATCCCTAGTTTATAGTGCACAAAATTATGTCAATATACCTCAGAATTACAAATGAAAGAATTAACACTGGCATGGAAAAAGGATGCCTGACATGCAAAGCTGACTACTTACATAGAAGGATGAATACTGACAAGGGAGAATGTATACTGACATGCAAGGGTGACTGCTGACATAGGAGAAATAACTAACATAGGACATATAAAGGAGGTTTGTATGAAGAGAAGCACACAAAAGCCTTAGTTTGTAATGGGGATGGATTGCTGACTTAAGTTTTATGGAAAATAAGGCTTCTCGATAGGAAAAGCAGGATGAATCTTGAGGTACGCCCTAACATGAACACCATACATGTAGGTCTCTCAGCAGCTTAACTCAACCTGCCCCTCCTCCCAGAGCTTCCATTCTGTATTTGCCTTAGAGATTACAAGGCTTGAAATCTGTGGAGCCACTACTTGGAGGGGAAGCACAGTGACTAAGCTGCTGAGAGAACTACTTTAGGGTTTCTGCTGTGAACTTTGAGGATAGATTGATCCACAGTTAATGCAGCTACAGAGGTCAGTAAGGGCTTCTTTTAAAGAGCATTTACTACTTGTTAAAATATGTCTGGCAGAGGACAGTAATGGTCTGCAAAAGCCTGAAGTTCTGCTTTGCCCCTTACCTCCTGAATAAATAAATGGTCATGGCGATTGTTTGATTTGACTGTTTTCTCTCTCTGTACTGTGCTAAATCTGTGCTCTCTTTTCCTGTGCAGAGGAATATAGACTAGAGGGGCGGAGCATGCTTTTCATGGCTTTGCCCATCCTCCTAGGGGACGGGTCTAAACCTCAGAGGTTTGTTGTATCCTCCAATGGATGTTCAGGAAAAAAAGAGTATGTGTAAAAACAGACAACAGCCTTTCACTAGAACAACTGTTTTTAAGGGAATCAGTGACTTTCAAGTCTTGCTGACTTTCCATTATGCATACTCCAAAACTGTCATATTTATTTTTGCTTCACTTACGTGTACCTTTTTTTTGCGAGTGCCGCGCGAATGTAAACCCATTGAAATCGATTGGGCCGTGCGACAATCGCTGTATCCAATTGTGCAGGACGCGCGTCCCAGAACGCATAGGTCTGCACCGGCACTCAAAGTAGCTCCTGCACCTTTTTGCGCGACAGTCTGTGGAGTTTTGAAGTGAAGTAGGGCTTGCCAGGGGTCTTTTGAGATAGGGGTGTGAAAGATGGAGGAGAGGAGTTTATATATCTTAGACCAAAATCTAGCTACAAACGGGCAAGTCCACCATGTGTGCATAACATCGCCTAATTATTTAATCTGGCGGGAGCGTAGTATGGCCAAAAAAGGCTTGAGGGCTCTCCGCTTCTGGATGGTAATGGGGCTGAGGTCAGCGTAGATCTCGTAGGTGAAGCCCTGGAACGTTAGGGCGCGCGCATTCCTTGCAGCCGCGACAGTCGATTTTTAACGTGCAACAAATCGCAGAAGTGTGAACTGTTTTTATAGACTTGAATTGAAATCTCTGTTTTGTGCGATATCATGCGGCTAAATCCGCGTGATAAATCGCCTAGATGTGAACCTAGCCTCAATTATATAAAATAAAGTCTCCTGTCCATTATTTTCCTTCCATTGAGAACACAACACCTTTTGAAAGGCTACCCCCCATATGTGATATTACCTCATATCTCTGTTTATGTGAAAAATCTCTGTAATTATATGAGATCTAACTTTAAAACCACTTGATCTTACCGGATCTAACAAAGACCTATTAGTCTGAATTACATTTTACCAGAAAATTGCATGTGGGGGCGGGTTAGCCCCCATTATGTATCCATCATTTCTCTGTAATTATATGGGATCTAACGTTGAAACCACTTGATCTTACCGGATCTAACAAAGACCTATTAGTCTGAATGACATTTTACCAGAAAATTGCATGTGGGGGCGGGTTAGCCCCCATTATGTATCCATCATTTCTCTGTAATTATATGAGATCTAACGTTAAAACCACTTGATCTTACCGGATCTAATGAAGACCTATTAGTCTGAATGACATTTTACCAGAAAATTGCATGTGGGGGGCTAGCCCCCTTATTAATCACTTAAAAAGTCTGTAATTATGTGAGATCCAACAAAAAAATAGGTTGATCATACTGGATCTAACAAATAGCTTCCAAAATAGCTAACTGTTTGGCCACTTTTTTGATAAGGGGGGCTGATGACAGGTTACCCCCCCAGAAAATAACTGTTAATATCTCTACTTCTATGTGAGATCTAACGCAAACAACATTTCATATAACCTGATCTAACAAAGATCTAGCCAACTGCATACGTTTTGTTCAAAAATATTGATATGGGGGGGGCTAACACAGCTGAGGTAAATATGTGAGCCATTTAAACTCAGGCTGTGATGGATACAGGCTGGTGTAAAAAACACTAGACTACTAATTCTTAAAGGGAAAGTATAGTGAGGGGAATTTATCAAAACTAGTGTAGGCCCAATCTAGAGCAGTTGCCCAAGGCAAACAATCAGCTTCTTTCATTTTCAAAGCTTTACATGAACAAACTGGAGAGAGAAGTTGATTGCTTACAATGGGCATCTGCTCCAGATTCTACCTGCTCCAGTTTTGATATATTTCCCTTAAGGTATGTTGCCAGAAATGCCAAACTCTATATTTCTCACAACATAGGTTGCCTTTATTAGGTGTTTAAATAAGATATAGCCACAGGCAGTGCGTTCTTTTCAATGAGTAAGGCGGCTCATAGACTTACATGTGAAAAGGATCAGCAAAGGCCAACCAGTGTGTGCCAATGCAAAGCAGGAAGCAGGGACAAAACATTTTTATTTTTGATATAGTGGGGAAAGCCTCAATATTTCCATTTGTCTTTATTTTCTGTCCAAGCGACATCTGTATCCACAATGGGGAAATAGACAGTGATATATTCTAACATAGGCTCCAAGCGTTCCCCAGTCCATAAAAAAATTAACAGTTTAGGCTAAAATTCTAGTTTAAAAAGTTGGCAGGGCACAGCAAGTCCAGCAAGGTGATCCAGCTATACTGTACTTATTAAGCAGATTAGATAGCCCTCTCTGTTCCCTCTTACGAGACCTGTGACTGGCACTTGGATAGATTTACTCGACCAAGTGCCATGTGACAGAGCTATAAAATTCCCTCTACACGGCATAACTGAATGTGGTAAACAGATTGTGCAGTGCTAACAAAAATGTACAAAGAGAAAAACCACATAGAGGGGAATTTATCAAATCTGGAGCATAGAAAATCTGGAGCAGTTGTGCATGGCAACCAATCAGCTTATCTCTTGCATTTTCAAATCTTAACTAAACAAACTGAAGGGAGAAGCTGATTGGTTGCCATGCACAGCTGCTTCAGAATGTGTATGCTCCAGTTTTGATAAATTCCCCCCATTGAATATTTGCACTATACTTTTTAGGGAAAAAAACATTCTTTTAAGAATTAGCAATGACAAGCACCTACACCTGCACCTTTACAAAACACCTATTTCTGGAAACTGTCATGTTTTTTCTCCTGTTCGTCTCCAGTGCAAGATCTAGCGCATATGCAAATTAGGTCAGCCAGTAAGCCAAAAGTAGTATTAGAAATAAATAGTATAAGAGTATTCATATTCAAGAATAAAGTTTTAAATATCTACTGAAATGAATGGTTCTACATACTCTGCAAAGTATAAGATAAATATAGGAATTAAATAAAAAAGTGAAACAAAACATGGACTTCTTCTCCATAAAAAAGACTGCATCAATAGTAGGACTAACTCAGACAACAATGAATTAATTCCCCACTTTGCCAAGAAAATGTCAGGGAAATGCAAAGCAGACATTCTTCCATACAGAACTACTGCTGCCAATGTAAATACTGTTATCAGTTATACAGCATCTGTGTTGCCATTTTTTAATTGTATTTGTTTTATAAGGTAGCGGGGAATAATTGGAAGTGATCATTTGAAAAAAGGCGTTTAGTGGTATTTGAGAATGCAATGATGAGGAAATGAGGAACTACGAGGAAACACTCATTTCTATCATTTTAAAATAGTTAAAGTGAGACTAAACTCAGAAGTTAAACCTAAAAATGCATTCAAGTGCATTAACTATTAACAAAAATGTATCTTATTTTTGTATCTTATTTGTGTATCACTCAGCTGTAGATCCTCAAATCATCTCTGAATTGGTGCTGACACTGTCCTTTCTTCTAGAGGGTGGCTACTTTTGTTCCCCATGGTCCCTGTGTGTGTTGTAAAGTAGACACCTCTCCAATCTCACTCCTGTGATGAACTACAGTCTCATGTTTATTGTCTTTTCGTTATCTCTATCTCTTTACAAAAAACATCCAATACCTCTCCCCCTTGGGAACCCTGTTTCAGTGCACTGAGGGATTTTTACTGTTTTTTATGGGGTGCAAAACTTTACAACAGTTGTGATTCAGTCTGAACTGAAGTAAAGCTAAATTGTGGTTGTCAAATGATTCACTCCATACATTGAATGGTTTTGGCCCTAGAAAACGTGATGCCTATAAGTTTAAGACCTGCACAATCAAAAAATACACACCATAAATATACATACAGTATTACATTACTTGTCAAAATGCCCTGTTTTTTCCACCCTCACCCTGCAGCGCCGTAAGGCGGCCGCCTGACTTGCCTTGCGGTAGCGCCGGGCCTGCATACAGTAATTAAACTCAGTATTAATAATGCAAAAATATACATGTATCCAGTGCTGCACACTGAAAAGTTGTCACCAGATTCTGGGAACAGTACTAGTTGAAATAAAATATAAACTATATTGGTGCTCCAAACATGTATTCCAGCAAACATTCAAAACAACTCCGCAGGACATATGGATATACTGTATCTCCAAAGCTACAACTATGTTTTTTCCTAAATTGATAGTAGCAACACTTGTACTGTGAAACCCATATGTTTACATTGTATTGAAACCAGTTCCAATAGTGGTATGATATCCCATACGAGTAGACCTTTAAGGATAATTGTCAAAATGGCTTCAAATTGTCCACCATTCCATTCACAAGGGAAAAAAACAGCCAGTATCCAACAAATAAAGTATAGCATTTGAATATACTGTATCATCCAACAGGACAGGAAAACTGGTGCCCAGACTCAGTCCGCCCATGTCTTTTATAAAACCCTCCTCAGGTTCTATAAAATATATGGGGGACTGGCTATAACAGGCTCTCAGTGTCTGGTCCTTTGGAGGGAACGCTGCAGGCCACCCCAAAACGTGTAGTGGATTGAGATCCAGAGAGAAGCAATTCAGCAGGACTGCTCTTCCTATAGTTGTAATCCTACATATTTCACCACAAGGCAAACATTTGACTGAGTATACAAGTTAAATTCTTAGTTACTATCAAAACAACTGCTGGAGCAGGAGAGGTTCAAATGGCTGGAGGTGAATGGGTCACTGTAGGGAGCGGCAAGGACTAACCAGGACGGAACCTCGTGTCTCTTGCAAATAGGTGCAATGCTGGGAAGAATGTTACCTCCTCCTGAAGGCAGGTACGCCTGTGACACACCATCTTTTGATGCAGCATCTAATTCCTCAGTGTTTTAACCCCTTCTGTTGAAACCAAAAGAAAAAACGAGGATATTAATGGTGCCCAATATTCTACACAGTCTACTCATAACTGAGTCTTCAGAGTCTTCAGAGACTGGGTCACAGCAGGGGCTATGCCATGGCTCTGGACCTGGAAAGCGATCTGCGAATAACTAACAAAGTACACAGGGATCTGGAAAGTGTTGCAAGCAGAGCCAGGTGCCTGAAGATCACATTTCAAGCAGGTCCCCGAGTCTTCAGCCCAGTAGAGTCTGGGTATGGCCTCCAAAGCTATTGCTGAGAATATGCTGATCCACAAAGCTGAATTTAAAATAACAGCTCAGCAGCATGTGAATGAGTCTTGATTGAAGAAAAAAGTAATCATTAAAAAGAGAAAATGACTAATAAAAGTGATTACATCTTAGTAGAGAAAAGAAGTCCATCCTCCGAGAACACTAGCAAAATATTAAGGAATGCTTTTGAGCGTCCCAAATGTCAATTAATCCTGTGTGACTCAATGAACAAAAAAGAAAACAGGTTTTTTGTACTCGACATAAAATCCTTTTCTTCTAGTTAATTGATAGACATAGGTCCCACACCTCTATGTTTATGGTCTTACTCTGAGCACTACTTTGTTACCTGGCATGCTGAGAGTTGGAGGGGCTATAATAGGTTGGCCACTGTTTTTTGTTTGCCAGTGTCCAAATCCTCTTGTAGGTGGCAGTATAACTCAAATATCGATGAATGCTGTTACCTAAATGAAATAAAAAGAAAAAAGATACTATCAGGCATAAAGTGCAGGCACCTAAAAGAGCCTGCACATAACTGCAGCAACTCCCCCTATACTGGGCCATTATGTGCGAAGCTCTGACACTTTCTGCTAGTGTCAAAGCTTGCCTGCCTCACACACATTTCTATTTGCCAGAGGCAGCCCATCACATTATTAATCCAGTAAGAATGTGATGGGGCAAAAGAGAGTAGGCAAGCTACAGCGCTACCAGGAAGTTTCAGAACTGTGTCCGATTAGCACAGCTTGATGTGCTAATCAGATAAAGCTCTGAAAGTTCCTGTAGACGGGGGAGGTCTGCAGTTGTGCATCCACCTCTATGGTCACTTTAAAGGAGAACTATGGGGTTAGGGCTTTCCCCCATAGCTCTCCTTAGGGTAACGGGAAGACACAAACTAGCATCCTCCCGTCACCCTAAGCTCAGTATACCGCGAGCTACAGCTCGGGGTATACTGAGAAGCCGCAGTATACCACGAGCTACAGCTCGTCGTATACTTAGACGCCGCAGCTGAAGCAGATCCCGACAATTATGTCAGGATCCGCCCAGCTGCGTGAGTGACAGCTGGCTCTGCCTATCTAGAGGCAGAGCCAGCTGTACCCGCCTCCTCCCCCGTCCGTTCCGCCAGTCAGCACTGGAGGATCGGAGCGGGGAGGGGGGAATCCAGTCCCTCCCCTGTCACGGACAGGATTGAGAAGTGAGCGAACACCGGTATGTGTTCGCTCACTTCCCGATCTACTGAGCCGACCTGTGACAGTCTCATTGTCACAGGTCGGCTAGAACTATGAGGTGAGTGAAAAATACTCACCTCATAGTTCTCCTTTAAGCAGCAAAAATGATAACCCTTTATTTACACATAACAATTCTATCTTGTATCCAGGAGCTCACAGATTTTTTATATGCAGGAAATGTTTGTGTCTAGGTGTCAGTACCTCTGTACCGTAACACCTATTTTTTGCATTGCTGATTAATGTTTGCTAACTTTACAAACAAAAACTGTAAAACCTATATGCAACCTTTTGCTAACCCAGTCAGAATGATACTGCTCATCTCTGCTTGGCTTTCCTAAACTTGTCATACACGCCTCATATTTTCCTACTCAGTCGGCTAAAACTCCAGCAGTGTCTGGCCCTGTCGCCACCACCTGGCTCAGCAAAACTGGGCCACAGACAGAAATAATAAGCTATATAAAACATACAAAAAGAGGCTTGGCGAGTCCCATTTTATAATTAAATAATTGCAACATATACACTTTACTAATTCATTGAAATAAGATTCAAAAATCATAAAACATCATAATAAAATAACACAGCAACCAAATTTGCTTTCTTATCACACATTATATAGTTATATTTTTAAAAATCCATCTCATACATTGTACTAAATTAATATTAAATTATCTTGATGGCCATATAGCCCTGACTCATGGGTTTGTATCCGGATTATTAGCTCACAGTGTACATATGAATCCTGTTTAATACTTTTAAATAAACATAGGGGGGGAATTTATCCAAACTGCAAACAGAATCTGGAGCAGCAGCCCATTGCAACCAATCAGCATCTCTGTTCAGTTTGCTCAGGTAAGATTTGGAAATGAAACAGAGAAGCTGCTTTTCTGCAATGCAAGTATGCTCCAATTTTGATAAATTCCCCCCATATTCTCCAAAGGAAAGGAACTTCTTAGTGAGATCTTTGGCCACCTCTGACAACAACAATTTTTTTCATATCAAAAAGATATTATATTCCATATAAAGTAAGTTGCTGTCACAGAGCAAAATTCATCATTTTAAATGACTTGTGTCCAAGACTGCCACCCAAGTGACCATTCATGCTGCTCTTCTGAACATTAAGGCCCCGTTCACATATAGCGAATTGTCGCGCGATTTCCGCCGCGATATCGCGCATTTTTGCCGCGCGATATCGCGAGAAGTCGCCGGCCAATGTTATTCAATGGAGCTGTCTTAACTCCATGTCGCGCGTCGCTCGTCGCGGTCGCAAGTCGCTTCTACCGGACCCTTTTTTCGGCGGATTTTGCGCGATTTTACTTTTTTTCTATGGAGCCCGACGGGGAAGGTCGCGCTACCGTCGCTGGATCGTCGCTGGAACGTCGCCCCGAAAGTCGCGCTATCCCGGCCGTGCGGATCCGCTGCAAAAGGTATGTCGCTCAACATCGCTCAATGTCGCTCGTCGCTCAATGTCGCTCAAAGTCGCGCGATTTCCATGTCGCTCAGTGTGAATGGGGTCTAAGGCTTTTCTCTGGGAGTCATGTCTGTGGCTGTCTGAGTCTTGCAATGCCTCACAGGACTTGTAGTTCCACAACAGCTGGTGTGCCGAGGTTGCCTACCCCTGCTACAAAGTATAGGGACAATTGACATGGCCTATGCCAAACATGGACACTTTTTGACGGACCCACATCCAATAGGGCAGTGGTTCTCAACCTGTGGGTCGTGACCCAAAAGTGGGTCACAATCCACAGTTGAGGGGGTCCCTACATGCCTTGTGCTGCTCTAGGTAAGAGGCTCCTCAGCCTCCTTCTAGCGCAGCAGTGTCAGTTCTCCTAGATAGCTTTGCAGAAGCAGCGGCCGGAGAGGATCAGAGAGAGGGGAGCAGGCAGGAGAGAGGGGAGGTGAGTGCTTGATCACCACAGAGCCCGCACTGGGCACCAGAGAGCCCACACTGGGCACCACAGGGGCCGCACTGGATGCCACCAGAGTCCCACTAGCCACCTGAGAGCCCGCATAGCCTCCTGAGAGCACACACAGATACTAGTATTGGGGCATCCCTAAATTTTACGGTTGGGGGTCACCACGACTTGGCAAATGTTACCAAGGGGTCCCGGCCCTAGAAAGGTTGAGAACCACTGCAATAGGGGGACAATAAAGAATTGTAACCGTCAGTTTCTGCACCCAAGTAGTGCATCACAGAAGCGAATTATGTAGGCAAATCCACCAATAGGCTATCACACCGTATCACTATGGCTGCAACAAATTCAAAAAGAATTGCCGCCAGTTCGCAAGTTTCGAAACTGGAGGAAATTAAGACCGACTCTAAATTGGCATGCAGGGATAGGCATGCAAACAAACCCTGCTTTATTATACAGTGGGGCCACCGTGTAGAAAAGAGAAGAGTATGTTTGCGCTGGGAAGTTGCCATAAATGTGACAGCTTCCCTCAAAGCTGGCTGGTTGCTAGGACATCAGTGACTGCCAGTGTCCTAGCAACCAGCGACTTCTTACCCAAATATAGCAATGGCCATATTGGCTCAATGATGTCAGCCAGCATTCCCGCCCCATTTGTTCACAATCCAGGGAATATCCCGGATGACGGCTGAATGTGATCAGGGATGAGTCACTGATTGCTAGCGTCTTAGCAACCAATGATTTGACAGTGGGCGGAGTCTGACGAGGAAGCTCCTTTTGAATTCCAAGGTAAATCTTTGGAAAAGCTGTCCATACACCAATAGAATTTCTTCCGAAATAATTTGTTTTCATAACCTTTGTTTTATTTTCTAATAGTATGGTCAAATCAACAATCAATTTTGACCATAGTGAGGAAAGAAAATCGAAGGAGAAGGATGGAAAATTCTTCTCGAACAAACCAAATTCTAACAGTGAATGTGGTTTTCATTCAGGAAACTCCATTCATTCCAAAATCGAATGTTAAAATCAAACAAAACTTTGAATGACGTTCTACAAGTCTCTGGTGGCAGATCGAATGTTCTGATGAGATGAGATTATCAAGGCTTGAAAGGAAATCTACCAGTGCACACCCAGCTTTACACACGCTGCATATAATTATCCGCTTTTTTCTTCTATGTATGTAAACATGACCCAATACAATGTATTAAGCCACGCCCCCTACATAATTTAGCCATACCCAGTCTGTGCCTCAGCACTAGAAGGGCTCATTCACACAGCTGATTAACCCCCTGCCGTCTGGCTGTTGTAATTAAATGGCCAGACAGCTTACTCCTAACATCAGGTTGGCGTTTATAAATGTCCGTTCCTGCGCAGGCACGCGGCCGGCGACGGTTGTTTTATACAAGCGTTTGGGCGCCTTTAGATCTGCCCGAACGCTTGTATGGTGCGGGGAAGTGTGTGCCCTCCCGCACTTTGCTGCCAGCTATCCCAGGCTCCGCTGTCCCCATGTGGTTCCGGCACGGTGGTTCTCGGTGGCTGGATCAGATGGAGATTAGCACATTTCCACCGGCTGATCTCCCCTCCGATCACTGAATGCGGAAGTGATGTGAATTACATCACTTCCACTTTCAGCCTGTCAAGCTGTAACTGGAAAATCAGCTTCTTTGGAGTCCCTAGGTGACATTAGGGATCTAATAGACCCCTGATGTCTCCATAAAAAGGACCTGTCACTGTACAGTATATGTGCTATCACATAGGGAGCTTGGTAGCCCCCTATGTGATAGAAATAAAGTTAATTTTAAAAAAAAAGAAGCAAGTTTAAAAATGAACCCTTTCACGACTGTTTACCTTTGTAAAGCCGGCTGCCGGTTTACAATAGAACCAATTCTGGGGGCTCAGCTGCCGCCAGATCGCTTCAATAGGTCGGTAAAGTACCTGCCCCCCACGTTTCCCGGGCTCCACTGACCCTCCTGCGGGCCCAGCATGTCGGATGTCAGCGGGAAGCTGGGGAGGAGAGCGGCGAACATCCATTTGCCTTTCTCCTCCTAGAATGGTACCAGAAGTGACGCGTATTGCATCACTTCCGGTCCCTGGGCGGTCATTGCTCAGCTCCTGAAGCCCAGCTATAAGCTATTCAAGTGCAATCTGCACTTCAAAAGCTTATTTAAAGTGTAAAGGTGATACTAGGAGTCTTTTGGATCCCCAATATCACCTTAAAGAGGACCTGTCACCACTAATATGCTATCACATGGGGGGTTGTAAGGTCCCCTATGTGATAGCAATTAAAGTAAAGTAAAAAAAATAAACAAAAGTTTTAAAAAAAATAACAGAATAAAATAAATGTAAATATATATATATTTTTAAAGTCCCCCCGCATTCACGCAAAGGCGTCGGGTGCATCTACGTACGAAAACGCTGATCACGCTACACATGTTGGGTATCGCCATGCACACCAGAGGTTTGGGGCACTAAAATTAACTTAAGTGCATTTTTTACTTAATGTTTGGGTTTGATAAAGAGTTGCGCAAATATCGTGCAACATAACAATTTGCAACTGCCACCATTTTATTCCACAGGGTTTTTGGCTTCCAGAAAATATATAACATTTTGGGGGCTTGAAGTGATTATCAGGTACTATACCATTCACTTCAATGATTTTTACATTTTGGTCCGTTTTGTAGTGCGTTCATCGAGCGTAGGACGCACTACAAAACGGTCAGGTGTGAACCAGCACTTAAATGAGGATTACAAAAAAAAAAAAAAAAGGCCTTGGCAGTGAAAGGGTTAAAAAAACACAATGGCCACAGAATTGCCCACCACCGCACTATTATTTTCTAATGGCACCCCAGTCGCGCCGGGCAGATTGTGCGGTTTCCCATCACGATACCACCTGTGCAATCGCGCACGATTGCGTTTCAAAAAAACGGCGTGGTGCGTGTCACAAAAAGACATACATGTACCTTTTTTCAGCAATTGCAACGCGGCTGTAACTCCATTGAAATCAATGGAGCCACGTGGCGATCACTGTGTGCAATCGCGCGGTCGCCGATATCTGGACCTAGCCTTAACTGTTCTCCTGGTGTAGTAAGGAGAAGTCTCCCAACTGAGCCCCTGGTGAGTGAAATCCAGCAGCCAGCAAACCTCCCCACTCTATCCAGTAGTAAACGTGAAGGTTTTGTCTGTAGACACCTTTTTTCCGTTGGAATACAACTTTTGCCATTTTTATTGACATAATATAACAAATATGAATGAACGTGGCGAACTGCATATGAGGACTCTAATTTGCTGTAAGCGAATGAGTAATGTTCTCGGGTTCATGTCCAAGGACAGGACATTCTCCTTCCTCATACTGCCCATGTTGTACCTTTCACCTGCACATACACAGGCAGCTCTGCCCTTCCAGTAATTACAGACAATGCTGGGGATTATTCGTACGTTCAGAGCGCACACAATAGCAGTTTGTTTTGTTTTCTTTCCCCTCTGTGGCTGTGCGGCGCCTGCTGTCCCTCCCTCTGCTGCTGCCGCCATCCGAGCAGCCTTTTCCCGGGCTAGGACGCGGGTAGAGCGGCGGGCATGGACAGCGCGGGTCGGGCGGGCTCATTGGCTGGCCAACGGCTGCGAGCAGCTTGTGAGGGAACAGTGAGGACAGAGCAGGACTCGGGCTCGCACCGCTCCACTGACACCTGCACGGAAAAGCTCGCCGCAGCCGCTGGACTGTACGCCGCTTTAGCCCTTGGAGAGCAGGCTGTCCGCCCGCCCGCATTACTCTCTGGTCAACTTTCAAAAGTGCAACAGCCGTCTGCTCCCCCGGGCACGTACCATCGAGAGGAGGGGTTCTTATACAGGAACTAGCGGGGCGAATTAGGCGAAAAGCACGGCCTCTATGACACCATCCCGGAGAAGGTTTAGTCCAGGCAGTGGGCAGGTGGCCTAGTTTTGACACCCCGCCCGTGTTTTTTTTTTTAACTCTTCAAAGTGCCGTGTCAGTAATTAGCTCTAGCGGGGTAGGAATAAAGTAAATAACGGTGGCCCCAAATTAAAATAAGAGCGTCTTCATGCACATATACAGAACGGTGTCACCCGGGACGCAGCCCCTGCCATTGGGACACTAAGAACAAGGGACCGGGACCTCAATGCTAGGGCGAGCGGGCGGCAAGAGACCATTCCCGGCGAGGACAAAGGCAACCTTGTTGGGGGCAGAGGGCGAGAGGAAGGGGGAGACACGGGGCGAAGAAGGACTATCGCACTCATGAAGCCAGCATTGCCCGGCTAGTGACCCAGGGGAGCAGTGCGCATGCGTCGAGCTGGACAGCTCCTGAGAGGGAAATTTAAAAACGGTTTGGGAGCAGATAGACATCTCATTACAAAGAAGAGAGCAGTGCCCAGGGAGACAAACAGAGCTGCTCACAAGCTGCATACACCCTGCTCCTCTCACCAAAGGATATACCAGCCTGCTTACCATTCTTAGGTATTCACAAGTATCTTATTCATTAGAAACCACCATTTCATCTCTGCAATCTCCATATATGCCGCTGCATGCAAATAAAATAAATAGGAGCGGCCGCATTTAATGGCCGCATATATGTCATAATATACCTTTCACAGAGAGATTTCAAAAAATCACACATCTATCTATCATCTACTTATGTCTGATTTATCTAAAAAAAAGCTATTGATCATCTATTTATGTCTGACCTTTTTATAATCATGTATTTATCTATCCATTGATCATCTATGTCTGATCTATCTAAAACCATTTATTTATTTATCTATTGATCATATATCTGTGTCTGATCTATCTAAAATCATGTATTTATTTATCTATTGATCATCTATCTAAATCTGATCTATCTAAAATCATGTATTTATTTATCTATTGACCATCCATCTATGTCTGACCTATCTAAAATCATGTATTTATATATCTATGTCTGATCTATCTGATAACATGTATTTATTTATCTATTGATCATATATATCTACCTATGCCTGATCTGCTTGTCTGTCTTTCTGTCATAGAATGACTAAATATCTAACAATCTATTTTTTTGTTGTCACCATTTAAAGGAGATGATAGACAGTGACATCTCAGGAATTATGTCTGGAATTATCAGGACAACAGAACATAACCACCCTCCAAACCAAGATTACAGGTATGTCCCATCATTGTACACATTGACTGAGCATGTAACCGAAGTCTAACAGGGCTGAGCTGCTAATTCAGTATTGTGATTTAAAGAGTTAACAATGAATCACAGTATTTTCAGAAGAAAGATCTTTATTTTATTATGTGATATAAATGTTGATTTTGAGCCCAGGAAAAGTGGCTTTGTGCTGACAGTTGTGCGGAGGTTGCCTAGTTACATGTTCTAAAAGTAATTCTTTCACATACATGTAACATGTGCATATTTAATGTAAAACGTTTGTGATATGAAATGAAACATAATTTGAGAATAAATGGTACACTGTTATTGCAGCAGTGTAAGATTCTGAAATTGTGTTTTTTTTCCCCATTTTGTAATTGACCGTTTTGAGTCACCTGCAGATGCATTCCCCTAATAAACAAACAAACAAACTGGTAAATGAAACAAGCAATCTGATGAGTTTCTGTGCACAAGATGTCGTTGCAATTCAGCAAACACTATACCCAGAACACCACCAAGCTTATTATAGTTCTAGCATGATGATAGGAATGTAGTTGTCACCCCTAAAAAACAGTGTTATTTTAGGATTGAGACAACTTGTATATGATAACATCTGTGAAAAAAAAAAAAAAAAGTAGAATAGTGAAAACACGAGCCTTCAGTGAATACAATGTACGTATAGCAATGCTTGTGATTTGATTTAAACCTGAATTGTTTGATCCATAAGTGTCGATTTAGGACTTCACTTCACTTCGCATTTTCACCTTGAATATGATGACGATGAGTTAGGGAAAGCAGCTTTATAAATAGTCAAAACTTTTGAAATTGATATTTGCCATGAAGCTGGAATATTACTTTGGCCTTTTTTATTTTGGCAAGTAATTCATTGTCTGTCTTGCTTTGCAGTTTTGAACAATATATACTGAAAATTAAAAATCATCTGTAAAAACTCATTTGAATAAAGTGTTCATGCTTTTAAAGTAGAGGGTGGGCAGACCCCAAATTAAGTACATTTGTGATTTTCAAATGTCTTTTGGGACTTATTTTATGGATAACAAGGTTTACATCCATTTGAATTTTGCTAGCATTTCCATTGCAACTGTAAGCCATGTTGTCCGAATGAGCGTTCATGTTGATCGAGCTTTTCATACTAAAAGTTTTGTAAATGAAATTTCTTTTTAACAATATTAGATATAGTTGTATTTCAGTGCCTAGTTATGCTGGACTTTGGTAAGCTGTATGTGGACAAATTATGGAATTCCGGAGTCAGCCTGTTCAATCCAGAAGCTGGCAGGATTTTGTGACAACAGTGACAACAACTAGAGAAAACCTCAAAAGTTAGATGTCAAGTGTAATTTTTTAGGAGCGTTGGCTACCTGCCTCCTGGGATTTGTCTGGTCCTGTTTTATGGCATGATGTGATCATTCATTAGGGCTTGTTCATACCATCTTCAGATCAGATCTGGATGCGTTTCTGCAAACTCAGTCATGTGCATTTTGAATGCATTTATGATGCGATCCAGTGTGTTTTTTCTCTTACTTGAATTTCTAGTGTGTTCTGGTGCATTCCAGACCAGAAAAACTAGTGCATGCAGTACTTTTTTTTACATTACACTATTTCTGGAACTATACGCAGTGGTGTGAACTAGCCTCACTTTTTACAATAAGAATGAATTGGTATGTGTTTTTGGACCAGACAAAAAGCGCCTGATCTGGATCTGTTTTGCACATGGTGTGAATGGGCCCTGAAAGAGTAGACTATATAGTGGACTATAACCATTCTGTTAACCATGCTTATTATAATCATTGATATAAACAAGTGTTTTATGGATAGCTTTAAAACATTGCAATCAAGTAAGGTAATGTAATTGTTTTTTATGTATGATATTATTTTATAAACCCATTCTAATACAGTGCTACCAATAAACTGGGAACAAATAATTTTAAAGCGCGATTACACCTAAATTCTCACTTTAATAACAAGGTCAAATGTGTCAGATGATTTTTGTCATTGGTGGGAGTTCAGTTGTTCTTTCAGAGGATTTTTTTCTTTAAAGTGTTCAGTGTTCTAAAGAAGTTAGTATAATCCTGAAGTCATAGCATTCTGTTATCCTTGTGGAATTAAGTAGCATTTAACTTCCATCCAGAATATATGTAGAAAACTGGATTTGTCTCCTGTCTGGGGACTCCACCAAACAGTAGCGTGTCAGTCCCATAATTCATTTGGTATAGATCTTTACTACCTTGTGAAGAATTCTTTTAGAAAATATTGACACCAATAGTTGGCTTTGCATAAGCCAGGGCAGTTGGGTAGAACTTGGAATTCTGTTAGTGATATCTTGCCACTGCAGTTCCTAAGTGATATAAGAAGTCATCAACATATTGAACTTGCCAACAGCTATGCTACACTATGATATTGGTTTTGGGTGGAGATGACTTTTAAAGTGAGCATATTGTCATTTCACGTACCTATTTGTTTTCATATAGCTAATAATACTATCAGAGCATGTGTTACATATTTGAAGTCTGCAGTTAACTTTGGTTATGTTGGCACTTTCTTGGCACAGCCCATTAGAACTGAGTGTTATGTATCTGGGTGTTTTGAATTCTATGCATGATATGGAAGAAACTGCACAGTACGTAGTTTGTTCTCTGCAAACCTGTACCCGCATTGTACTTCTGCAGTAGTTGTGATTGTTCCTGAGAGAGCGGCGTAAATAATGGCAAGTTTTTTTCATCAGGCCTGACAGAGAAAAGAATAGAGCTGTCACTTTGTATGAGTGCTGTTTACACTTGCCTTGTCACCGTAGCACATAACGGGGCCCGAACATCGCTGCGGGGTTGCTGTGCAGTCCCACATTACATGGCCAGGAGAATGGCTCCCAATTAAAAGAGAGGGACTGTGTGAATTTGCCACTGTGTAGAGATCTCTGGGGGAACATCTCCTGAAGCAGTCAAAGCACATTTAGGGAATGGTTACTCAAGCTTTAAATGATGTCACGGCAGTTTCTGTTAATAAATGCTGTAACAAGCACAACATATCTTGTGTTACATGAAAAGGGATCTGTTCTTTGTCCGGCCTCATAAACTTCAGTAGAAGAATGCACTGTGATGAAATGCTTGTTCATTCCTATTTACTGATTTATTTAGAAGCCAGTTAATCACAATAGGTCTGAATGATAATTAATTTTGCATGTGTGTGCTGGTGTATGAGCGAGCAGAAACAGACCATTTAGCTGTGCATTTGCATTACTAATTGTACAACTGTGAAAGAGAGGACCTGTTTGTATTTTCTGCAATGGGGTTCTCGGCTTTCATCTTTTGCTACTCTTCCTGAGATCATCATTTTCAAGAAGGTGAAAGGGAAAATTGACTTGTCAGGTAAAGAACTTTAAAAAATACTTCTACTTGGGATGGGAAATTTAGCATGGGCAGGATTAAGTGGGTGAAGAAATTCTTAAATAATAATATTAATCTTGGTGGGTACAGTAGTTATACGGAAAGAGAGAGAATGTGAAATGTTATTCTTTAAAAGGTTTATTTTCATGCGTATACATTGTGTCATTACTATACCATTTTGCTGAAAAGGATTTTTGATGCAATTTTTTTTTACCATCACCTTTCATGCCTTGCCATTCTATATTTTAATGATTGTATTTCAGACACACATTTGTTAGGTAGGCCACAGACATACAGATGTTTCCCTTAGAATGACAGGAGGAGAGAAATCTGCTCGTCTTTAATGCTGAACTCTGGGCACAAGAACTTTCATTTAAATGTATTCATCAATAGTCATAAAGGATATAAATCCACTTTTTATGCACCAAATGCCTTTGCAAACCCTAAGATTACCTTATCATCTTTGTTCTGCACTTAGCCTGTGCAGGGAGCAGATTTGTGGAAGGGACCCAACAGGGCTGCCTGCAGGAAACTACAGCAGTGAGTGGATACAAGACCAGCCCCCCTGCACAAGAGGAGAGAGCAGCAGTGACTGGTCTTATTACAGGAAGCTCCTGCACACAGGCAAAGATTCACACTGTTTTACTGCAGAAAACTGGAAAAAATACACAAACACCAAGATGTGCTTTGCATTCCCGCGCGGCCGATCACATTGCACCCGGAGGGGGTGGCTATGGTGCCATTGAGTTCAGTGGACAGCCACGCCCCCTCCCACCCCACAACAAAGTGAGCCGGCCGCAATGCGATCCAGTGCGCTCTGGCCAGAATCGGGCCGGAACGCAATGAAAATGGTGTGAACTAGCCTTAACACACACAATGTGCATTAAAGGGTAAGTTCACTTTTCCCAAGTAATTTGTCACCCCTCTCCCCCCGCCTTACCTTTTGGAGAACGGTCCTTCCCCTCCTCCAGTACGGGTGTACTATCATCTATCATCTCCGTACTGCCATCTAATGCAGCCCTGCGCTATGGATTTTGAACTTTGCTCGCAAATTGCAACTGAGCTGACCAATGAAAAGCGCTTTCTAGCACGGTTAAATACGGTTTTGTTTATCATTATTTTTTGTAGCACAACAAGTATATTGTCATGAGGGACAAGTAGATTGGGCCCCCGCTTTAATCCTTGGACAAATAGTTTTGTTTTTTTAATTTCACATCCCTGAAATTGCTTACATTAAGCATGTTACACTGACATGCATATCTGTTAAACAAATAAAAAGACTTCAGATTCAATTTAAACATCTCCAGTTCTCTATCATAATAATGACTTGAGATAGTAAGAAAATGCTGTAATGTTTAGGGTTCAAGGAACGCATACATTGCACATGACATGCACCTGGTTGCATACCCACTCATGGAAGACATTATTTTATTCCATTATTTTATTCCAGGGGTATGGTGTTTTGCATCAATCTTTGCTTTTGGAAGTTTGATAGATTTAGTGTTTGCTGTAAATAATATATTGGTGGCCATGGGGCAACACACAACAGTTATTTCAACACAAATCAGTCTTTTCAAAGTTTTAAAATGAAGTTCTGAGGAAGTTCAGGTATCACATGTGTCTGCTATTTCCTTTTACCTGAAAACCTTCTTCTTTACAGTCACTCCGTTACAAGGGATTTCATGTCGCTGACATCAGAGATATCCTTTGTCTCCTAGAACAAAGCCCCTACCCACCTGTAGTCACAATAGCAAGTTACAGAGCTTAAGCAGCCAAAAGGTTATAATGTAAGGGCCCATTTACACCAAGGCGGTCCACTGCAGTGCTTTATGTGGTGCGTTAACATACTTTGTGTTAAGACAGTCACATTAATTTAAACTAGCTGCCAAATGCACCACAAAGGATCAAAAATCATACCTACTGCATTTTTGGTAATGTGTTGCACTACAACATGCAAAAGTGCTTTACCGTGCATTGCATTGTACTGTAACAGAGATGTATTGTGAAGATGTGTTGGGGTGCTATTCAAAATACTGCCAAGGTCAATGGGCCCTCCATCTTGTGGTAGCTGACCTAATGCTGGCCATACATATAACGATAAATGGTTGATCTCTCATAGATTTAAATGTTTGAAAAGATCTTTTATCTAAAAACTATTTTTTTATACAAAAAAGATTGATTTGCTCAAATTGGATTTGATTTTCCATCAGGTCCAGTCATTACTTTTCAAAAAACAACAAGCCCATTGTTTAGTGCAATCAACTTCTAGAAGAAGAAATTCTTTTTTCTTTTACATGCATTAGTATTTATCGTCATGTAAGGTATGTTTTGCTGAAAAATCTTCTGTGTACTTCTGTAATCCTGTTTTTATCTTGTTACTGAGGGCTTGCACTTCTCTTTACTTTTAACTCCTACTGAATGAGAGTGTCTCAGGTACCACTCACTTGGTTTTATGGTTAATAAGGTAAAAGTAGAAAATAATGCTGGCCTCAAATGGCTCGAATTTTATCCAATTTCTGCCACAATTTGAGCTGTGGGTGGCTTTGCAAGCACTACTTGTCTCGACAAAAGCCGATTTTAAAAATTAACTGAGCCGAGTGGAAAACTATCAGCGGAACAATAGGTGCCATGGCTGCCTGAATACATTAACCAGCAGTGGAAATTCCTCCAAAAATTGTCCCTTTCTAAGAAAAATGACACCACAAAGCTACTAATTTATGTTCTCTTCTTCTCGTTGGCTCACCACTACACAGGCTATTCCCTCTTCAGTCTATCATGAAAGCTGCTGCCACCGTTTATCGGCTGTTAGCCCTCTCTACCAATGCCTCCACTGGTTCCCACTTGCCCAACAAATAAAATTCAGAATACTAATAGTAACATACAAAATCATCTACAACTCTACCCCCAGCTACATCACCAACCTCATCTCAAAATATCACCCAAACTGTCAAGACCTCCTGTTTTTTAGCCCCCTCCTCTAGTCACCTCCTCCCACACCTCCAGGACTTCTTCAGAGCCTCTTCCATCCTCTGGAACTCCATATCTCAATCGGTTTTACTATCCCCTTCACCTTTAGGGGATCCCTGCAAACTAAACCTTCCAAGGAAGCCTACCCCATCTCCTGATAATAAGTGTACTTGTACTTCATCCATCAGCTAATCCCTCACAATGAATGCCTTTTGTATTGCTTGCCCCTCTTTCAAGATTGTAAGCTCTCATGTGCATGGCCCTCCTAACTCTCCTGTATTGAATTGTATTGTATACGGTCTCAAACTGTTGATGCCATATAACTCCTGTATAATAATATACAATTTTCACCAGGACAGGAACAGAGGAGAAAGTTCCAATATTATACTTAATACTTTTACTAATACAATATACAGTAATACTTGTTCTGATAACAACAGTCCAACAGAAGATTTACCTTACTTTGGAGTGATTTCCTCTCGCTTGCTGTTGTGTCTACAGGAAAATCTAATAAATGGGACACAGATGCCAAAGGAGGTTTTAATCATTCAATACTCTTTCCAAAATGGAAAAAGTCCATAAAATGTCCATCTAAGGCTGCCCTGTCCACAGGGTAACAACGTTGCTGAGCATTTTCATTGACAGACAGCTAGGTCTGTATGTAAATGGGGAGAAACAGATGAAGAGGTATGTTGGTGGTGTGGTTTGCATGGTCTATAAAACTTATGTGGTTTATCCTCAAAGCCAGGGTTGGCAGATTGATGGATTTCTTCTGTGGGTTGTACTGTAGAGCTTGGGGCTTTTTTCTGGTCTGGCCTGGAACAAGATAATTGTTCTGGTCTGGAACGGACTGCTCTGGTGTGAACAGAGGCCAGAAATATCATAGGGATACATTAGGATGCATTTTGGGTCCGGAAGCAATCTTGTCTGGTCTGGAGATGATCTGGACGTGGTGTGAATGGGCCCTAAATGATTTACTGGTCAGCTGGACTTGGTGCAACTCGGTTGCATGCAGCTTCCAATATTTTCTATTTAGGCATGTTTGACTTTTCTACCTTGCTTTGCTGGCTGTGTAAACAGCTTCTGCAGTTGTTATAGGGGCCAATGAACTCTTTCAGATATGTTTGGTCCTGATCCTGCAGTTTTACATTATGTGCATTAGTATGCTGGTGGTACTGTTTTTTAGGCTTCATTCGCATCTGAGCGTGTGCAGTTCAGCACGTTTTTTTGTGCGGACAAAAACGTGCAAATTTTAATGAATGCTAATTTTTCCGCGTTTCACATTTTGGTCCACGCGTACGAGCGTTCAGGTGTGAATGTTTGACATTGGAATACATTGACTTTTGTGTTTCGCACGAAATGCGCAAAAAACCACTCAGGTGTGAACCAGGCTTTAGCTTTCTTCTACATGTGAAGTAGCAATCTTCAAGTCTTGATTGTGGAACACTTTATATTGGTTTCATATAACCATAAATAATATGATTGAAACATTTGTATATTCCATATTTGAACAGATTTCTATCTGTTTCACTTAAAAAAAGATGTATTATGCTTCCAAAACCAAAGTATATACTGTATATCAAAAGAACAGCTTTGAATGAATTTTCTCCGGTGCTGTTACATATTCTGTACCTACTATCATCTTACTGTACCTACTATCATCTTTGTATACCAGTTATCACTGTTCCTTTATTCTTGACAATCAAATGACAATCAAATGTCTTGTAATCTTTCAGCAATGCTTTCTATCAACTGATATGTATTTGTGGCATGTGTCTCCCACCTTTCTGATTATTACCACTGGTTAGGCCATATTCATCAATATCTATTGGGGTATAGAATGGCAGGATGTAAAATCCACTCATATACTAACCATGTCTTTCAGTGTATGTGATCATATTGTGACATCCCCGTGACACTTTAAGTGATTCTGATGTATAGTTTGGGTGCTAAATATCTTGCGTATATTGATGATTCAGATTGGACCACACAGGTGTCAAAGGTTCACAACCTTCCTCCAATGTTGGTCTGCTCATGCTCAAGAGTTGACTAACGGGTTTTTTTAGTGAAAAAAAAAGATTTGCATAGCTTTTCGTCCAGTGAAACTGCATGTATAATTGTGCAAAATAATCAGCTGTTGTGAAAATGGGGCAAACTCCAATGTTCTTAAGGGAATTGAGGAAATACTGCATTATGGCCACTAGATGGAGCTGAGGATCATAGGAAATACATCTGAGTAACAAGTATACAATATAACAATTCTAGAGAACACTGGAAGGAATTAGCAGATACATGTAAACATTACTTATACAGGGATTCCAGAGAAAGCTTGAGGGAATTAGAAAATAAATAATACTGGTTAATTCGCACAGAACAAATGGACATGCATTTCGCGGGACAAATAGCTTTGCATATGTTTTTTATAAATAGACCCCTAAGTGTTTATTCACTTTGCCCCACGGCAGCCTGGACTAAAAACCAGGAAATCCAGCATAGGAGTATTCTGGAGAGGAGAGTACTATTGCAGATTGGGATTTGTGATACGATGTATGTTTTTGAAATCAATAAGACAGAACCACAGATAGAAGAACAAACTAGGAACCTAAAATTACACTCAGGTTCCACATCTGTTTGATAATTAGTTCTTCTGAGAGCTGAAAGAACTTGTTATTGTCTTATAAAATCATCCCAAATTGTTTTAGAAGCCTCTGTGACTCCTTCTACTTAGAATCTTGAAAGAAGTACTCCAAGTTCTTGAGTAAAAAGATAATAATCACATGATTGATGGGAGTAGCATGTTAAAAAAAATCCTGCAACCAACTGCAAGCCTCTACATCCACTAAATGGCCTACTTTTTTGTTGGATATCTGTAGAGAAAACTGGGTCATATACAGGTGAAACTCGAATAATTAGAATATCGTGCAAAAGTAATTGCAGTAAGTGCTGCAAAAGGGGCCCAAACCAAGTACTGAGTACATATGCATGCTTGTACTTTTCAGAGGTCCGATATTGTTCTATGTACAATCCTTGTTTTATTGATTGCATGATATATTTTACTTTTTTGAGGTTGTGGATTTGGGGTTCTTGGGGTTTTCATGAGCTGTAAGCCATAATCATCACAATTATGACAAATCACGGCTTGAATTATCTTGCTTTGCATGTAATGAGTCTATCTCATATATTAGTTTCACCTTTTAAGTTGCATTAGTGAAATAAATGAACTTTGCACGATATTCTAATTATTCGAGTTTCACCTGTATATTAACTGAAAAATATGGACTATGACCCATCAAAACATTGGACAAAATAAACTCCTCCTGTCCTGCTCAAGACTAGAGATGTGCATGGGTTTGGTTTGAATTGAGTTTATCCAAGCCTGTGCAAAATTTTCAGTGACTCTGCCCGATCAGCTGCAGCCGGGGTCCTCTTTGTTATGTGTAGCTTCAGGGCAAGAAATGCCCCAGCCGCAAGGGGATGTGTCTCTGCGCAGGCTTAGGCAAATTCAGGCAAACTCATGTTTCATTAAGCCCATGCACATCTCTACTTCAGATCTGTGAGTATTTCTACTACTTTCTGTTTCTATTAACTCTCCATTCAGCTGCAGAAAATTGCTAGTAATAGATCTCTAACTGTATCTGACTGACTAGCTGTCAACAGAAGGTAAGCTCTCACTTTTAGATGGTAAGCTCTCACGGGCAGGGCCCTCATAACTATCTTGTCTTGAATTGTATTGTAACTGCAATGTCTTTCTTGTATTTTAAAGAGCTGTGCACACTGTTGGCGCTATATAAATCCTGTATGATAATAATAATAATGTAGCTGTGTCTCCTTAAGGTGGCCATACATTGTACATTTTGCATTCGGAAATCATACACGAACAGTCTTTCGAGCAAACGTCAGACAGTTGATGGTACATCACCGATTTTCGTTTTTGATATTGTGATCGAAATTTTTCGATCGGTCTGGTTGTAATACATTTTTCTGACCAAACAAGAATCGATGAATCAGTGGGGTTTTTTTTTTCATGAAATATCTCAGCAAGAACGCATCACATGCGCACAAGGAAATTATTTCCATAGTTAGTCAAAAATTGGTTGGTTAGTAGGGTAACGAACGGTTTCCGAAATCGACATTTGACTATACTTGATGGGGTATTGGAGCTATACTCGAACGAGGGTTGGTGGCAGAAACGAAAATCTACTAGTGTATGGCCACCTTTATCCTCATTGTACTCTAAGTAGTTCAATCCAGTGGGTGAAGCCAGGAGAGTGTTATGTTTGATATGCACATGGACTTATTTAAAAGGTCTATGTTAACAGCACTGAAATGTGAAAAAATGCAGTAGTCCATAGCAGCCAATCGGGATTTCATTTACGGAAGCCAGATGAATAAACTTGTATTATATTCGGCTGGTTACATCAGTTTGTATATTGGTTTATTAATCCAAAAGGTTTTTTTGTAAGGGTTGTTGAAGGCGTAATCAGTCTAAATGTATGTCTGAGCATAGAGGCGGTAGAATCTATTCAACAATACACTATCTTGGCTTTTCCTGATACGTGTCACTTTTCTCTATAGGGAGTATGTATCAAATACAAACAATACAATTCTTATCGTCAGCGGAGCATTACAGAATGACTGAATGGTTAACCAAACCTGCAAGAGAGCTGATATGAGCAGCATATTGGTATAATGAGATTATAGCTGCAGTAGTGAAAAAAAGCTTTATTAAGTAACATTTTGTGATCCTGCGAGCTCTGCAGTGTGTTCTGCCCTGTTCTATGTTAACACAATGTTTGATAGTGCTTCACAGCCCTGGAAGGAGGTTTGCCACATGACAGGAGGTATTCGCACAGGGTTTTGACTCTTCACACCACTCATCCGACCTTTCGATTCAAAATAAGAAAAATCACGAGCTCCCTCTTTCAGGCCAGTAGGCACCAGGCGGGTGGCAGATGGCACGTTTTTGTGCGTTACTTGTCTGCTGTCATTCAGCTAGATTAATGCAGGGTCTGTGGAGAGGGGTAAAGAAGAGGGGGAGGATGATGAAAAAGAGAAACAATTAACCTAAAAACAAAACAATAGAGACACGTGTCAGTCGGCTCTAGCCGTTTGTGGACACAATGGGCAATCATTCAATAACAGAACCAACTGTTGCAAAGCAGCCAGGCCTGCCCAGCTTTCAAATGATGTTGTTTGATCTAGTTTGTTTATGATTCAGCCAATGAGGGAGCAGGAATAAAGGTCAGCTGTGTCCTCTCGCTCCCTCTACAGCCTTTTTATACTGCAAATTGGCAAAGGGATATTATGTTCAGGAACAGAAAACACTTTCCCTGATGACTGATCACAGTGTAAAATGTTCATGACCTGGAGGTGGCAGGAAGAGGTTAAGAGATTTGTCTTACTTCAATACATTACTAGGATAAAGAGTTGTATGTCCTTTTATACAATTCATTTCTGTTCATTTTATGACTTACTTTTGAATTACAGGTATATTGTTGAATGAATGAATGCTTCATAGTAAATAACTGTAAAATTGATCATCTGAGAATACTGTGTGTATGTGTTTTGCTGATTTATAATGAATTGGTATATATTATACACGTGGCAGTGATGTTCAATAATCCACATAAATATCTGCTTGTCAATCATTTTTATTGAAAGTTTTCTGC
This sequence comes from Nanorana parkeri, assembly GCF_000935625.1. Classification (NCBI taxonomy): domain Eukaryota; kingdom Metazoa; phylum Chordata; class Amphibia; order Anura; family Dicroglossidae; genus Nanorana; species Nanorana parkeri. Next base: position 1,390,126 of record NW_017306286.1, on the reverse strand, counting down.
TAAAAGCGTAGATAAATCTAAAATATAGATTGGAAAGAAACACTGTGTTCCAGGTTTCCTTATATGATACAGTATAATATTGATGCTTCCTCGATACAATTACTATTAACGGAGAATGTGTCAACAGTATATTGAATCTTTTATTAGGCAATTACACAGCATCAGCTTTCCTGGTGGAAGAGAAACGGCGAAATAATACAGATACAGAAAATCATTTATATACAGCACTACCGTTATATAGCTGAAAGAAAATAAAGCAGGAGTTAGGGCACTGCCTGTGTAAATGTGCATAATGTAATATGGAGCTGGGAGAATAGGAAGCCACAAAGCCGGTATCTTGAACTGAAGCTTTGAGATCTGGGTTAAGTAGTCCCCAGGAGTTGATGAGTGAAAAAACTCACCAGTATCCTGAACTAGAATATTCAACATCCATCCATTTCAAGTAAATGGCTACAAAAAGTATACATTTTCATTGTTGTGTTTCATGTTAATAATTTTCCTTTTCTTTACCTTTATTCTAATGCTTGCAGACTTACGGCTTCAGACACTTCACAACTGAGAGAAAATGACCTTCCTAATGACTTGCAGTCCTTGTCATGGCTGACCTCTGTGGATGTGCCCAGGTTACAGCAGATGACCAACAGCCGGATGGAGTACAGCCTTCCATCACAGAACTCAGTCATACAGCAGCCAGGTATAAGGAGTGTCACACTAGTCAAATGAAATCCAGTTGTGTTAATTGATGCCTGTTGTGTGACTTTTTCTCTATTTTGTGTTTTTTTTTTGTACCTAGGTCAGCTGGCCAGCACAGTGCCTGGACAAATGATTCATATACCTGCCAGCTTGCAGCAAAGCATTCTGGGTCTTAATACCATGAGTTCACATGTGTCCAGTGTAAGTAGTAGTATGTTGCCTCTTAGCAAATGTAATGTAAAATGTAATTTGTATGTACAGAATTATTTATACTCTGTTCTACATTAGATGAACCAGTTCAATTTGAATGGACATCTGTCTCCAGGTATTCAATCCCAGCAGCCTTTGTATCAACCCCATGCTCAGCAAATCTATGCACTGTCTCAGGGTTCTCAGCAGGTAAGTTGTTTCACTTGTTTAGGGTTTATAAATGTGTCTGGACTATAATGTTGGAGCTGCCACTGATGCTTTTAAAGATGTATACTCTTTGTCTGTCATCTTCATTCATTGATTCATTATACTATTTAACAGGTATCCTTTGAAGGAATACTGTTCAGTTATAGCCTACAAATTGCAGCCCTTACTTATCTCAGCACAGCTCGGTACAGAAATGTCTTGTCTGTCTAGCTGACATGTGCTTCTTAATACTTTTTGTAGGGGCCCATTCACATATTATGTGTTTTAACAGTTTTTCCATCATTTTTAATAGCGCAAATTCATATCTGTGCAGTGTGTTGGCATGCATTGGGTAAAAGGGTTCATGTCTGTTTTTTTGATGCATCAACGTGCATTAACCCTTTCGCTACCAAAGCCTTTTTTGTGCTTTTTGCACATTTTAGGCCTGAAAATTACTTAAAACACCCAAATATTAGATATTTTCTGAACCTGTAGAATAAAATGGGGGCATTTACACATTTTTATGTCTGATATTAGCACAATATTTTATCAAACCCAAAAATATAGTAAAAAATGCACTCAAATAAATTTTAGTGCCCAAAAACACAATATAATACCCATTTTTTTGTAAAATATAAAAGATGAGATTACGATGATTAAAAAAACCCCTAGTGTCACCTTTCCTCTCCAAATAAGCTATTGGAGCACAGCTCAAGCTCCAATAGCTTATTGCCCTGCTACTGCAGCTTAGCAATGACAGCTAAGGGACTGGAAGTGATGCAATCAGTGTCGCTTCCGCTTCCTTAGAGCGGGGAAGAGTTCGGCAAATGGATGTTTCCCCGTCTTCCTGCCAAAACTCTAGTTGCTGGGCCCGCAGGAGGGGCTGCAGAGCCTGGGAAACAAGGGGGGAGGGGGGCGCATTTCAGTGACCCCTGGAAGTGATCTGGCAGTAGCTCAGCCGCCAGAATCGCTTCCACAGTAAAGCCTACAGTTGGCCTCATAAATGTAAACAGAGATCTATAGACTTTGGGAGTCTGTTTAAAGGGGCCCGCTGCCACAGACATAAGAGATTCGGTGGCAGCGAAAGGGTTAAAGGGCAGATTAAAGTGAATAGCAGGGTATGTCAGTCGCAGCACATGCGGAGGTGTGAAGCCAGCCTTAAAGTGACACTAAACTCAGGAGTTAAACCTTAAAAATACATTCAAGTGCCTTAACTATTAACAAAAATGTATCTTATTTGTGTATCACTCAGTTGTAGATCCTCAAATCATCTCTGAATTGGTGCTGACACTGTCCTTCCTTCTGGAGGGTGGCTACTTTTGTTCCCCATAGTCCCTGTGTGTGTTGTAAAGTAGACACCGCTCCAAGCTTGCTTCCATGATGGACTGCAATCCATGGAGTTTACTAATTTGTATTGAGATTGTAGTCCATCACAGGAGTGAGCTTGGAGCGGTGACTACTTTACAACACACACAGGGACCTTTTGGCTACAAAAGTGAAAATACACTTTAAGGTTTCTACCTTATATACTATCAGTTTACGGAGCTTATTGTATGGATAGCTTTTTATCAATTTACTACATTGCCTGTTTTAACTGTACACATTTTTTCTTTCCTATAGCAGATTGTAATATATATATATATA